>NW_020271335.1:5290459-5885531 GCF_002803265.2 Melanaphis sacchari
TCCACGGAGGTCCCTTCCCGCCGTCCTTCCCGGTCGGCCCTGCTCCCTCCCCTCCACGCCCCGTGTACGTCCACCGACTCTGTCTAGCTTCTCATCCACAACTCTGCAGTGCACCGCGGCGACGGTGGTGAATGCCACCGCGTAGCCAATCGGTGTTTTCGCATAACAATGGTATATCGCCAGCGCCGCGTATGTACACGCTCACGACAATGATACTTGTCGCGATGGTGGCTACCGACCGACGTGTGGAGGTTGATGGTGAAGGTGGTCGACGGTGTCGTCAGTGGTTATGGTGGTGAAGGAGGAGCAGAAAATGGTTGGGGTAATGTCGATGGTGGTGATGGCGTGGAGTGGTGCTCGCCCCTATCCCTCTCCCGCGACAGTTTTTCACTTACATATATTGCGCACACATGTGTATTACGAGACAATACCACTTTTCCCTTTCACCACCACTATTATATGCTATGTATAATATATATCAGTAAGAAAAATATTTGACCGCGATAATAATAAAACATATTTTTAAATACAAAACCGTTTTAGTTTCTACTAAATAACGGAAAGCGTATGTTTTTATACGATTTCCTTGATCATTCGACCCCTGCATAATCATTTGCTGTCACACATAACAATCAATGGACATTTTAATTCTGTTCAATACACTTCGGTAGGACTAAGCGCAACGACGTACTGTCTATTCGTACCTACTCACACATGGATAAAAAATGATATTTTTTAAATTTATACCGCCATAAGAAAAATACCAGCTTTTAATACTTTTAAATGTATTCATTCATAGTTATCAAACACATTATTTTAAATAATTATACTAATTAAGTACCTATGATGAAATGTGGTGTATAAAAGTTTAATGAGAAGTCGTTAGGTATCGAAAAATTGATGTCAAACCTGTAAAAGTGCAATCCGTCATAGAAACTACAGACGACGTGAATCCTTCAAAAGAACAGGCAAAAATAGATTTCATGTAATAACATGTAATATAAATACAAATTAATGATCAAATTCGTAAATAATGTTTAAGTACTGCGTATATTTAAATAAATGCCTTTTGAAAATACAATATTTTTTTATACGTTTTTAAATGAATTACAATTTAAAAAAAAAAATAATAAACCTATTGCTAGTTATTAATATTAATGACTAAAAATCGTATTAATTAATTAAAAACGTGATAAACGCTTTAATATTAACTCACTTTTATCTTTCTATAAATAGTATTTTAATTTTTAACAAACCAAAATTATATTAATGACTGATAAGATATCGAAACTTGAATCCTCGACATTCGTGTAGCAAAATAGCCTATCTAGAACCCCGTGATACTAGCAAATAATATTAAATAATATACTTAATAATTATTATTATTTATTAACATTGTTTCTGTATTCATAATTTATCATACAAGTATAATATTTATTTTTATTTATTCATATTTTTAATTGTTTATTGAACATGTTAAGTTTCCGTTGGCATTAATAAAATAATAAATAATAATAATAATAATAATACAATATTTTGAATAAATAAATTTTTTACTACAGATAACTTGAATAAATTATACAGTTTTTGTGTGAATGTAAAAAAATAGTAAGAAGTATATAAAGTTAAATTTAAAATTAATTATGATTCTGAAAATATAAAATATGTTATGGAGCAAAATTATTAGTTAGTATAACATCGACATGAATAAGAAACTAAAAAAAATATAATAATTTTTAATCAAACTCGTGCCTGGGGACGTAGAAGGGAAAATTAAATTTCAATTAATGAACACATAAAAAGCCAAAACAGATAAAAATATGAAACTGTTTATTTTATAAAAAAATGATAAAAGAATTAAAGTTTTAATTGGATGTTTATAAAAAAAATGTTTACTTTTGAATTTAACTCGATTGCGAAAAAATCAAAAATATATAATTTTTTTTTATATTTATATTATACATATATCACCAAAAACTATATCACACAAATCATTTTTATGTATGTGTTATGAATTATAAAAAAACTAACAAAATATTATGCTTGTTCATGTTATTTAATGGAAATTAGAAACAAATACCAAAAATGTTTAAGTTCAAAATAATTTTATATGAACAAAAATACTTAAGCACCTAATATTTTTAATTAAAGTTGAAAATTCAAAACTTAAACTGAACTTTGTTTTCCCAATTCTAGCATAATTTACATATTATATTCACTTCAATATTTAACTATATAATTATTTCAAATTCACCAAAATGCTGTAATGTTTGTGTCAGAAATACATACATTTATATAATAGTCATCAAAATGTTTATAATTTTAAATGAAATAACTTAAATAAGGATTTAATCAAAAACACATTAGAAAAGTAAATATGATTGTAATTACAGGAACTCATAAATCACACAGCTTCCCGGAAAACAAATGTACATTTTAAAAAGTGAATGACAATTAATAATTTTTGAAATTGCATTTATATAAATATTATAGTGTACCTAATTAGTACCAAGATATTTTTCATTTTAATAATTATTTTTACAAATTAATTTGAAAACTAAAATAACATTTATTTATTTTTTATTTGCAATTTACAAAAAAAAAAAACAAATAACAATATTTTCAGAATTTAATCAAAATAAAATGAGATCATAAAAACTCATTTAAATATAAAATATTTTTTTGTTAGTAAAAAAAAAAAAAAAATCATAATGTTTTTAATTTATTATAAGAATATATATGTATTATACAATTTATTATATTTAAGGTCAAATGAAAAGTTAATAACATCAACTCTTAAAATATTTTTAACCTAATCAGTCAAATTAAAAAAAAAAAAAAAAAAAAAAAAAAAAAGGAAAATTATGTAAGCGCTTTGCTGTCAAGTATATTTTGTCATTGAGTAAGTTACTGTATATACGTGTTGAATTTAAATTAAATGATGATAAATCATTGCATATGATAACGATTCTGAGCGAGGACGATCGGTTAGCCTATACCGCTAAGTATATTAAATTTGATGATATATTTATATTATTACTATTGTAATTTATTTTACTATTAGTAATACAATAGGTTGAATTATATTTTTACTGAAACAATGCATACATAATAATATTAGTATTTAATTTTTATAATATTTTATATTTATATCCTAGTATATTATTGTTTTTTACTTTTGAGTTAATATTGAATTACCGCAGTATGGGATGAAAAAGCTCGTAATAAAAATAGGCAATAAAATAAAATTTATTTGAATGTTTTGAATTTATGTTTATAAGAATATAAAATAAAACAATATACATGAAAGTTTAAATAACAACAAAATAACTAAAATCGTTATCATTCGAATAAATATCTAATTTTATCCATGTTTAAACTTCAAATGTGTATAACAAAAAATGTGGTGTTTTACTTTTAAAAATTTTGAGATTCAATAAGAAATACTTATGAGTTATTCGGAACCTTGTATTAAATTTCAAGCCTGGGCTATCAAAATCGAACATTTTAGATTTCGAACAAAGCGCTGAATGTGTTGATTTTAAAATATGTGCTATTTTTATTTGTATGTTTATCGCCACTCATTTCACTCAGTCAAAAAACTTGTAAATTTAAAAATTTTTCTCATTAATTATTATTATTAGATATAAAAAAAATTTGATTCTTAACCCGCAAAAAATATCTATAAGAATTTTAATGAATTTTATCAAAATCACAAAATTAGCAAAATTATATTTAATAATTCTTGTAATTTAATATTTAATTGATATTAGAGTTTTTATAAATTTTGTTAACTTTATTTAGAAAAAATAAATGTCTATCGAAAAGTCAAATTATTTTTTATGAGCCTTTGAATAATTATGATATTACTTTTTCAGATGAAAATTTTCTATTTCTCCTCAAATAATTTTTGTTATTTTTTTGTAATTCAAAAACAAATAACCATAAATACTTCAAATTTTGACCAAAAGTTAAAATTATCACCTTTTATATATAGTTTAATTTTCAAAATATTTTAATTTTTTTTGAAATTTTCTATTATTTTAAATTTTTTCTAAATAAATTTTAATAAAAAATTATAAGCTAGGTCAAAATTCTTGAAAATTTAATGCTTAATCCCACATAAGTTATTCTTGTATCTAGATAAAAATATTAAAAATACTGAATAACCATTTTCAAATGCATTTGAAATTCAGTCTTTCAAAAAATTCATCAATATCATTAAAATTTGCAACATTTAAGTGTTTTGTAGTAAAAATGTATAAAGTCTTCAATTTTTATAGCAAAGGTTCAACATTTTAATACAATATTCTTCATAAGGAATTGATGCTGGAACTAAAAAAATATATAAATTTAATTATTTTTAATAGATATTTAAAATTCATATCCAGACAAAATTACATATTTAAACGATAAATAACAATGTTCGTCTTTTGTTAAAAGTAATTTAAAAACATTATTCGTGGAAACTTAAAACTTTTATATATATCATGAATTTTATTTTATGCAATGACAACATTTTCAAAATATGTAGATTTTTTGATGTTACCTATTTATATCATGAACCTATTCGTATTATTTTATGATAATACGGTTGACTCAAAAGTTTATAATAATAATATAATATGATATAAATTATTTTTATTATTATTAAAATAATTAAATATTAATAATATATTAAATTTAATATTTTCATCAAAAATTTAATCAGCCACCATAATACTAATAGAAAAATAAATTACTTTAATAATAATAATATCATGAAATGTACTTAGTTTTAGTGATATTAGCTGACTGATGGTCTCTGCTCAGAATCGTTTTTGGTATATACAATGATATATCATTGCAATCAAATTTGACACATCCATTATAGTTACCCACTCGACACCTACTATACAGAAAAACAGTTTAATCCTACTTGCGCACCTTTTATTATATAAATTTTTAACTACAAATATAATATATTTATGCTAATTATAAATTATGTTTTTTTTTTTTTAACTAACGTTTATTATTAGGCTATTTATAATCTATACTAAATTCATATTAAGTAAATTTGAGAGAAGATTGACAATTTTAGAATGGTGAAAAGGAAGCTTACAGTAGAACTACCTATAAATGAGTTTAATAAAAATTAAAAAGAGTTGAGAAGATCTTTAGACCAGTTCTGATTTAGATGTCAGATTAGATTACCTGGACGAGATCTTGTTTGTAATCAGGATATGAAATGGTTTAAATAAAATTGCGTTTTGGAATAAAGTCTTAAATAAAAAAATTAACTGTGGTTTTTTGATAAAAGAAACTTTGAGGTCTTTATCTAGAAAGATTTATAACGCACTATGGCGGTTTGGCAACTATACAGAGACAAATGGTTTTGAAAGCTTGCACTCTTTGAGATTTGAGGCTTTTACAGTACCCAAGAGAACAATTTCATATATATTTAAGTTAGTTAAAGAAGATTCTTGTATAAAAATTAGCAACTTAATTTTTTGATACTTAAATTTGACTTATTGAGTGGTCTAATTAGGTGTAGACGAGTGTTTAGTTATTTCCTTTTACTTTGTAAATAGATGGCCAGGTGAATTTTCAGTCCACTAACAGACCAATATAGTATGCTTCCCTTGAATGGAAAATTACGAAGTTGTTAAATATAATTTCAAGGTCTAAAAGTAAATGTAATGTAAGTATATTTAAGTTTATTTTTTTTCCAGGTATTACATCATTGAGATAGTATGTTTAGATGGTTTTGAAGAAAGTAACTGCAAATGAATGAATCTAACTCCATAGTTAGTATGACAATATCACCATTTTAAATTCTTATAAGAATATCTTCGGCGACAGGTATATCAGCTGTAAAGATGATGTATAAGAACGGAGCAATTTTGGTTGCTTGCGGGACGCCAGCAAGTATTTCGGGATTTTTGGAGAACATAGAATCAAGTTTGACTTTAAAGAACCTGCTCTGAAAGATTTAGAATGTGGGAAATATATTTATTTTTTTAATCTCTATAGAAGCCGATATACCAGACCCAAGTCAAATGCTTGTACAACGTCAAAATTACAGCTAAACAGTATTTTTTCGTTTCGAGGAAAATAATAATAAGATCAAAAACTTTGTGGAGTTGGTGAATAGTGGTATTTTTTGAGCGAAAACTAAATTGAAATTCTGGTATGGTATATTTATATAGTTCCTTGATAAAAAAATTTTCAAAAGTATTTCAAAGTAGTGGTAGAGGACTAATTAATCTATATGACTCCGATAATTACAAGTACTTTAAGAAATTATCTATCTATACTTTATAGTAATTTTTTTGTAAAATTGTATTATTATGTACGAGATAATAAAAAATGATTGATATATTTTATTAATAATTAATTTAATTTAATCTTTTTATTCAAGCATTACCAGTTCTTTAATTTTTAATAAAACACAATTGACAGTTCGTACAGATTAATATAGCTCTATACAAAAATGATAAAAATTAAATAATCATCAAGTTAAAATGTGATTAAATTACGAGAATGATTCTACCAACATGCTGACCATATTTTTTTATTTTTTTATAAATTAATTTATTCAAATTCAGATTTTTGGAATTTTTAAATATACTTAAGAACCATATGTTTTCAAACATTGTGAACAATTTTATAACATTTAAAAGTTTTATGGCAATATCAATTTGTTTAAGATTCTGAGAAGTACCGTGAATGTGTGTATATTTTAATGATATGTTAAACTTATTTTCTTATTTTTTTTTTCGTCTGTTTGTCACCTATAGCCTACAGGAAAGTACTAAGCAGTAAAAATTCATAAGTTTTTCTTATACTTTAAATTTATTTAAAAATATCAAAATTATAGTAGTATAATTTTTTTCGTATGCATTTCAAATTCAAATGTTGACAACATTCGTCAAGATATCGGTAAATTGTTAAAATAATTGTATAATTACTTATAAAATTAAAAATTCATCATACAATTTTAAATTTGAAAAGCTATAGCTAGTCTCATAACTTTATAAGACTTAAAAATTGAATACAAAGTTAGTAAGTACTTAACATAAAGTGACATGAACATAAATTCTTACTCACATCTAAAACTATCAAAATACACACATTTATCTTTAAACATTCTAAGTTATTTTTAAATATCTATACAGCAGAGTGACTTCTCATGGGTATTTTTAAGACTTTTTTTCTATAAATATTGATAAAAGTTTTTTAGTCGGTCAAAAACCTTTAAATTCAGTAAAAAAAAAAAAAAAAAAAAATCATAAATTGTATTTTTAGTGAATTAAATTTTAATTGAGACCACTCTTTCCATAATATTACATATACTTAACAGTAAGAAATAACAGAAAAAATGATTTTCCAAAATACCTGTTATAAAACTATCGAACTATCCCAATAATATATATTACAAAATATATAGTCTACAAATAATATACTTGCAATTTGCATCATCGTTATATTGCATAGGATCATAAGGTAATATATTATATTTTAAAGCCTAAGACACCCCAATTACCTAATTGTTTAATAACTGGCCTAATGAATGGCGCAAAAGGTGGACGGATGAATGAATCGAAATTACGACGTTAATACAAAATTTTATCGAAAATATTAGAATACGCTATGTTATAGGTAGCTAACAATATTTGCGATACCTATATGGCTATATATAAAAATATATCCTACTTATACTTGCCAGACATATACAACAGTACAACACTATACGCTCTGAAGCGTATAATGATTGACAGCATTTTCAATTGGATGCTGAAACGATTCTGTGAAAAGCAGAACTAGTAGAGAAAAATCTTCGAACTATCAATAATATTGTGAAGCCGACCACTATACTATCCGACTGTCTATCCGCCGACAACCTACTCGTGATGCATTCGATAAATCGCTTCAAATTCATGGCCGTTTCACATCCGACATCGATGCTCTCGTTCCGCGTTCAGATATAGACCTTTTTTTTCGAATTTTGAAGTAAGCAAGAAATGTGTACACTGTACACTTCTACCAAAATGTGGTACAAAACGTCACCAGATTTTTAATTTCCCAAACACAAAATATTAATGAAGAGTATGAAATATCGACCATCATTGTAATTTCTATAAATCTGTAAATCATTCTATATACCTAATAGTGTTGATGTGAGATACCTATAATACCTAGGTACTCAGGAGAGAGAAAATACAATGTTTTCCATTGGTAGTCAGTCAATTAGTCTAAGGAAAACAGTCATCATCAGTCTTTTACTCTTTTACTTTTTAATTTTCAAGCGATCTGTGATTAGTTATGAGTAAGTATATTAAATACCTTTAACAATATTACAACACAAAAAAGCTCATAAAGTCATAATTATTTTAAAAATTAATTCAAATTTATATATTCGTATAAAACTAAAGTACAGGCATAGATAATTTTATAACTTTAAAATTTTATAATAGATCAATTAACTCTTGTAGGTACTAAAGCTTATAAAAATTAATTGATTTTGAAAATGTTCTATGTTTTCACTTATATGTTTGTAAAATGGAAACAACAAATGAGTATAGACTGTAAATATAAATTAATATAATTATAAAATTAATAATTTATCATTTAATCATATTCAGTAAAGGGAATTTTTTTTTTTAAATCATATTTGTATTAATTGTTAATATCAAATATTGAATATTTATAAGCAATTAGCATTTATAATATTGATGGATTACGCACTACTCGAATTGATCATCTAAATTTTAAATGTTTATTTTAATACATTATAGGCTTATAAAATATGATATACAGCAATAAAGTATAAAATGTATACATATTGTAACAACGTTTTTAGAAAAAATATTCTGATAAAAAAATTAAAAGTTTAAATCGGTTTCATTTAAGAAACAGATATACCTAATATTCAGGTGTTACGTGAATATTAAGATTTAACTAATTTAAATAAGTAGATACATAAAAAAATATATACTTCATATATATTTTTATTGACATTTAATAAATTTAAATTAAATGAGAAGAAAACAAAATGTATCTTTTTAAATAATAAAATAATAATATGATACATTAAACCACATTTTTGTGCAGTTATATTATTATCTACAAATTATTGTAGGTAGATTATAATGTAATGTTTTATTTGCATTATATGAAGAAACCTAAAATAGTCCTTAAATAATATTTTGTTACCTTGTAACGAAATATATATATATTTATATATTTATTATTTGTAGCTTAACTTATTATTAAATATTTTTTAATAAAATCACGAGAAAATTTCTTTTATAAACAATTTAGGTACCTAATATGTTATTACATATACATAGGAACAGTTTATATGTTATACCTAGATACATATTGTGCATATTACATAATATATAAAGAACAACTATACATTTATTTTATTTCGTTTATATTTTTATGGTTTCAAATTTCAATACAGTAAACAATTATTTTATTGATTTTAGTCTGTGTTTTTTGTATTTTTATATTACGACGTCAAAAACTTTAGAAAAAAAAATAAAATATTATATAACTGTTAATAGAAGATATATTGAAAAATGTATTATGTGTAGAATGGAGACCTATTCTTAAAGATGACCCGTTTAAGAATCCTGAGTAAATTTAAATGACAGTCTATACGAAAATATGAACTGAAATAGGACTTTTGATCAGAACAATACATAATGTAAAATTATTAGCTATACTGCTATAATAGGAAAAAAAGTATGTTAAATTTGAATAAATGTGTAATACGATTTCGTATTATTTAATTGTATACATCTATAGTAATTGTAAATAACTCTGAGGAAATGAAATTGTTATATCGTAAAAAACTATAATATTATATTATATTAAGAAGATGCTACACGCGCGCACATGTGCTGTGTCCGTTTCAAAAACATACAATATACAAATTCAGAGTTCTGCAGTTCTAATTTGGTGTTATAATTTTTAATAATAGTGAAATGACCTACAATCAAATTTAAAAGCAAAAGTGTTATCGCCATTATCTATGCTTTCTCGTGAGTTTTACAATGTTTAAATTTTTGAAACATTTATGAAATGCTTTTAATTAATTAATATCGTAATACAATCCACAAGTAACAATCATAGATAATGTTTTCATTTTAAATTTTATAATATTCAAGTTTCTCTACTATTAAAGGTTATTTTAGTTTATTACTATTTACTAATTACATAAATTTGATATGAGTGTATGACATACATTTATAATACCAAGACAACAGATCACACAGGTGTGATCCTCTGAGATTACCTACTTTAATAATATTATAGATTATAGTATACAACGTATGCCTTATATGTGAGTACTTCTCCAATAAATAATACCTTTTTCAAATATCTAAATAGTGAAAAGAATAAATAGAAAAATAGTATATGTCAACTACTAAAGACACTTATATTCTCTTTAAATATTTATAATTAAAATACACTTTTATTGATGGCTATGTAAATAAACTTTAATTTAAATTAAACTTACAATTTATACATGTGTGAGAACTGAACATTGCGATATAAGCCTTATATACCTAGAAAACTCACATTTTGTCAATAATCTTTTCTTATATCTCAATCGATGACTAAAAATTCCTATTAAATTGATAATTTATATATTATTAAATCAATACTGTAAGGTACATTTTGGCCACATTATCTGTTACAATTGTTACTGCAAACGGTCATTCTCAATTCTACGAAGACTTAAAACGTACTTACGAAACAATATAAAAGAAATTATACTTACTGGATTGACACTACTAAACATATACCGAAATGTTGATTTAAATGTGGTAGAAATTATCGATAGATTTGCTAAGTTACCACGAAAATGGGATTTTATACTTTAATTTGTAATTTTTTAATGTATTACATATAAATTGTTTGATTTTTTCTTCTATCTAGGTACTTAATAGTATAATATACTTAGGTAATTTTATGTGCATAGGTACTAATAAAATAAATGTCTGTTCTGTTCATAACATTTAAAGTTTTATTTATTATTACTATAACTGTTCTTATAAACTTACTTCTGAACAAATGACATACAGAAAATTTGGATACTTAGCATAATAATTGTCATATTAAAAAATAATGAGTAACGAGGAAGAAATCGTTTTATTATGTTGCGGTACAATTTATATTACTATATTTTGTATCCCCCCCCCAGAAATTGTATTTTATATACGTACCTGGTTCTACCACACCTACCTTTTGGTATATTAAAATATTTACAACAGTGTTGGCAAATATTAAGATACCTATTCACTCCCAGCCAAGTATTTAATCTGAAATTTGTCTGTATAGTGATAGACGATAGTCATACCTAGGTACTTCCTATCTATATATTTATTAGATAGAGTCACGTACTCGTGTTACAGTGTTTATCACAGTTTATATTATTTTAATTGTAATTGTAATTTTTTTTAGCGTTTAATTGTATTATTTTTAGTTCAATTGCATAAAAAAAAAAAATAGCTATTCAATAAAATATAAGTAAATTGTAGATACCTACTTACAGTAAATCATTTAAAAAAAGCAAAATCGAAAAAAAATACATGTAAGATGAGCTCTCGTAATATATAAATATTTAACTACTTAAACCATCTATTTATGCACTTCCAGTTGTATTGTATGGATTTTTTTGTTATCGGTGTTAGGAAAGGATACTTAACCTATAAGTTCACAAATTGGTGTTTTCGAAGTATTAATCATTCCATTAAAAAAATTTTCAAAATTATTTTAGGTATCTAAGACTCAATAAGCCCCTCGAAATTCAAAAGCCTAGTTAACTAAGAATAAAATTAATAAGTATAAAATATGAAGTATATTGGTAGTTGTACTAGCTACCAAAAATACCTACATATAACTCCTAAATACCTATATTAGTTATTATCGTTGTATAAGACAGTGGTTCCTAAACTTTTACGACCACGGCACTCTTAAGAGATATATTATTTTGTTTCGCAGAACCCTGATGTCTTTAACTCCAACTTTGAGAAACGCTGGTAAAGAAACTAAAAATAGAAAAGTGTGTAGTGCAGTATTTCTCAAAATTTTTTGTCACAGGCCCCCCCTAAATTTAATGTGAAACTGTCAAGGCTCCTTTAATCAAAATCATTAATTATTTTTCTTAGTTATATACCAAAATGACTAAATAACTAAATAACCGAAAATATTTTTAAAAATAAGAAGTATTTCACGGCTTACTAGTCTTAGGCTAGGATCACACTATGCGTTTTGTCGGTTCCCGACCAACCGGAGCCGAACCGCAACACTTTAAAATAAAATAGATTTAAATATAAAACGCGTTATCAGGGCCAGACTAGACCGATTTGCGGAACCGATTAAAAACCGTCTGGAAGCGACCGCAACGTGTTGCGGCCCAACCGTCCGGTTACGTTTCGGGATGTAAAGCACAACACATGCAATGCAGTTTGTCCGATCACATTTGCGCGGATTATCGGTAACCGAAATTGAAAATTTTATGAATAATTTATAATCATTTTTAAATTTATAGCTACGACCCCCTGTTTGAGAAGCACTGGTATAGTGGGATGTATACACAGGTATACCCATTTTTCTCTGTTTTTCTAGAAGTACTTATAGAATACTGAATAACACATGAAACGCGGGTAAACGCGTATGGAAACACATTTATTCTATAAACCAATTTGATAAATAATTTTTAATTAATACATAAAATTATCAAATAATTTGTATCGCTTTGACGGTTTCTACAATCAAAACAGTTGCTAATATAAAAGATATTCATAGTATTTCGATGAAACCCAAAAGCGCAAATCATCGATTTTTTTCGATAGACCAAAGCGCAAATTCATTTCACGCTTTACTAGGTACTTGAGAAGTAAGATTAAAGTGCAAAAATAAATATTGTACCCGTTATACGTCATAAATTTCATTTTGAAGTAATAAATATAAATTATTAAATTTAAATATTCATTTTAATTAAACATATATTATTTTAATAATTTAAAAATACATCAGCAGTGAACGGATTCAGTAGAAGTTTAATTTTATCGTAACGAATTACAGTGAAGGTTAATAATCATTTAAGATAACTATACAATAGATATATACAGTATAAACTTATATGTAACTTATAAAATACACTTTATTTTTGTAAAATTTATTTACACTTGTGGTTTGTTAAAAGGGTATTTATTTTATTTTTTTGCACTTATGGGCTACAGCCTAGTATTTTTTAGTATAATATACGACAATATGACAGTATTAGACATTAATATACTTAATTATATTATACAGCGTAAATGTACTGACCATAGAGTTATTTATATACATTGTATGAAAATGTATTATATGTAACTGATAAGATGTTAACAGATCTCGAAAAGTTACATAGATAAAATTAAATGAAGAAAAGGTTAGTGTGTATAAGATGTTATAATTTTTTTAATTTTGATTTGCTTATTATTTTATAAACTTAGGTACCTACCTAAATAAATTCCAAATTTAACAATAGCTCAACATATCTATAGTGATTTCAAAGAATACCTACGAAGTACGATATATTTTATTTTGTATTTTAAGATTTACCTATAATTCTGTTTCTTGTTTTTATTAATTAAGGTATGTATAATTGGAACTTATAAATCTTATTTGAATATTTGATTGAAATTATTTAAAAATTAACATTACTTACTACCTATGATTCATAACATAGGTAATCATAAAAAATGAATATGTATAATATATTTCTAGGAGCATGATTGTAGACTATAGAGCACAAAGTAAGAATAAGACTCAACTGCGGTAGGGTAGTAATAAAGTAACATAGTACATAGTGTATCTATGTAATTATAAATATAAAAATAGTAATAACGTGGTATGTTAGTGTGGTGTAGAGGGCAAAGGCAAAGCCCCCTCCCATGTTTACATGTCAAGCACATTTTAAGCGCATAATAGGTACTCACTAAAAAAATTATGACTACATCACTACCTATTAAATATTAACCTATTATAATTTATAGCGAAATAACTACATTGATGGTAAACATCAATATATTATTATAAATTTAAAGTTTTTTAAATAATACTCTTTTCATTTACCTACCTATGTATTGTAATAAAATATTCTTTTGAAGAAAAGGTCACGAGGGAAACCGACCCACATACCCCTCCTTATTATAATACCGCTGGCTATGTATACTGTATAGGTATTGTTATATCTAAATTAAGAAATATATTATATTATATTAATTAGTTATAGAAAATTACTGGTTTTATGTTTTAAAATAAATTATTTAGTACCTACTAAATACGATACCAATTATTTTTATATTTTTTTTACAGATTACAGATGTCAAACAACAGTAAATAAATAGTTGTAAACTGTAAATAGGTATTAGTAACAATAGTAACTAATGTTACATCTGTAATCTGTTATTACTTGGTCATTACTTTTTTACAATTATTTTATAATCGAGTATTTTATGCTATGAATCACTTGAATCGGTGCTGAAACAAAATAGGTTAAATTTATCTATCTGTAGTAACATATTATATTAGTTATTTTAATATAATTTTGTTATCAATTTATGTTGCCATTGCCCATTAGTATAAATTTATCTTAATCACAGTTTGTTATCTTGAATTTTAAAAATTAAAACCACTTGTTGTAAGAGGCTTGAGATTCTTTAATTAATTTATTTGTTCATTTTATTTATCGATTTACTAGACTACAGTCGTTTATACATTAGTTCTCACCGAGAAAATATGAAGTACAACGTGAAGGTATGTTTAAAACATAATTATTAGGTACATACAAAGAAATTTTTTCTAACATTTTTTTCGATTACATAGATAGGCATTATTGGAGGATCAGGACTTGACGATCCAGATTTTTTTAAAGATGCAACAGAGCAAAAAGTGACCACGCCTTATGGCGAACCATCAGATTTACTTATCTGCGGCAAGCTCAACGGTATCAATTGTGTTCTATTAGCCAGGTTACTATCATTGTTATTTGTTAATGATTTTTATAAATATATAATATACACAATTACCTTCATTGGAGCAGTCATAAATAACTTAAATACTTTAGTTAAATAAATAGGCCACTTGAAGGATATAGGTCTCTGAGCCTCCACATGTGTAAAGTATATAAATTTGTCTAAAGACTTAAATACATAAGGTTAAAAGAACACAAAGTAAATGCATGTATATATAAGACTATTTATTGTAGGCATGGACGTAAACACTCGATAAGTCCCACCAATATAAACTATCGTGCCAATATTTGGGCTTTGAAACATTTAGGATGTACGCATATTATTGCATCATCAGCAACCGGTTCTTTAAAAGAAGAAATTAAGCCTGGAGATTTAGTGATTTTGGATTCTTTTATTGATTTGTAAGTCATTCATTTATTATGATTCCATTTATCATATTATTTTATAAATATATTTTTAGAACAAAAAAACGTGACTTAACTATGTTTAATAAGGATGATCAAGTCATACACATACCAATCGAACCTGCATTTTGTTTAGCTACTCGAAATATTATTATTGAAACTGCCCAAAGCCTTGGCATTCATGTTCATCAAACTGGTACAGCTGTAGTTATTGAAGGACCTAGATTCTCAACAAAGGCTGAAAGTAATGTATATCGATCATGGAATGCTGATTTAGTCAATATGACACTTGTTCCAGAGGTAATTAGTAAATTGTTCTATATTTATATGACTTACATATTAGATATTATTTTAATCTTAGGTTGTGTTGGCTAAAGAAGCAGGCTTGCTATATGCCACAGTAGCTATGGCCACAGATTATGATTGTTGGAGAGAAGCAACAGAAAAAGTCAATGTTGCAAGTGTCATCAAAATTTTTCAAGAAAATGTTAAAAAAATTACAAAATTATTTATTGAAGTTGTGCCTAAAATAGCAGAAAAAAATTGGGATGTTGAAATTGATGAACTAAATGTAAGAAGATTAACAATAAATTATAGGTTTTTGACACTTGTATAACTTATCTTAAAGTTATTAAATAAAGTAAAAAATGCGTTCATTTCAAATTTTAAAATGTGCATGATTGTTTGAAATTAAGCACTACTTATAATATTCATATAAATTATTATTAACGATAATACAATTAAATTAAATTTTAGTAATGTTATTTATATACTTTTTGTATATAATATGTACTTAATTCACAACTCAAAAATATATTAAATCACTTAAAACTCAATGAAACATTTTAAAAATTAGTTTTTAATTATTATTTTATAAGTCATTATGTCTCACAAAACTTCTATATATTTGAATGTATATTATTATATTATTAATAATTATTGTTTTAATAAATTTTAGAGTCTCATTCAAGAGAGTGTGCAGAGTAAATGAAAATGAAACATGACAATGAAGATATCAAACAATATTTGTAATCCCTATATTTGTAAAAATATTGTTTCTAAATACAACACTTAAATACTATATAATTTTGCTTCGTATTTTATTTTTTATTTGAAATACTAATTTATTATTGGAATTTACTGGATAAATGACTAAATAATAGTTGTATTAATTTAATTAAACTTTTTATTATACACAATTCAACAATAATAATAAACCATAATGTACACAATGTTATCATATGGTCATTGTATTCTACTAATAATTTGCAACTCATAGGAATGTTTTTGTTAAATATCACTATTATTAATGAACCCAAATTAAATAATATAAATGAACTCGTCATATCATGTAATAATAATAATAATAATAAAACAATCACTTGCGCTCAATAATAATAACATTAGAGGGATTCAGAAGCAGTCTTAGAATTATTTTATTCATCACTAACTTTAACTAAGATAATCT
Source organism: Melanaphis sacchari (assembly GCF_002803265.2). NCBI lineage: Eukaryota > Metazoa > Arthropoda > Insecta > Hemiptera > Aphididae > Melanaphis > Melanaphis sacchari. The sequence continues at coordinate 5,307,352 of NW_020271335.1, forward strand.
GAATTTAAAAAAAAATCACTTATACTATTTTAGTTTAATTTATGAATAAGTAACAGTTCTATATGAATATCTAATTTTACAAATCAATACATACAAATATGTTAATTTACTAATAAGTAACAATATTAGTAAATGTAACATAAATGTTTGTGCAATTGTTTTGATTTGTATTAATATATCATTTTTATATTTTAAAAATTCTCATAAATAATATTATTTAAAAATATTATGTATTAAGCTTTTTCATTTGAATTCATATGCTTTCAAAAATAAAATTACAGACAATTAAATTAATTTCTAATGTACATAGAACATAAATGTTTTATTTGTTCTATAGAGTCATGTTTTATTATTTTTAAATCAAATCAGATAATAACCATGGTTATTGTGCCTCTGAAGCCCTCAATATATCTTATTCTAAGTATAAATTTGATGTTAAAAAGAGTACAATTTCTAAAAAAAAAAAAAAATCAAAGTAACATCTAAAATGTCAGTACTAAAGGATAATAATAAATGGGATATTTACAATACAATTCCAAATTACATTTATTTTTATGGTATAATAATTAAAATATTTAAGTTCTATCAACCTATTTATACTTATTAAAATAAATAATATATTTTTTTTTTTTAATTCAATAAAATAAAATATTATTTTTCAACAACTCAAAAACAACAAATAACATAACGGTATTAAAACATGGTTTAGAAAATATTGCTTTTAAAAATAATAATTAAAAGTTTAATAGCATGATAAAGGAATGTATAGATAGGCTAATATTATTATATAATAATGATATAGAATGAATGAAAAATGTAACATGAATACAAATATTCCGACAGCAAAATGATTCAATTATGGTTATTTCAATGTTGTGCAAATTAAAAAAAAAAAATTATATTTAAAACATTAAACGATGGGGTGATTTTGATTCAATACTAAATCTTACGCTTTGGAATCAACCATATCTATATTTATTTTATAATAAACGTATGGGAAATACTCAGCTTGGCCAAATCCAAGTCCAGGTATATCCACACTCTGAAATAAACAAAATAAGAATGAAAATAATTATATTTTATGGCAATTTACTATAATACATACATCATGTGAACCAGCCGCACCACCTTGTTGAGCACTACTGTCCAGATGTCCGTATAATTGGTGCAAAACATCTCTTAGCCGTTTAGTGTTCTTTTTATTAGGATGCAATAACATAGCTTGAAAATTAACAGGCAGGCCATATCTACAAATAAAAATAATTTTGATAATATTGGTTTTAACAAGTTTTTGAAACCTCACCTTAATACAGATTCAACAAATACTCGAAGAGCTTTCACATGTATCCAAGCACAGAAACATTCACTGAAATTGACTTTTAACCATCGTACCAACGGACCCTTTTCAAAAAGACCAAGCATTATAGATCATTGTAAATATTAATTATTAAATGATTTAATTCATTACTTACAAATTGCTTTTTCTTGTCAGTTACTAACTTAGAAATTTCATTTTTACCAGCTGCAAGTTCAACTTCATTGTAAGTAAACTCGCGTACAATAAACCTATGATAAGAATAAAAAAAACTAAATAATAATAGTTCAACAGTTAAATACATTGAATTTTCATGTCATTATTTTTAAAAATTGAGCCTTCTTTTTATAGAACATAAAATGTATAAATTTTTTATTAATTTTATGAAACTTTATACTTAAGATCAAAAACATAAAGAAAAATTTTAATTTTTGAAAATTTGTATTTCTTAATAAAACTTATTACCCTACATTATAAAAAACTATTAAAATATATCATACTTTCTCTCCCTGGCATGATGTTTGAATTCTTCAGCCACTTTTTTGAATAATGTGACAGTGAATAATCCATAATCATTGTCTTGGCTAACTAGCTGGCTAGAACGAGGCACTATCATATCGGTTAGTTTTTCATAATTTTGATTCCAATCAGAAAACCCTGATCTGGTGAATAAAAAATATTTATTTTACATTATTTAAAATTTTCTATTTTATTTTATTACTTGGGCACTACAACAAGCAATGTAGTTAAATATTCCGAATCCTGAATAAAATGTTCTTTGCGCACAAGATCAGCCAAATTTCTTGTTAACAAACTGCCAGTTTGTTTTTTTTCCATATTTTGTAAGCTGCTCTTAAGATTATTGTACACTGAAGATTTAGTTTTAAGATCTGCATCAATTTGCCCTACCTGTTTACTGATTATGTCAGCTATATTACGCAACGACTGTTTAATTGGATATTTAGCCATGTCCCATTGGAAATGAGTTAAGTAGACAGCAAGGTCTCCTAAAAAAATTATTATTATTTACTCAACTATAAGTGAAATATAATAAATGGTATTTTATCAACAATAATCAACTGATGCAGAGCATGAAACAGACACAAATCGTAACAATGAAAAAAAAAAAAAAATTAAAATAATGTAGCATTTCTTAACAATTTTCTTTCTTTTTGTTTAATAATATCAAATTAATTCAACATTGTGCTTAAAAATAATTACTTATAATAATTTAATAGTTTTATGTATGTACATATTAAAGTTTAAAATTGTATTTATAATATTATTTTTTAAACATGAAATATATATATATATTTATGAATAAATAAATATTGGTAATTAACAAAAATATTAAACATATTATGATAATTAGATTATTATTTAAATTAAATTATATTGTATTGTTTAATGGTCAACTTAAATATTTTTTTATAAAACATTACTTCCCCATTATTAAATAAAAAAAAATTTCAATAATTAAAAATATTTTCATTTTTTATTTGTTAATAAGAGAAAATCAAATCTTAAATAATAAACACTGAACAGTAATTTAAAATAAAACTGTTCCATGCCCTGTTTCAGATACACCAAAGTGTTACAGTAATATGTATGTTTTTATATTGTACAGTATTTTATTTGTAAATTTCAAATTTATTTTAATGAAAAAAGTTTATCATATTTATTTTATACATACAGATATATGAAAATATTTAATCTTAAAAACATTACTTCAACTCTCAGAGAATTTCATAATATTGCCAATCAATAAAATAAATTAAGTTGAACTCTATAATATAAATAGTTATTGTTAATTATATTATAATAGAATTTCAATATTTTTATTTTGTAAATAATATATTTTTTTAATATAACCACCAAAAATAAAATAAAACAACTATTTTACTTAAAATAAAAACAAGGCAAAAAAAATCATGTGTTAAAATGTAAAGTAAAAACAAACCTTAGTGAAATACAAACGATTGTGTGCAAAAGCCTATTGTGCATTTTTAAAATATGAAATAAGATACCTACTAAGAAATTTTAGCAATGAAGCTGCTTTATTTAAAAAAATAAAATTACAATATAATAAGTTTTAATTTAAAGAACACGCTATTACATTTTATTTTTTTAAATTCCAAAATGTATTACTATTTATTAGTGACATTATACTAATATTTGTTTTAATAGTCTCATATAAACATAATAAAATGGTATTCATTAAGAAAATACCAAAAAAATTAGTTTTATATCAGTTTAAAAACATATTAATAATTTATTCAACAATTTTAATTAACATTATTTTTAACTATTTATAATTTTTTTAGTAATTATACATAATAAATAGGTAAATGATAAAATTAAGATAATATTCTTTTTAAATACCAAACGATCAATATACTTAACTACTAAATAATATAATTGTATCATTTTAAGACTACATAATAACATAATATACTGAGTGAAATATAAATTAACTAAAAATAAATCATTACAAACAAAAATTAAAAAGGATGCGTTAATTTTTAATGTGTAAAAATTTAAAAAGTAAATATGATTTATTTAAGAAAAAATATTTATACAATATGTTATATTTAAAAATCTTTATCATTCCTAAAAGTTTTTAGTTTTTTTGAAAACATTTAATTTTTTACATGATTTTTGATATTGTTATAAACCATTTTTGAAAATAAATTATATTTTTACATTTTTTACTTTAATTCAGAAAAATAATATTATCAGCATTATTATGAATAATATTATTTTTTGTTTTATTTTGACACACAAAAATTTAATTTTGAATAAGTTGTTAATTAATTATAATTCATAAGTATTTAAAGATAAAATGAAAGAATAGCGAAGCACGGGGTTAAATAAATACCTTAAATACCTTTAAATTGTAAGTTTATGACTAATTAACTGCTTGCTAGAAATACAATTATGAATCAAAATATTATGTTTCAAAAATGAATTCAAAAAACTATAAAACGACTGAGGTTTTAAAAATAAATTTCTTTTATGACATTAAATTATGTTAACATAATATTTTCAAAAATTTTTGAACTGAAAATTTGAATGTAGAAACTTAAATGATTCGTTCTATATGTAAATATTAACATTTAGTTATATAATAAGGTGCGTTCCACAACAAATGTCCCTCAACACTAAGACGCTATTTTTTGTTATGGGTTCCGCTGCTGATCATATTTAAAAAAAAAAACATGTTCTTTATTTCCAAGCCCTAACTCTAAACCCCTGGTTTGAGTAAAAATCACCATCTGGTGCATTAATATCGAAGAACATTTGTTGTGAAACACACTATAGAGGCTTTTTAATAAAAAAATTAATATTTAATATTTTGAAGTATTTATTAACTTTTTTAGTACTAAAAAGAATCATTTAATTTGATTAAAACTTTGGATTACTAAGAACAGAATTCAACATTAAAATGATTTAAAGTCACTGGAACATTGATTTGAAAGATAAATGATAAGTGACTTATTTTACTTGTGCATTCAAATTTGTTCAATATAAAATGTAAAAATATAATACGCCATAAGTAAGTAAGTAAGTATATGAACTGAACCTTGCTATAGTATTAGTAAAATATTATTGTTTATTCAATAGTAAAAACATTTAAGATGTATAATTATAAAAATATAAAAATAAATGTATTTTCTCTACTAAAGTTTTTTAAGTGACAATATTAAAACATCTTAATAAATCTACGATATGAAGAACAATTTAAGAAAAAATTATTACTGTGAAAATAAAAATTATGATGCACAATAGTTTAAATTATAATTATTATTGTTACTAAAAATTTTAAGAATCACATATACTTTATAATTGTATTGTAATTTTTTAAGTGCCTATACCAAAATATTATAAATTATAAGGTTAACATTATCATCGTTTATAAACATCAAATATTTTAATTATACCTATGTTATGAGTTATAATTAATGTATAACATACTCTTTACCTTTTTTTATAAAAATAGGCAATATGAAAAACTATAATTATGTAATACATTTTAATTGATAATTAATTTAAAAAAAATTATATTAGTTTATATTCTTATAATATAGTTTACTTATAAATATTTTAATAAAATTAATTAAAATTTTCATAATAATTAATAATTATTATCAAACTGTTATTTTTATTTATTACCATTACCAAAAAGACCAATTGAGCTGAATTTTGCAAGTTAATCTTTTTGTGTGTATCACTTTTTTATTGAATATAATAGTCAAATATAAAATGTAACAATGCTAACTTCTGAAGAAATACATTCAAAAATAATAAGGAAACTACAATTTGAAAAATGAAACCACAAGCCAACATTGCATGAAGCATCCTACTAAAAGCAGCCGCTTACCTTGGGACGTTAGACACACGCCTGTCGGCCATCTGGACTTTGAATAGCTCAAGGCGGGCTCTTCCCAGCACACGGCCCACGACTCTCAAGACAATGCTGTGTCCAACGCCACACACAACAAACCCATAACAAAGCTTTTACTTTTTGCAATCGCCAACAGAAAAAAAGTCATAGGCCTATCTTTCTAACTTAATATGGCTACATGGCACTATGTGTAGACCAATATCAACCTAACCTAGATGAACATTTTTCTAAAATTCTATCTAGTTGTACACTAGGATCACATTAAATGCATGATATATGTTAATTTAAATAGAAAATTAAGAAGGAAGTGTAATAGACTTCTAAACTAAGCAACATGTCATTCCTGAATATAATTTAATTAAAACACTTAATGTATTTAAAATGTTATTTTTAGTCACAATACTATATAGTGTAATAATATATGTTATAATATAATATTATATATAGGTACTATATAATGTATTTACTATTAATTTTTGATATAACTAATTTATTTAAATAGGCGTGCTTAATATTATCAATTAATATCAGTTGGATGAGTAAAACTTATTTTTTTTTACAATAAATTATGAGGTAGTTTAAATCCTTAACTATTAATTTTAAATAAAATAAAATACTAAAACATATATTTTAAAATCAAATTGTAATTGGATCTTTTAATAAATAATTTATAAATATTTTAATTTCTTAATAGGCAATTATGATTTATTAAAATAAAATCATTAATTTGTATTTTGGTCCACCAAAAGAAGAACTATTAATTACATAAGCTATATGATAAAAAAAAAAAGAAAATACATTTTGAAACCAAATACATTTATTTTTTTTGAATGCGTATAAAAATTATTTTTAACTTCTATTGAATTTATTTGTATTATATAAACACTTTGGTGTAATTTATGTATATAATATATATACATATAATAAGTGGTAAACATAACACATACATGAAAAGATGAGTAAACAATAGGTTCCAAAACTTTTTAATTATTAAAAAAATTGATTAAATATTCATAATTTTATATTTAAAAAAATGCTGTTCTAAAAACAATGATCACAATTTAGGAAAAATATAGACTGTGAACACGCCACACACGCAACCATTTAAAGGATGCATTAATTTTTCATTTTGGCATATCATAAAAAATTAATATTATTATACTATGACAATAGTATCAAATGTTATATATCTAATAAATAAGGTATAGTGCATTTTGAATTCTATAAATATATATATATATGTTTTTTTTTTTTTTGGCCTTTTTAGCTTAACATGTTTTTCCATTATGAATGACAAATAAGTTGATAATATAAAAGTTAGATATATTAGTATTGACACATGGATGCAAGGGTAAAGGAAAAACTTAACTAAAATGACCAATAAAAATCCAGGGCATAAATAATAATGTTTCAAAAAAGTAAGTAGGATAGGTAAGTACACTACAGAGACAAGTCACTTGAGCTACATTGGATTTTCATCATTGTTATTCAATGGGTTGAAAAAAACCATTCTAGATAAATACATACCATTATTGGCCATCAAGTTCTCTTGCAGTTTGTCTCGTTGGTCTTCCAGTACTTCCCCCAAGTAGGATGCTACCTTATGGGTAACTTGATCAACAAAACTATCCAATTTTCCCAAATCATCAGACAATCCCACTAACTGATCCAATGTGCCCACCTTCAAGTCAGGTATGTGAAATTTGTAGTTGATGGACAAACTATTCTGCTTGCTAGTAACATTGTTGAGAGTTTCCCAGGTCTGTTGGCAAGTCTTGTCTCCAGGAGCTGATATTAGCCAATATTCAGACATGGTGCTTAGATACAGTTAAATAAAATTAAGCACACAAACGACTTAGTACCTAAATCAATAAAAAAAACATAAAATTAATAGTATAAAGTAGAAAAATGGGCAGGGCCAATACTAAGACTACAGAAGAGAATAATCCACAATATTTATAATAATAGTGGGCAAGTATGTGAATCGGTAAAAAATTTGGACGAACCTCCTAGTATACTTACTCTTAAATGGACAAAGTAACTTAAAGTAGACAATTTAATTAATTAAAATAGACACTTTCTGGACTGGAACACGCCTTAACCGAAAGAGACCTTGTTAACAGTATGATCATTTGTTTTCGATAACATCTGAACTGATATGAGACAGACACACCCAAAAGTTAATTTTTATAAGTTAGATAATAATTTTTTTCAACAATTGTTTTCAGTGAATGCAGTAAATATTAAATCAAAATAAAGAGACTCTTTCATTCTTGTTTAAATACCATTCCCACAGAAACTTTTTTGGTATTTTTTAAGTTTATTTAAATATTTTAAAAATTCTTATAAATCAAAAAAACTATAGAAAGTGAGAAATTAAATCATAAAATCAATAAATGAATATTACCAACATTTCAAACTAATTTAATTTTTAAGAAAGGGAATTTTCATTTTTTTTTTTTTACAAGATGTCAACATGGTTGATTACACGATTTTATCAATTATCATTTATTGTCTTTCATTTATTTTAATCAATATTCATTATTTAGTAATTATTCATTATTGTCTATTGACTATTGAGTTTACCTGATTTTTTACCTGTTGTATCTTATTAAAACCGTAACTAATAATTATTTAATAATATTTATTTACTATTGTCTATTGAATATTTAACCATAAGTAAATTTTAATAAATAAATAATTGTAAATTTATTCATAATCATGGTCGCTGCTTCAGAAGAATCAATCAACCGTATAGGAACAGTATTAGCTAACACAACGTTACCAATGAAAGAACGCTTCAGAGCGCTATTTACACTCAAAAACTTGGGTGGAAATTTAGCTATTGATAATATAGCTAAATGTTTCAATGATGATTCATGTTTGTTAAAGCATGAATTGGCATACTGCTTAGGACAAATGAGAGATGAATATGCTATTCCTTATTTAATCGAAGTACTGAAAGATAACAAACAAGAACCTATGGTTCGACATGAAGCAGGTATTACAATAAATTATTTACTTTTATAAACACTGACTTGTGGTCTTATTATTGTAACATAGTTGTTTATAAATGTTTATATTAGTTTATAACTTGAATTAGTACCCTAGTCTGTTTTTTTCTAAATCATTAATTTAAAATACTTCTATATTAAACATCTGTTATATTTATGTTAAGCTGAAGCACTGGGAGCAATTGGTAAAGAAAATGTTATACCAATTTTAGAAGAATATAAAAATGATCCTGTGGTAGAACTAGCCGAAACCTGTCAATTGGCTTTAGGACGACTTTTACTACCTAAAAATGAAGCAAATATTGAAAATATTTATGGTTCTATAGATCCAGCACCTCCTTCTGAAATAAAAAGCATAGAAGAACTTGAAAAAATTCTTACTAATGAAAATGAAAGCCTCTTTAACAGATATAAAGCAATGTTTTCATTACGAGATATTGCATCATCTGAAAGTATCACTATTCTTTCGAAAGGTAATTAAATATATTGTAAATATATTACATTACAAAAAATATAAACAATGAAATTTTAATATTTGTATTTAGCGTTATCATGTGGAAGTGCATTGTTTAAACATGAAATAGCATTTGTTTTGGGACAATTACAATCACCACTTAGTGTACCGTATCTAAAAGAATCATTAATAGATGAAAATCAAAACGATATGGTCCGACATGAATGTGCAGAAGCATTAGGTGCAATTGCTACAGATGACTGCTATGATATATTAAAACAATACATAAATGATCAAAAGGTAGTAGTCAAAGAAAGTTGTGAAGTTGCATTGGATATGTGTGAATATGAAAACTGTCCTGATTTTCAATATGCTGATACGCTTGAAAAAGTTACCACATAAGTTGATATTTTATGTTATTTTACAAATTACTTAAATTTTGAATTAACATTAAATATGAAAAGATAATGTTAAATATTGTTTGTTATTTAATACATTTTGATACTTTAAGTACCTAACTAAAACTTTTGAAATGTAACATAGTCAAATTTCTACTTTGATAACATAAATATTGACAGTGGAATGAATAATTTGTTGCCTTTGTAGCTAATAACATTTTTATGTTATTTTCATCTTATTTAAAACTACCTTCAACCAGCAAGTTACATTTTTATAATATTATTATATATTATTATGATTACAAATGATAAATTTTTATCTTATTTATTTTACTTATACCTCATCAATTATAAATTAAAATGATGAAAATATATGATAATTTATTTTAGAATAATTATTATTATTAAGCCAACTCAGAACCTTGAATTTTTAAAAGAAAAAAAGTCTGCCATAGTTATCTTTCATAAATCCTCACAATTTAATATTTATTAGTTTATATTATCTACTACAAAATCTTAGATTGTTTTAGAAAATATCAACACAATATTTATTTTCTCTTAGATCCATGATAAAAGTATTTTTGTTAAATTGTTTTTTACGATTTTTGAGTAATTGCAGGGTAAAATTGCCTATTAATAAATTATAGAGGTTAATATTTCATTATATTTTGACTTTATATATATTGTAAATTTAAACATATATTAAGCTGTTTTGAGACTATATTTAAACAAACTAATTTCATACCTTCAAAAATATTATTTTCTATTATTTTTATATATTGTGATTTTAGATTACTCAAAAACATGATAAAAAAAAAAATTTATGTGAGTATGTTTGGTCCATGTTGTGTGTGGATAAGAATGAGAAATAAACAATGTGCTAACATTTTCTATAAGTAACCAATATTACTTACAAAAAAAAAAAAAATAAACAATAATTAAGAATGATTGAATTTTATTAAAAATGAAAAATTTAATTAGATTATTTTTATGTTTAATAACACAATATTGTGAATAATATATTTAGTAAACTTGGTATATTCAAACGGTATACTCTAGAATGTAACCGTTATCTATTAAAACGCATTAACTTATACTAAAATGGACGGAAAGTTTTTGGATAATGTACAATTAACGCATTTGAAATAGCTGAAGCTAAATGTTTAGATTCATCAGCAGCAAACTTAACTTTCACAGTCCACAATAAACAACTTTCAATTTCTTTAATATGTTTATCCTCCAACATTCTCAAAAGAATTTTCATCATACGTCCATGATTTTGATGAACTGCTCCATGCCAAATATTAAAGTAATTCAAACTCTGAAATAAAATTAAAACATTAATATCAAATGAAAAATTATAATTTTAAAATTTAACAAACCTTAGAATCGGAATCTGGAGAAATAAAACAAGTAACTTGTAACCAAATATCATCAATATCCCGTAGTTCATTTTTATCATTTATTTTGCTTTTCACATTGTTATAATAATACAATTGGCACATTGCTGCACCTTTGCGACTTAGTGCTTCAATTAGATTATTTCTTAAACGGTCATTAGATCTGAAATATGTTAACAATTAAAATTTGATTTTAAAAACACAAATATATTACATTTTAAGTTTAGAAGCTTCAGGTCTTAGATCGGACTTAATTCCATAAAATGCAAGAAGATCATCTTGATCAATAATAGAAAGAACACGATCGGCGGCAGCGATTATAAGTTTTACTTTTTCTACATCAAAGTCATCAATTGAAAAATTAGGGAATTTTTTTTTATCTTCTGGTTCAATACATTGTATCCATGATATATGAACAGAAGAGTTTTTATCTCCAATTTCTTCACATAAACTGTTATACAAACTTCCAGAATCTTCACCAAAATCTAACAGATTATAAAATATAAATTAATTAATGTGCTGTCTTCATTTTTTAAATGTATACATATTATATATCACAGTAAACAAGTTTATTTATTCATATCAAAATATACCTAATTTTGTTAACCAATTGAATTTGGTTTCATATATTATTTCATTGAATTCCTCCAGTTTTGTCTTATTTTCTTCAATTGGTTTTAGTCCGTTCTTTGTTTTAAATGTATCCGTAATGAAGTACTTAAAATCATATGTATCCTAAACATTTAATACATGGATTTTTACTTAATTATTTTAATTATATCATATTAATAATGTAAACCATACATTGCTGATTAAAGTTTAATTTTAAATTTTAAAAATATATACATTATTTACATAAACATCTTAATCTTAATCAAAATAAATTATTCAACTTATGAATTTGAATAACTGATTAGTTAGGAGGAAATTTAACCTTTTAAATATAACATTTTATAAATCTTAAATATCAAATCAATTTAATAGATACTTACAACTTTCTTTCCATTTTCGTCCTTAACATAATGTATATTTCCAGACAAACAATGTCCAGCTATTAACTTTAATGAAATAATTCTGAAAAAAAAAAGTATGTAAATCTAACTAAAGTTTGATAATTATTGTATACATACTTATCATTAGGAAGTGATCCTATATGCAAGGGGAACAAATTACAATTGGGAGTCATAACATGAGTTAAACATTTTTTTCCGAAAATTGTGGCTTGATGATGACTACTGAAAACATCTAAACTAATTGGGTTTTGTAATTTTTGAACTACTTGTATAGGCAGGTCAATAATTTTTTCTAATAGGTCGCGTCGTTCATGTCGTACATGCATTTTTATAGTATAATCTCCTTTGTCTAGTTTATACACATGCTATAAAAATCACAAATAAGATTTTAAAATGATTAGACATAGATAAATAATTATGTTCATTTAAAAATGTATAGTAAAATATCTTACTCTACTAGAATAAGCATCACCGGCAGCAATGTACTGCTTATTGGAATCAAACAACATCCATAACTGTGATTCGTACTCAGATTCATACAAAAGTTCACCAAATAATCCACAAGTTGCATATGCTTCAGTAGATTTTGGTAAAGAGAAGGTATAAGATAAAATTAATTGATAGATTGGTCTTTGTGGTGGAATAACATCACGGTAAGTTAAAGCAGTGATTTTTCCTTCATTAGGTCTAAAAATTTGTATATTAATTGATTAGTAATTCAATATTAAATGTAAAACAAAAATAGTAGCTCTATACAAAATTTCTACTTTCTATAATTTTTTTGGGATTAAATAATACATAGGTACATAGCTAAATGAATAGAAAATTTTTTATGAAGAACTTCAAAAGGTATAAATAATTTTAAAATTTTCTTTTTAAAATTGTAGGTACTTGCATGTTGTGTTTTAAATAATAATAAGTAAAAAATTACACAGTTACAACCAACAAAATTATTATTTTAAAGTTACACAGGGGTAAAATTTGTAATTAATTTCAATACTATATAATATTTAATTTTGATTTTAAGGTTTTATGGCCAATAACGGAAAACTATGTCAGGAATATTATATTAATTATTATTATAATGATCCTCATAGGTCAAACTTTCAATTTTTGATAATTTTAATAGTTTAACAGCACAGCATACTAGATATTAGTTATATATAATTATTATATATTTATTAATATTTTAGATATTTTAATTTGATAATTGACTTAAAAGTTATGCATGTAATTTTTAAATAGAATACCATTTGATGTTTATCACCTTGTCGTTTTTTCTTGATTGATTAATATTACCAGATGCTGCTTCAATTATCAAATTTTGATTTTTAAATAGAATCCTAAATTTTAAACATGTTTTAAAAAATGTACATATTTATTTAGATAATTAATGATAAATAATAATTAACAAAATTCAACATTTAAAAAAAAATATTCTACTTTACAGCATAAAATTAAAAATACAAGTTAATTTTCATTTGAAAATCAAAATTGAATTTGGGTTCAATAAAAAACTAAAGTAAATAAAGGTGTTGTTGTGAAACTACATACTACATGATATGAATCTTAAATTTTGAAAAAAAAATTATATTTTATAAAATGACGAGAAAAATATGTTAAAAAGAACCATCTTAGTAATTTTGGGTACAGTAAATAATTTAACATTTATATCTGTTAGTTAAAATTTTAAAAACCTAATAATTATTATCAGTTATCACATAGGACATGCAAGTACCACAGAATAAATATTCTATACAAGTATTAAGTAAAAAGTAAAACAATAAATTGATCAGCATACTTAAGAACGGTAATAAGATGTTTCAATGAAACAGCAGGTAGAATTTCTTCATTTTTAATACCAGGCTTTAATGTCACCGAATGTAAACCCATTCCATGATACATCGCTATGTTTTGCGTTTGAGGTATAATGCCATGAAATTGTAATTTGTATGATAGTTTTATATTTGAGCAACTCGACCAATATTTTGCCAATACAAACTCTAATACCACATTTTCCTATAAAAATAAAAATTTTAAATATAAATACATAGGTAAGTATATACATTAATACAGTATTTTCAATAATCATAGATAAATAGATATCTATTTTTAAATACAAAATTACTAATTTAGTAATTTTATCTAAATTTATAAGGGTTTAAAGTTAAAGCACTAAAGTATTAGTACAAATATTTTTACTAATAAAACCGTAATATGTGGATGAACATCAGTAGTATTTAAGAGATCTAAACTAAATAAAGCTATACATATAAGCATTATACTAAAGATAAAAATATGATGAAAAAAATATCCATGATTTATACATAAAAATATAAAATTTAAAATTCATACAAAATCACTTTGCACAAAAAGTTTAGGAGACACATATTCACATAATTCCTATTAAGATTTAAAATATAATTTATGACTAGGGCTTTGAACTTAATGCACTTAAAAAGTACTAAAAATACATGCACTTATACGCTTATAATAGCACAAATACCTATGCTAAAAATATTTACTTTTTTTTTTATTCACAATTTTTATAAATACAAATTAATTAAAAATATTTTCATTTTTTATTTACACTAAATATTTATTAATAAAAACAGAAAATTGTATGTCACTAGGGATTTGAAAAAAACGATACAATAATACCAAATGAAAACCTTCAAAACAAATATACATTATTAAAATTTTTTTTTATTGTCAAATTTTTAAATTGTATTAAAAACATATCATTAATCATTAAATATGCTTTTAAAAATGATAAATTTAAAAAATATTCTCTTAAAACTAAAAAATCACTAAATATGCGAAATTACTATGAACTTTTAATATTTTTTTCGTAGTATTGTGAAATTAATTTCAAGCTTATTTAGCAGTAAATCTAATAGCCTAGCAAAATTTTTTCCAGATTGCGGGACGAGATTTTTCGGGGGCATATACTAACTGTGAACGAAGTTTTTATATCGTATCTGTGTATGCAAACATTCGGGCTACAGTTCAGATTAAACCTTTTTTCGGAGTTATCTCTATGGGACGTAATTAATCTATAGTCCTTCGATAAATACGTAAAAAATTAAAAAAATAATATTCATGAGAATTAGTAAAATAAACATAATATTAAACAGTAAGTAAAACCAAATCATAGCTTTATAATAAAAAATATGGGCTACAAGTAAATACCGTTTTGCTGAACATTTGGTATCGAATGGATCACTATAATGAATGTGATCAATTTTAATTCAATGGTATATCAATATCATTATATTGTATATACGAAAAAATTATACTAAGTGGAGACAGTCAGTATAGTTTTTCGTAGACAGTCACATAACTAAGCATACTTTATATTTTATAATATGTTTTTTAATATAACTATTTAAGTAATTTATTTAACTTTTAGTATTAGAGTAAGTTAATAACATTTTTTTCTGAAAATATTTCAATTATGACATTAATAGAATTTAATTAATAATAATTATAATAATATGTATTTAAACCATATTATATCAACTGATATAACTTAAAATCTAATAACAGCATTCTGTAAATACCATAAAACAGTAAAAATAGATTTATATAATACATAATATAATCAAATAAAAAGCGTAGGTAAATGGATACCACTCTATACCTATACATTAGAAATCGAGTGGGTCACGTGTTTTAAATTTTAATTCATAATATTATTATCATTGTATATTTGTATACAAAAAACGATTCTAACCAGAGACGATCTATCACCTAAATGATAATATGTTTTTGATTTAGCTATTAATGTCACTTAATTTAATTTTAATATTGCGATAGGAAAATATTTAATTTTTTTCTGAAAATATTTACGGTTTATACTATACTATACCATCTTAATATATAGCTCTAAATTTAATAATATCTTTCTGTAAATTCCGAAAACAATGGTTATCAAGTATATACCAATATTTTTAAATAAATCAAAAACGTAATTGTGTGTAGTAAAATTCATAAAAATAATAATAAACGTTAAAGTTTTAAGTTTCCAAGCATGTTTTTAAATTATAAAAAAATAATTAATATCGTAATTTATCACTTTTATAAGCAACTTCATTTAAATTTGAATTAAAATGTCTATAAAAAATAGTGGTCTTAATGAATTTTTTAGATTTTATGGTTTCAATATGAATTACTTATGAAGAATCTTGAATTAAATTTTCAAAACTTAGGTACAAAAATAGAATTTCTTTATACATTTCTAACTACAAAATAATATATATTTTTGATAATTTAAAGAATTTTATCAACATGCTAACTTTAAATTTTTTTTATTTATTATATATTGTACAGGCTGAGTTTTTTATGAAAAAATACCGTAATTACAAACTTCGAATAATTTTTAATTGAGAAATTAATAACTTATGAGGAGCTTCATATTAAATATTCAAAAATTTATACCCAGCAAATAATTTTTAATTGACATTCATAGAAAAAAAAACTAAAAAAAATTGAAAATTTCTTATGACTGAAAATAGCATAAAATAAACATTTTTAAAAACTTGTCATAAATAGAAAATTATAATAAATAAATATTTGGTGAACATTTTAAGTAATCATTACAATAATTTATTTCAATTAACACAAAAAAAAAAAACCGATTTTGTTAAAAACTGGATTTGAATAAAAATTTCCGTTTTTCTATATTAAATCCAATTTATTACCAGAAACCACCTCCATTTTTTAAAATTGAAGCATTTTATCAATTAATTATCATGTCGATACAAAAAACATTCATCATTGTAAAATCAATATATTCATCAGTGCACTCAGAATCTAAAAGATAAGGAAAAAAAACAAACACAAATGTATTTTCTAATATTTTTGTAAGAGGTAAGACTGTGGCTATATTTATATTAAGTTATAATCAATATTTCCTGTGAATGCAAGATATTATAATAACGTCATTTCCCAATCTATTATTAGAGTTCCAACTGGGGTAAAAATATTATTACCTAATTTTTGACATTATTGCAAAATAAATTTATTATCATAGTTAATAAATATATAAGTAATAATACTAATAACTATACGAATAAAATATATCAATATTATAACATTACTTATAGTAATTTCTTCAAAATAAAATAAAATAAAATTGGATCAAAAATTAGATTATAAAAACGTATGTATATTGTGTATTATGTAATCATATTTATATAAAGTATTGACATGGATTGAATATACTTAATCTATGGTATTAATGTATAACACATATTGTTTTTTATTTTTTCAAAATTTCTAATCGATGAATATTTTTCAATCATCCTCATAAATTGTTATTGATATTCATGGTTTTTGAATTTTGATAATAATCAGTTGTTAGAGAATGACGATATTTCGTAGAAAAGTTACAATAGTTTCTTTACAATACATTTTATCAAAAATTATTATGAAATGGTCAGCAGCCACTATCAGATCTGGTATACGAATCACTTACAATTTTGAGAATGATTAAATTTAATAATAAATTAATTAATTTTCCTGTTAGAGGTATACTTTAGAGGAAACTGGAAATTGATAATTCTGTTTAACTAAAGAAAATAATCTGTTCTTTGAATATTTTGAAAAAATCGTTCTTGAATAAATAGCTCTCAAGTCTCAACGACATTCGAAGAATTTACCACAAAATTAATTTTAGTATTTTCTATAACACATAATTTTCAATTTACCTGAAATTTCTATTGATACGAAGTAACTATAAAATATATCAAAACAATAATTTCTTATTTCTTTGAAAGATATATTTAAAAATTTTAGTTTATTACGTAATATTGTGATAACTAGTTCAAATTTTGATTAAATTAAAATACAGTATTTAAAATATTTCACACATAAATGCAGTTTTTTTTAAAAAAATAACATTTTTTTCTTATATTCTTTTATAATGTGGTCAATTAATAAACATATATATTATAACACTATTAATTTACCATATAGGCTATACAAATTACAAAACACCAAATAATAAATCCAGGTCATTATTATGCTTTAATGATACTGTTATACCTAAATAGGTATTTATGTTCAAATCACATTATAATATTTTAATTACGTTTCAATATACACAAGTGAATAATATTTATTTACACCCCTTAGTTATACTATCCATACAATATTAAAGACTTTAAATTATATCATGTAAATATATATATATTTAATGTCATATTGACATTATAGTTAAAACATACCTCAACGGCAAAATGTGCTTGGAATTCGTTTGATTTCATGATAAACATCTTGCAATACTCCATGTATTTGCATGATTTTTGAGGCAACAATTGAACGCTATGCAGACAGAAATTAGCGTTAACATCGGTGTCAAGATGTTTTATGTGAAGAGCTGGAAATATTAAAATAAGTTTTTAATTCGAATAAGAAAATTTTATAAATGCTTGTGATATTAATATATTATTATAATAAAATTATAATTTTACTCACTGGCCCATGAAACATTTTTAGGCACTAACACAAAATTTCTTTTTATTAGAGAATTTGCATTGAAATCAACGTTGTCATGAGACAATAAACCGGAATGATCGGTTACCAATGGCCGAACAATAGTCACTTCAAATGTAAACACCGGGCCTTTTGCCGTATTTTTTGTGTCATAAGCCCGTATGCTGTTAAAAACAAAATACTAAATATTACTTAAGCATAATATTACTTAGTCTTAACATAATGCATAAAGTATGATGGTCAATTAAAAATATTTGTCAGCTATTTTACAAATATGTTAATGGCCCATGGACCATGGTTTTTGATTTAAACAACAAAAATTATTTCCCGACTAGTGACTTATTATTTATTAAGTAGTATTAAAGGTATTTAATTTATTTCTCAATATTGTGGACTGTATTATTGGGTATTTATAAAATTAGAAATTTGTCGATACACCATAACGTAAAAATATAAATACCCATAACAGTTAACATTACTAATAAAAACTATAGAATAAACCTAATAAGAAAAACCAGTTACTACAGAAAATTATGGACGAATAATGAACATGGTTAATAATATTGACTATAAATAATTTTTGTAGTATTGTATTACAACTTTTTTTTCTCATGAGGAGTCATTAAAAACTAGACAGGGACAGTAAATGCTTCGTTTGACCGTATCCGATGATTATGTAATAAATTTGTCGTGATGATATATTGCAACTTACGTAGTTGTATGCACTCCTGGATGCAATCCACTCGGATCGACTTTTATGTTAAAGCTTCGTAACATATACATTAATTCCAAATATTTGGGTACACTCACCCACGAGACGTCGCTCGTTAAGCACAAGCTCATTTGGAAATTTATTTTCTTTTGAGGGTCTGTAACGATAACAATTTATTAAACGATATGATTTACGATAAATAACAACAATTTTGATTTCTTTTATAAAAAATAATTCAGTTTATAACTAATTTTACATATTCCATCGAAAAAATATGAACTAAAATAATAACTTAGTTATAAAGAATATAAAGCATATATACCTAATACATAAAATACATTATGCAAGATGCGAAAATAAAATTAAAAATGTTAAAATACTTAAAAAGTATTATTAACTACTTTATTAGAAATATAAGACGTTAATAATCAACTAATAAATAATAATGTTCAAAACTAAAATATATGAATGTAAAATGTTATACCGAATATCAATTTATTCGACTATACACAAAATTTATGTCTTAAATACCTTGACTCGTAATATTATCATAATGTAACACACATTACACATACGTGATCAGGTATATACATATTTTTCAACTAAAAATAATTATAATTTAAAACTGACTTTAAAATATTTATTAATACTTATTTACAATAGCGGAATGAATAGTGACAGTTAAGTACCTAAGAATACCACCCAACAAATTAATCGGTCAAGATTAGAACCTTGGCCAACAAGTTTTTAACCATTCGTAAGAATTTTTAAAAATAGTAATTTAATTAGTAAATTTTAGTGATTTTGAACTGGTGTAAAATATAAAGTATATAATATCTTCTTTTTAGCAGTTATTTTGTGATTGAATTAACAAACATATTTTACAGACATTTTGATGTACAAATGAGACGTCTGCACGCGAGTATTCTGCTTTTAACTTCTATGATTTTGACACTAGGACTACTGTATATTTTATTTTATTGTCCTGATCTGCAGGGTAAATGTCTAATTTTATTAAAGTCACTTAAAACTCCCAATACTTCTTTTAATCTCTACTCCACACTCAATAAAAAATCCATAGTTACTATTAAAATTAAAATTTCTGTTACATTGAATGCTGGCTTTATTTTAATATTATATGCTGTAATTAATATTCTCTGATTTCGCCTTTTGTAATAATTAAGCTATCATGTTATTAATAAAAAAAAAAGTGTTTACTGAATTTTAAGGAATAGTCTGAATGAGAAATGTTTTTTTCCGAAAACAATTATTTTAATGAGTATTTTTACCGAGGAAAACCCGATAAAGAAAATTTCCAGTGTTTCTCCCTTTCTTGTACCACAGATGTCGTTGTTAAATTACCAAGTATCCATTAAAAGCGAAATATTAGTGCTTTAGGAATCGCGATAGTATTAAATTCATAATTTTTGGAATAAAATTATTTTCGTTTAAATTCATCAATAATTTTCATTATGTAAGACTATGCCGCTGACCCGTATGTATTGTTATCATCTAGAGTTAATACGATTCAATAATAAAAATAATTCAGTTAAAGTGTTAGAATTTTTGTAAGTAGATTTTCAATTTTAAAGTGAGTTAAAAGCATTTTATTATATATTATATGTGAATATTTTGTTTAAAAATTGAAATATTGTAAAAATCTAACATACAAAGTTTACTAACTATGAAGTGTAGTAGCCAGTAGGTAATTTGGTCTAATTATAGTAATATTAGCAATTACTAACCACTCAAAATAATTCAACCAAACTCAAATTTGCTATGATGTGCATTAATAACTCAAATAAGTAGATATCACACATGGCGTCTTCTTATAAATAAGTATTTTTCTCAAAAGGAAGTTTATTTTTTTTTTACTACGTGTCTTCGATAAGATTAGATACGAGTTAATAACACAGATTGTTCAGTGTTATTTTTATACCCAATATAAAAACCTGTTTTGTAGACAAATGCATATTATTTTTAGATATTATTCAAAACAATTCACGTCAAATCCGGTCTCAAATTAAATATTTTATGTTTAGGAATTGGGATATTAATAAATTTAATATACTATTGAATAGTTGACTGTAAATTATTTGTAGGTAAACAAAACAACACGTAAATATCAGTAGCTTAGAAATCTTTTCACTATTTTCCATAAAAATAATTACATTTGTAGAGACGATAGGCATCAAATTTAGACGGTTTAAGGATGCGTAATCATTGTCGATGAGGTGGGTAGAGGACACATATTTTATATATCAATGTACAGATACATAATAGTCTATCGAAATAGGCAACAAATGTGCAATCTAAAGAAAATATTTGCTTGTAGGATTTTAACCGTCTTTTGATAATTCTGTTATAGCAAATAAAAACCAATAAGTAATTTAAATGCGATGTTTCGATGCACGAATGCACTTTATGGAGAGGACGTAATCTGAAAATAAACTAAAGTATTAAACATATTTTACAACTAAAGCAAAGAAAAATTTTGTTTTTAAAGGAAACTAAAGATAAAAATAACAAATCAACTATTGCCAATGGTGAGATTCCTACCCACCTCGTAATAAAAATAAAATACCAATTATTTTTGATCCTTCGGTGTTGTATAGAAATTCAATGATATTATATGGTTTAAAAGGAACCGTTTACCGTATTATTGATACAAATATAATTAAATGAACTTCGATGTATTATTATTGTTGTCGCCAATTCGTGGAAAACCGACTATGACGACAATCGCCGATGACGAAAACAAAAACATAGTAGGATCGCGCGTGCCGACTGACGCGCGGAGTTTGGTTAATGTTCATAAGGAATCGTGAGTCGCTGCTGCCTACCACTGTTCATTGTTCACTTGAAAGCCGATGACGGTTCCAGCAAGATCGTCTTTGCACTGTCTTTTATTTTTACCTAGTCTTCTAAACGCGGATCCTATTATTATTTCCTCGTTTTGTTTTAACCGTACAATACTGCAATATTTATATACACGGAAAGAAGATAACCGATATTACTACTTTAACTGCTCTCGTCACTACTGAATCCATTTAATGGATATTATTAATTATTATAACCGTTTGATGATCGTCGTATTATTTTGTTGATATTTTTTCTGAACCATAAGGTAAGAGATTATTTTATTTTTTGTTTTTATTATTTCTATTATTGTGTTAGTTCATACGTTAAGTAGCACGCCTGCATGGGTAATTAGTAGTCTTAATTTTATTGTTCTATTTTTATTTCATTATTTTTCTCCGCAAAAACTGCAATTTTATTTTGTTCATTATGTGGTAAAATTTTTTTACCATCAATATTTATTGAATAATAGGATTAGTTACAATGAATAATATACGTTTCGATAAACTCGATCAATTTTGTCATGATTTTAATATATCTGAACTACGTAACCGATTCGATTTAAATTGCTGTATTTTTATTTTTTGAATATTTTTTATTAATTTGTTGATTCTTAAGTATTTATAAACATAATAAATTATTTGTGAGATACAACAAGTAGTTATTGTTGTAATTTATGATTTATGAAATTGTTTACACTTTTTGCCTTATAATTTTTAATTATGAATAATAATACACTTTTAGTTAATATACATGGATTATGTTATATTGTATCTTTGTATTCTCTGGTGTAGGTCAAAAAAAAATGATAAGAAATATAAATAAATCTTAGAATTTATATTTTGTAGCAAAATAATTATAGCCTCTATTACGTGTATACACTTAATAAACATTTCATCCTATAAATTTAACTGGTATGTTTTTACATTCATCATTTATTACAATTTATTTTTTATTTCCACATAATTATAAATTACTTAATTTTGGTAGGTATTTTTAAGTCGCTTCTCAACATGAATATCACCGAATTATCCTTTGACAAACTTTGATTTACACTTACTCAGTAACTTTGTTATTTTGTATAATTCTAAAATAATTATATTGCAAACATTTATTTATCGATTTGTGAATTATTGCTAGCATAATAATGTGTTACGATATATAATATAACGATTTATTATTTTTACTAATTGATTATTTAATCATTTATAATTTAATCTTTATACATAATGTAGTTGGTAACTCTGTTCATTTTTTCTTCAAATATTTTTGAAACTCTTAAGAGGATATTCAGAATATTGTTACTTTTTTTAAATTTTTAGATTAAAAGTTTTTACCATTATGTATCTTTAGTAACCAGTGTTATGATTAATGTATTTATAAGAAATAATATTTAATAGGATCTAGTTTTACGTATGATAGTCATCGCACTTAAAACTAGATACAATTTGTGGGACTTCCTAAGTATTTATTAATTGTTAAATTTTATGTTTAGAATTTCTTAACTATTTGAAAATTAAAAACTTGTGAATGAAAATGGAAATGTATTGTGCACCTCAAAACAATGTTTTATTCTGCGATTACTACACGGTTTGTATTTAAGTCTTGAATGAATAATTACTTTTGGATTATTAAGATTTTTACTAACATTTATAATTGTCATTTAGTAGACTTAAATTAGTGTAATATATTTTATTCATGATGAAAATACATAAATTTAACTAGAGTTATTCATTTTTCAGCCTACACCTCGTTATCCGCTATCGCCATATTCACAATCTTCGTATATATCTAGTACATCAAGTTATTCACAATCGTCTTTTTCACCAATCTCATCACCTTACACTCCACCATCTCAGACATCAGAATCATTTGCAAATGGAAATGACAATGACAACGTATTTAAATTTCCTTCAATAATTCAAGATAAATATATTGTAAGCATAGCTATTTCACTGTTTTTTCCTAGGAATATAATAAAAAGTGTTATTATTTTATAGCCTTCACGTGAAGATTTAATAAGTGCTGCTATTGCTAGAGCAAAAACTTTGATTGAAATAGAAGAAATTGGTCAACGTTTAATTTCAGTTGATAAAAGACATGTTGTTCAAAATAATGGTCAAAAAACACTATTGCCAACAATTAAACAAGAACCAAAACGTGGTAGTGAACTATACATTGCATTACCAAAAGCTTGTTTGGAAGGTTTTCTTTACGCTATTTTCTCACAGGTAAAATCTAAAATATTTTAATAAATTAAAAAAAACTATTATATTAAACTTTTATTAGTTTGGAACTGTTCATCAAATTCGATTAATGATGCATTTTTCTGGTTCAAATCGAGGATATGGTTATGTTATGATGAGTAGTCCTATGGAGGCAGAGACTGCCTTGGCTAAACTGAATGAACTCACTCTTCCTGGTATCAGAGGTCACTTATTAGTGAGCATGTCTACTGATAACAGAACATTATTTGCCAGGAACATACCTATGGATTTATCTGAAGAACAATTACAAATAGAATTTGAAAAACGTGTGGAAGGTGTTAAGAAAGTTCGAGTATTTAATAACACAGATGATCCTAGCAAAAATAGAGAATTTTGTTTTGTAATATTCAAAGATCATAGAAGTGCTGCTTTAGCTCGCCGCTCTATGGCAGAAAGTCCATTTTTTATAAATGGAGTTTCGATTAAGATTCAATGGGCAGAATCTGAACCAGTATTTCGTCACTCTGTTTTAATGAGAGTTAGTATGCACGTTTAAACTAATTTTTTTTTAATAACATTTAACAAAATTAATTAATTTTTTAAGATGAAACAATTGCATATTAGAAACATGAATTCCCAAACAACAGAAGAAGATATATGGAAAATCTTATGTCAACATGTTACTCCAAATAATATTGTGTTTATTAAGAAAAATAATACATGTGCTAGAATAAAATTCATTCGCCATGAATATGCAGATGTTGTACGGAAGAGTCTTGATGGTAATGCTATTTTTATTTATTAAACAAAATTAGTGGAGAGATGTTTATAAAACTCAATACTTTGATATAAATTAAAATAACAAAATCCTTGTTCTCTTATTTTTCATTAATATCCTTTGTACAATCTCAATGAAATATGTTTTTAAAGACAACCAAATTCAAATATTTCTTAGAATTAAGATGAAAAAATATATTTACTTTTAAAGACTATTTTGTTTGATTATAGGTAAAAGAGTTCACGGAATCAATTGGATAGTTATGTGGGATAAAATAGAAGGAACAAAATATGAATGTGAAGGATATTTTAAACATTTAAGTATATAATCTACGGTAATTATATATATACTTAAATATAATGTATATTTATCTTTTGTAAATCCATTAAAAATTATTAATCAATACTGCATTTCTAATAATTATTAAAATCTAATTTTCAAAATGTATACCTTTAAATTAAATGACAGAATAACTTACCGATATCTCCATTTTTTAAAAATACTGGTTCTACGCTTATATTACAGTCGATCTCCTTGTTTTCAATTGCATTTCTAATGTGTATTCCTTTTCCGTCTAACTTACCACCATGAACACCACAAGATAAAATAAACTTAACATATGATTCTTGTTCAGTGTAGTATTGAGTTAAATAATCAAATGCTTTTTCAACCTATAAAATTTAAATTACATTATAATATTTGTATTATTTTAATTTATATAGTGTATATAAAAACTAAGTTAAAACATTAAATAGAAGTGTCTGTTAATGTAAATTATATGTGGAATAAGTGTTAAATAGTTTGTAATTTTTTTTTTTTAAGTTATGAATATTGTATTATTATAAACTGTTTAAGGATATTTTTTTAAATGGAAATTCTTTTAAATTACAACCTAATAAAAACAATTATAATTATTTTTATGATTTTATACTTGTAATAAACCATGTCCTTGTGAAAAGTGATCAATTCTATCATTATACCATGCTGTGTTTTCCATTGCTCTTTTTATCATATAAGGACAGGTATCAATATTCTTTGCTTTAAGTCCGGATATTAATACAGCTGAAAGAAAACCATAACTTAAATATATGACATTTTAATTAATTGAATAACTAACCAGTTG
Source organism: Melanaphis sacchari (assembly GCF_002803265.2). Taxonomy (NCBI): domain Eukaryota; kingdom Metazoa; phylum Arthropoda; class Insecta; order Hemiptera; family Aphididae; genus Melanaphis; species Melanaphis sacchari. The sequence continues at coordinate 5,333,528 of NW_020271335.1, forward strand.
CTCCAGCTACATGAGGTGCAGACATGCTTGTACCATTCATCAACTGTGTTCCTCTTAGCATATATCCAGGTACAGAAGCTATTGCACCGCCTGGTGCACATACACTTATTCCTCTACCTCCATCAATTGTTGGTCCTCTTGAGGACCATGTATAAGTATTCCCTGGTTGTGTTTGTGACATAGAGTATTCTGTTGTCATCATTTCTGGTGATACATAAGCTCCAACTCCTTTAATATAAACAAGTGTGTTTTATTATAAGAAAAACAATTTATTGATAGCTATTACTAAAATGAACTTAATGCTCTTAAAAGCCCAAAAATTACATATTTTAAAATTATGTGTTTTTAATTTGTTTTTCACTAAAAAATTAATATTTAAACATGATATTAACAGACAAAAACCAACATCAATCGATTGTAAATAGTATATTACTTATTAACTAAGTTAGTTTTTCATAACAATTTGGAGAACACAGATAGATAATTTGTATTATTATTTCTAGAAAATTCTTAGTGAATATTATATAGAATGTATAAAATACATACTATATACTTAAAATTTTTAAACTTCTAGTATTATAAAACTAATTTCTATGAAGTTTCTAGCCTTGGTTATTACCTATAATTGTTGTTTTTGAAATATCTGGAGGAGCACCTACGGTGCTTAAAGCTGGTCCATGATTACCAGCAGAAGCAACCCAAGTAACTGCATACTTGTCTACTACATCATTCATAATATCACCAATCCTCCTATAAATAATACATAATCATATTTTATTATCTTTCAACCAGAATAAAGTCAAGATTACCCAGCATGAGACCAGTTTGAGTGTTCTCCATAGCTCATATTTATAACGTCAATATTAAATTTCGTTCTAAGTTCCATAACTTTAATCATTGCCCTGACTATTGCAGTTCCTGTTTCCATTGTCTCTAAACGACTATCACCAATTGTTAAGGATATAATTTGAGCACCAGGGGCAACTCCATTTCTGTCTGGTTCATCAGGAAAACAACCAGCAGCAATAGCAGATACATGTGTCCCATGAGATGCTAATACACATTAAACAAAAATTTTATTTTATTTATATTGCCTTAATTTTCAAAAAATTAATTTTATACTTACACCCAAGAGATACAATTTCCAATACATCTCCATCATTATACACATTGAACGAGTAACTCATTCGATCAGAAGCAGTGATATAATCAAAATTATTTACTGGATCTTCACTAAATTCTCCCATAAGTTTACACGAAGCCAAGTCTCCTATTTCAGAAGTATCCAAACATGCCCTATACGCATAATTATGTTTAAAACAATTAACTTTTCAACATTTATTTTTAGTTTAATAAATAACAGATAAATTTTTAAAAAATAGCTAATTTTTCAATACATATCATTACATACTGAAGTACTATCAATGACTTACCATCTGTGCAAAAAATTATCTAAGTACAGGACCATGTCATATACATATTAAACTACTAGTTTTCAAAACGTTTAGTATAAAACAGTGTTTCTCAACCTGAGAGTCGCCAACTTATTATTTAGTTACTACATATGATTTAAAAGTTAAATTTAATTCAAAAATTAAAAAGATCAAATAATAAAATAAAGTAATGAAAAATAAAATCAATAAATATTACAATATTACATAATAATAGTATATATTATTACTTATTAAAATAGAAACACTTATTATTTAATATTTATTGAAGAGTGTATAAAGAAATGTTGAATATTATCAACCTATAATTAGGCCACTGCCGTAAATCAAGTATTGATTATTAATAATAATTTATGAGAGTATATGAAAAAAATTTAAATAAAAAATGAGGGGGTTGACACAGTAAAATGGATGAGAAACATTGATATAGAATAACTATTCTACTTATATAATATAAAGAAATATTCAACCATATTTTTGTATTCTCTTTTTTTTAACTCAAGTTGGCTGTCTATCGATACTAATAAATAGAATTACTGTTTTATTAATTAAAATAAATCTGAAGTTGTTTAAAAAAAGCAAACAACAAATTATATTATAATAATCACATTTTAAATTGGATAAATGTATTAAATATATATTATTTTAATGATAAATAAAATCTGGTAGTTAAGATATATTACATACAGAATATGCAATTTGATATGATACGGTAGTCTAGTTAATTTTTGTACAGCAGTATATAAATACAGTATAAAGATACTCACAGCCACTGTACCCCGTCATGGAAAACCACACAATCATAAACTGGTGTGATAAATTTATACTTTTTTTCTAAACTTTGTAAAGCTTCAACCGTGCTATCTAGATCATCCTTTCTTAATTTCAGGTCTCTTGTTAGTACGACTTTAGACGGATCATTTTCCTAGAGCAAATGCAATACAATTAGTAGAACCAGAGACACAGTATATTCATTAATTACATTGTTAAAATTTTGTTGTTCCATGATTGATTTTGATAATAATGGTTTATGCATTGGATCCCATTCCTTTTCTTTCTTTTCTTCTTCAATTCGCTTTTGGACATTTTTGGTATATAACTCAAATGCATTTTTTATACCTATATGATACTTTCCAGTAGGATTCTTCCAAGTACTTGGTATCTAAAAAATAGATGTAATAGACATAGGTAAAAATCTTAAAGATATTGAGTACTCACCACAAGAGTACGTCCACTTAGTCCCTTTATTTTATTTCCTTCAACTGTCACTACAGTTGAAGTATCAACATCACCGGCACCACTGCAGTCATATCTAGCAATGACTTTTGGTTTTCCTTCACTTGTTACCTAAAATATGTGCATCACAATATTTAATAAATTATCTATTACAACCCGAGAGTTCTCACTTTAAGACCAGGGGCTCCAGGATCAACACCGGAATCAAATATAGCTATTGTCACATTACGGCCATCATAAGATGGATTTTTGGTCAAAAAGTTTGTGACTCCCGTTTCTTTTTTTGGTACCAATGCCCATACTGGAAACTCTTCAGTTTGCAACGTTGTACTCATGTTACACAGAAATATTTTTCTTAAAAATATACCTAACTTTCTTTTAGTATTACAATTTAAGAAATATCCAATGTTAAAACAATAACTGTAACTATTTAACTAACACATTGGAAGAATAATTATATGAATTATGATAGACTTCAAATTCAGAATATTCATTCAAAATAATCAAAATGATTCTGCATAAAATATAGATGCATAATATTCACTATCGAACATTGGAACATGTTGATAAATGATAATTAAAATAAATTGTCCATAAGTCAAAGACCTCCACGTAAAAATCCTCTACTAATTGATAAAAAATAAATTTAAACACTCACATCTAGAGAGCAGGCTCCTACAATACAGAAATATATACAATGTTTTAGTCCAGTCATTCGGTGCACAAAACCTTACATTGATATTCCGCTAGATGTCGTAGATGTCGATAAAATTGCATTATTGTTAGTTTCACGAGGACCTACTCGGCTACTACAACTACCTATTAGCGCAAAAAGTCAAAACCTTTTGGCTTTTGTGATTCTGTGCTTTAGTGTGTTATAAAAATAATAATAATGAGAACTATGGTGAAAATAAAAAAATGGTGAATAATAGTTTATATAGCTTGTTAATCTAAAAACAACTATGGTCTAATACTGTATTTATGTAATATGAAATTAGAAATTTCACGTCTGGCAGGCGGTAACCAATACCTACTTACCTATGTCATCAAAACCAAAAGTGGAGTTTAGATTTAATATTAAACGAAGTAAAAAATTGAGATTTGAGCAATAATGTCCAACTATTATGTTTTATAAATTACATAGTATTTGATCTAAACAAAATAGCATATAGTAGAGTAGTAGAGTAAATAAACCAATAATATAAATTGTAAGTTGCATATTACGATATTAACATGATACATTTTATGGTCATACAATTATTAAATATTTTAAATATTATCCTTCGTTACGTAAAAGATCCAGCCAAACAAATTTAACACTCGAAAAAATATTATATTGTGGTGTGTTCTACAGCCTACACTTCTACCATTGATTATTGAATAGATTCAATTGTTCAACTATAATTTAGGTAGTGATCGTAATATTGTACACAGTTTCACGTTGACCAACGGGCAACGTTTATCTACTTCTCATCTCACCACAGAAACACTATATCTTACCATCTTTAATTGTTGATTAGAATAGATTAATAATATTGATATAAATAAAAATATAGTTTATAATAGGACGTACATAATAATATTATATCAATTTACAGACAACGGCCAAGGGTCGCATGATTCGACTGCTTGCCTGCCTATATAAAATATTTTATGTTAATATATTATCTAGAAATTGTACTGCTACACCCGTAAATGGAATATGTCATTTAAATATTAAATACTTGTATTACAATTTACAATTATTTATTAATGTATTACTATACTTGCTACACTTTTTGACAATTTTTTTAATAGGTACTAAGTACAATAAAATATTTCAAAAGAAATTTTTAAAAAATTCTTAGACATCCGTTCTTTCTTTTTGCGCTCCGACTACTCCATTCGTCCTCAGTTTTCGTGGTTTATTCGTTTACAACTGGTAATTGATATTCTTACCAAAATAATTACAAGTCAGTTATTAAACATTTGTTTTCATGCTTTATTAATTTTGATTTAACAATATTTTTGTGAAGATTTTTTTTTTTCATAATGCAATAAAGATAAATCACGTTAGACACACTACCTAAACGATTTATCGCTTATATGATATCAATAATCTAACTAAACTAATAATTATATTAAATGTCAGACTATTGTTTATAGGTATACTATTTATGTAGGTAAATTTATTTTTTATAATTCACCAACAGATGACGATTTACTATTCTAAAAACTAGATTAAGAGATTTTTCTTAAAAGAAATATACAAATACAACTATACAAAAATACAGAATAAGTAAGAGTGATAATAGTGGTTAAAAAGAGACAAACAATAGTATGGAAAACATGATATGATGGGGTCATCAACTCAGAAGAGCTAGGTTTTTTAATTAGGTTATATGAAGAAAATGCATAGAAAGATAGATTGCAATGTTCGGATTTTTTGGATGCTGCTAGTACATCCTCAATTTTAAGAAATAACCCTAGAATGTAGCGATTGTACTGATTGTAGAGTGTAGACTTTGTTTTTAGAGTATGTGATTAATAAAATTTGCTTCACGAAAATATAATTGCCCTTAATTTAATGTTTATGGTAGGTATTTCTTATAGGGATTGGAAGCGGGTGATATTTTGTCTTTGTCTAATACATACACAAAATAGGATTATAGATGTGTTCTACTTTCAACGTACCAATTGGTTAATGAAACAATAAGAATTTTTAACAGATTTAAATTTGGTGTTGTCTTCCTGAGATTGACCTTATCAAATTTTTCGATTTTGACTTCACCAAAAATTTAAATATGGCAATATTTTAATTATTTTTTTATTAAATAATTCTTTAGGATTTGGGGTTTTAAAATAGCTATATTAAAAACACAAAATATCTGGTGACAGAAGCTGTCAGACCGTCTTTGCTTTGAATAATTTTTTTTATATACAATATTATATCATTGAATTAAAATTTCAATAAACTTATAATAATAAATACCTAATGAATAATGACTCATCAGTAACCATTAGTTAACCTCTTTTCTTTGTACATTAATGTTATTTCATTTTATGTAAAGTCTGGATAGCTTGAATTACTGGATGAAAAAATAGATTAGGAATTTTTTATATTTTATTTGTTTATTCTATTTTATTGTTTTATCTTACTTAATTTATATAGTGTATACTGTATACATTATGTAATGCACTGTTACGTCCAATGGCCACAGAAACAACAGATTGTTATACTAATAACAATTAAAAGTAGTGACTAGTTTGACCTATTCGGATTACAGAAGTCAAATTGAAGATGCATTCCATATTCTGCGTCTTATCATACTCGATTTTGGTTATTGACTTTTGTAGTTATTTAATTCAAAAGCTGTTTCACAAAGATCCGTAGTACCATTAGTACCAAAAAGCAATAAAAGCCAAATTGCTTTTGAAATTAATATTGAGAGATCTTTCATTAACTAAACCAAGAATTCAGAAATTGTTTCGAATTGTTAGATAATTATGCTATATTTTCTTTTCAGAATTAAAATATTATTTGTTCGCATATTGGTAAATTATCACGTTTGATGAATTGACAGTTTTGTTAAAACTTATATTTATTCGTATACAATATTGAATAGTTATTAAGTTATTAAATGTTTATGGTGAAACAAAAGGAGGCTTTGAGGAAAAATTGTGAAACATTAATATCTCTACATTAGGTAAGCAAATGAAATAATGATTCAAGTATAAGAGTAGGACAAAAGAGAGGAAGACATCCATTGGTGACAGCCGACAGAATAATTAATTAGATTTATGTTAAAATTCAAAAATTATAATTTTTGTTATGACTTTTGTTTCTACATTATTTTTGTTAGAAACAAAATTGGTATTTAAATATTTTTATAAAACGCTTAAGAAATAGAAGTATAAGCTTAAAATTTGTTGTATAATTCAAATGACCGAAAACAAAAATTTATAATTTTGGTTGTTTTTAGTGTATCTATGTTAAACGGTAATAGTATAGTGTATGTTTATGTAATTTTAAATACTATAGAACCACAATTCTGATAAGTGAAAGAATTTCAGAAGACAAAGTTCACATGGTCATGGTTCCAGAAAGATTTTTTAAAAGTGGTAACTAATTTTTGAAAAAGCTAATCTACATTAACACATAGATTTTAGAATTTTTTTAAATTATTTTAAAATCAATGGTTAACAATATAACCAAGTAACTGTAACTCCATTATATTTAAAATATTTTTAGAGAAACAAAACCAATTATCATAATACAAATATAAAACATTAATCAAATGCTGTTTCTTTTATGAAAGCAGGTTTTTAGTGGGTAATTAATATTGAAAGTATAATTTTTTTTAGGTATTTACAATATAACATTGATTAAGAAAAATGTTATTTAAAAAAAAAAAAAATTATTTCAATGAACACTCAACAAAGATTCTAATTTAAAAATACTTAAATACTTAATAGTAAATAAGATAATGAACTATCACCTGTTTTGTTTTGTTTTAACTATTTATTAAACAAAAAAAAAAAAAAAAATTAAAAGCTAACTTACACTATACAATTACTCTTATAAAACATAAGAAAAATATATATTAATAATTTAATGATGACATGCAATAGCGGATAACACATGTTGATTTCATAAATTCAAAAGGAAACAATAATTGTAAGACATACTTTCATACTGAGAGCGGTACAAATTGAATTACTAACATTTTATTTCTTAAAAATTTAATTGTGTTAAAAATAAAAATATTTCAGTCTATTGTCTGTGTAAATAATTTAATATATCTTACATTTAAAAATAATTCATTAACGCCCACAGAAATAAATATTTATAAAATTGGAACATATCAACACGCGTATGTTATATCGCTTCAAAGCGAAATGGCTTTTGTTCAATATTGTAAAATTATAATTTAAGTGTGATTTAATAATTGTTATTGTATACAATGGTTATATATCAAAATACACTCAAAAACATAACAGGCTAAACATACTTTTCTTAAGTTATACAATTTATAAGTATATTTGTTTTGTTTAATAATAAAAAAAACATTACTTCCTACCAACATGTTAATGTGGTCATGTTTTTTAATTTTTTTTAAAAAAAATAATGTTAGTTTAATAATTATACGAAAAATCTAATGTAAAAAAACAGTGGCATAACACCACTCTCGATAAAAACAAAATAAATTTAAAAAAAGTTAAAAATAGTTAGGTTTAGGTGATACTGAATCAACATGTGCGTGCAATAAACATCATAGCTGGTGAGCTCAGTAAGGAACTTGTTGTGATTCTTCCCATCTTCGCACTCTGATATTTTTTGTAAACAGCCTGTAAAAAATAAAAATAAAGACTAATGATTGATAGTATTATAATGAATTACACACATTTATGTTCATTTACTATTCACACAATGATAGTTAAAATGGAAGTTTCACATGAACTACCTAAATATTATTCCTTAAAACATGATGTGCTCTAACACTCTTAAAATAATATTATTTGAGAATATTTAAATAAATTTAGATCTTTATATTAAAGTTCATCAATTTAGGAAAAGTAAATATAATTAGTTATCTTTATTATTCACTCTTATGCACACATTTTTACCAGAATTCACAAATTCCAAAGATTATTTTCATTGGGTTTCATTTAATAAAATATTGCTATTATTAAATATCTATTATTTTGTCCATCATAATAAATATAATTAGAACAGAAGACTTTATTTTATATATAATTACCTTATATTTCCATTCAGGGGCATTAAGCGCTAAACGAGCAAGTGATTGAACAGTAGAAATTAACTGATCCACTTTATATGTTGAGTGTTTTTGAATTAAATCTGACCAATACAAAGATAATAATGAATTTACATCTTCAGGGTTATCATCTAATTCAGGATCATTAGTTATGACGATGGCTAATAACAGACCGGACGCAGCTACTTCAGAAGGTTTAACATGTGCTAAATTATAGTCAATTAAAGCCAATTCCAAGAAGTATTTAGCCAAGGAATGTTGTGATGATCGCGCCTGAACAAAACCAATGCATTCATAATCAATAATTCATATCACATAAAAATACAATGTATTACTTACACCTGACACTTTGCTAAACCTTCTCAAAAAGGTTAATGAAAAAGGTCTAGATAATGAATAATTAATTGTTCTGAAGACTTCCACTAAACATGATTTTACTTGATCCTTGGTAAAAGCATTGTCTGATAAATAGACAAAGTCAGTTATCTCAGGTACATATATTTCTTCATACTTGCAACCGAGTAGTAGACTTGTAGCACCAATTAATTGGAGTTTATTGCGAGCAACATTTTGATCTTCCTAAAAACCATTTAGTTTAACCCATAAATAAATACACGTGTAATTATGTTTTTAATAATTACAAGTGTGGTTTATTATGTTTAGCAATTTGGTTTACACATATATTAATGTAGTACTGTGTACATAATTGCCTTTATTTACTTATTAAAAAATAAAGTGCTACTTAATTTTGTTTCAATTTTAATCATAATATATAAAAGAAAAAAAAAATGTTGTGATTTGTATAATATATTGATATAAGTATTACATACATGTTATATTTTAATCACCAGCACAAAATTAATTTAATATTGAATAAGTTTACACTGCTAGAAACATCAAAAGATAATTAAAATGGATTTGAAACTATCATTAACACCATATGGAATGGCTAGATAAGAGAATAGCTAAAAACAATTATAAACTAAAATAGAATAATACAAATGCAAAGTATCCCTACTACAAGTGTAGTTAAAAGTTGAGCAAAAAATATTAAATACTAACATTTAACATTTTTAAGTTTGGATTAATGGCTTTTTAATATGGGAGGGAATTAACTCATTATCAAATTTAGAGGCAGGAAAAATTATCTATATTAACTTATTACTTATTTATTTTTTAATATTCAAATGTTAAAATCAGTTTTAAATATGTAAAATATTAACATTTTAAATAGGAATTGTGAAAATACAGTAGAAAAAATAAATGGATTTTTGTACTCTGTAATTAGATAAAAGATAAATTAAGTCAAATATTAAAACTAAAAACTTAACAATGGAATAGCAGAATTCAAATTTTCTGTGTTCTACATTTATAAAATGGATAGTCGGTATTTTCAGAAAACATTCAAATTACTAAATATGTAAATAATTACTTGTAAATATCTGTCAAGAATTCCAACAGCTGTATAAAGAGATTCTTGCATAATTTGAAATTCTTGTTGTACCTCTACAAGCCAGTCAACAACAACACTACGGTTTGATGCTGTGATATATTTGTGGTTAGCTAAATAATCTGGTTTTATGATATATTGATCCTTATTATAAAACATAAAACAATAAATTAATACTGGCACATAGATTCAATATTATAACAAATACCTCCAAGGTCATCATGTATGTAAAAATAGGTTTGGAGTATGCTCCGACTAGAAACGGATCATACTCATCACTTTTGTCAACAGCATCTACTTTACAAGCAGTAATCCAATCTTGTTCTTTCTTTTGAGATTCTGTCAATACAACCTAAATAAATTAAAAATACAGTTATTTAACAAAAGAAATAAATTGAAGTGTATATTTGTATAATTATATTTCACTTACTGATTTGTTTTTAAGCGATGAACTCCGGGTCAAAGTTCCTCTGTAAGTCTTGACCAATCCAGCTGTCTTAGGTCTAACAATAGCTTTTGGAATGTTTGATACGCTCTCATGTAAACCAGAATTAACTTTAAGAACAGTTTTAGACGTACTCAATGAAGGTTTCACTTTAGAAGTAATAGAAGTGGTAGTACGATTTAAACTATACAAAACATAATAATTAATTATTTGACATTTATATATAGAAAATGGAAATAATGCTGCAATATACTTACTTCGAAGCAAGTCTAGTAGTAGGTTTTGTTACTTGAATAGTTGGTTTTGTTATAGTAATTTTTCCTTTTTGATTAGCATTTTGATTAATCTGCAAGTTACTGCTTATGTCATTTAATACAGGTCTTCTAGGAGCTATTATACCACTGCTTTTAGAATCTTTAACTGCTTTTGGAATATTATTTTCAGAATAAACTTTGTCTTGTCTCTGAAAGAATTATAAAAATATACTTTGTTAACTATAGATTTTATGCATAACTGTTTAAATTCATGATTTATTGTTTTTTGATATGTACTTATAGGTTATAACTAAAGCGCGGATTTTTATGCACTTAAAAGTATCGAAATATGGCATATAATATGCAGTAAAAATAATGAAAATATGCAGTCAAAATTATGAAAATATGCAAAAATATACAAAAATTTTTTATTTATTTAAAATTTACAATAAAACTTATAATAATTAATTACTTAAATACTTAATAATAAATAATTTAGGAAATTTTCTAAACTTAATTTATTTTTAAAATTGTATTTATTATTAAAATTAATAATCATATGCATTTCAAGTTTTTCTTCTGTGAAGTTGTATCATTTATCGATTAACATATTTTTAAAGACTGAGAACGAACGTTTGACGTCAACCGAAGTTATTGGGGCATATTTGAAGCAACTTAGTATTGTCGGATCTTGATAAAGATCTTCAAGATGAACGTTTTCACTTAATAACAGTGAATTAATTTTTCGTAGAATTTTCAGACCTTCATTTTTATTGGAAAGCTCGTTTAATTTTGTTGTAAGTGTTACACCTTTCAATCCAGGAATAGAATGCATTTTTTCTTTCGTTTCGTCAATTATTGAAAAGCTTAGATATAAAGTCATATTTCGAGTTTCCAGTTTTTTTTATGACTATTTTTATCACTAAAAATGCCAAATGAATAGATATAAATTTTAAATCATTCTACTTGACAAAATATTATCCTATACATTTTTTTAAATTTTCGCTTCAATATGCAATAAATTTTGAATTTTGTCAAAATATGCAAAAATATGCAATAACCTTCAAATATGCAGAAATATGCAAAAAAAAATTTCACCATTAGCTTCAAATTATGATAATTCATGGAGATAACTGACAAAAATCCAAAAATATTAAAAGGAAAAAAATATGCAATGGCATAGAAATCCGCGCTCTAGTTATAACAAATATGTCGTACAACTTGTATTTAATTAAATAGTGTTGAATAAAAAAATAGAATAGTATAAAATAATAATGTTAACATTTTTATATTTTTAAAAAGTAAAAAAGATTACAATAACAAAACGTAGGCAATTCTAGTTTAGCTGTACACCAGGTGACGAATATAGATACTTAAAGTAGACCAGGATTATGGATGTATTAAATTTGAATCAATAAAAAACTATTGCATATAAAAGATATTTTAAGTAAAATCAGTATATTAGCACACAATCCCAAGTATATTTAAATAAATACTTAAATTATTATTATACTTGTAATACCTATAGTAATTTATTCTAGTCAATTTTAGGAATGCAATAGGATGAATTAATTTTAGCCAAAGACATTGCATTTATTACATCTACCTATTATTTATTATAAAAATAGTAACTACCTAAAAATTACTTTTTTATCATATATTATTCTTATTGACTTTTGAATAAATAACAGATTTACCAAAGAATGGTATAAACAAACAATAGTTTAAAATTAATGTTTTGAATATATAGTTATGCAAAGTAAAATAATGTATACTAAAGTTCCAAGTTCTCACAAATTTTATTTTTAACTGCAACTAAATAATTAAAATCGTTATTCTTTGTTTAATATCTAGTTTCATTTTGAATTTAAAATGCACATAAAAAAAACTTGTCTTACATATTTTTAATATTTTCGATTCTTCAGTTAGATTCTCTACTGTGTTTTGATTACTTCTCAGTAAAGTGGAAAATAAGATAAATAATTCTCATCAAAAAACCAGTAAAATACAAGACCAACCCCTGATAGTTATAAGCCAATTAGTCTCTTAATATCCTTACCTAAACTTTTTGAAAAATAGCACATACCAGACTTCTAGATTACTTAACCGTCACGGACATTATTCCAAATTCCAGTTTGGTTTTAGATTGAACTACTTGACCGTTCAACAACTTTCACAAATTACTGAACACATCAACTTAATATTTGATAAGCACTGCCATATTGGAGTTATATTTATAGATATATCAAAGGTCTCACTACTGTTTAAATTGCATAATTTAAATATGATATTTTTAATATTATACACTTAATATTTTCAAAGAAACAATACTCAGTTATAATAAATGACAGTGCCTTTAACTTCAAGCTTATTTCTGCTGGCATACCACAAGGTTCTAAATGTGGTCCTATTATATTTAATATTATCATTTTCGACATTCCTCACACAAATACTCCTCTCTTTGCAGATGATACAACTATTTTCCGGAAATCACACAACAAGTAATAACTACAAACTCATTTAAATATTTTTTTGCATTGGTTTAAGAATTAGAGAATTAAATTTGTACATCCATTCACTTAAGAAAAACACATATTTTTCAAAAAAAGTCCTCCAAATAATCGCCAATTTCTCTTAGTATATAAGAAATAATAACCTACATTAAAACTCTAGCTCATCATATTTAATGTACTGCAACTTACATGCATAACCACCTCAACGCCGATTAAAACAGCAGCATTATTAGCATGATCTTTGCTCAGATAAAACATCTATGTCATTCTTCTATTATGTTAACAAATAAATCGAACTTCCTATTTATTATTTTTGTATCATTACTTATTATTCACAAATAATAATTATAACATCCTATTATATTGTCATCAATATTATTTTTTAAAACTGTCAAAATGAAATCTGTATATATTCTTAGATGTAGATAGCCTATAGGCTAGGAACATCTTATTGTTATTTTTTATTTATATAAGTTTACAGTATTTTATTAAGTCTTAACTGATTAAATTTTCAAGCTTTAGAGCTCTCTCTAATTTTTTATTTGAGTAAAAAATAAAATGTTTATAAATAGGTTCCTAGCTTATTATTCTTTGAAAACTACGTTGACTGTAAAAAATAATAATTTAAGCAAAAGTTTCTTGTATGGTTGGAACATATCTAAATTTATAAAAAAATCTAAAAATTCTTATAAACGCATGGACATACAACTAAGTAAGAATTTCCAATCAATCTTATAATTATCTTAAAACAAAAATTAAATGGAACGTTGTATTAAATGTTCAAACTTGAGGTATGTTCATTAAAAACGGCAAATGTTTACACTCTTCTGCCTATTACATATTGTTTTCATTATATTAGAATATAATAAATTAATAAATAATAAAACATGTTTAATAATTTTCATATAATAACAATTTACACGCAGCAGTTACAAGTATGCACACATATGTAAATTATTATTTGCGTTCTTATAGATTATTAAAGTTTAAAATTTATAATTGATAATCTGTTTACAAAAATCGGATATATCGACTATACTTCAGTCCGCTAGTTTATGGAACTTTACAATAGTAAAGAAAAAAAACTCACCAAGTGCATGTCACGTCTGATGCCAGTAGCCATTTTTCAATTGATAATAAACAATGTTGAATCAACGAGAAAAATAGAGCTAAGTTATCCGTTTTTTAAAGCAATCTTTAACAATGAAAAAACTGTGGTTTCAATGAAACAACATTAAGTTATTGTATACAGTTTAACAAAAATAGTCTTGAAAAACCGAACAACAACGATTTCAAAAATAGAATAGAAAAATAATACGACAATATTGCTGTAATTACGGATAAGTATTTTAGTAAGACACCAAAACGACAAGATGAAGAATATAATAAAATTAAATTATTTAACGGATTTTCTCCCCACTACGACACTACTTAACGTCCTTCTTAGATGTGACCAACTTAACATAAAAATATTATTGGCATAGTTCGGTCGCTTCATTAAATATTCATAAATAGGTGATCATCTTAAATTAAAACAGGCATTTTATTATTATTATATATATAAAAGATTGTAATTACGATATTTTAATATTAGTTTATTGTATTAGCATTATTTGGACATTAAAATAACAAAAAAATAATACCAACTATAAATTGATAAATTATATTATCTATAACCATGGTTCGGTAAAGTTAAATGACCGTTTCTTTAGTGTTTCACAACGGATTTAATGATAATATGTTACTTTGAGATAACATTGTTTTTTCATTCAATTTCCTATAACCGTTAAAACTTTAAAGTTTAAGTGAGTACTGAGTAGTGGCTACTGCGTTGTGGTTGACGTTGAATACTTGATAGTGACTAGTGAGAGTTTAACAATTGACATTCTGCATTAACGTTGACGTATTGACTACTTAATCGATTTTTTAATAAATTATTAAACATTATACTGTTTACATTATACAATTTTTTTTTTTTATTTAATATTTTTATGATCATTTTTAGTATTTAAAATTCATTATTATTTATTCATTCATTACTTATAAAATTATTAGATAAAGTTTTTAAATTTATTAAAAATTGTCTACATAATTTATTCAAAGAAACTACTTCAATTAACTTATTATTTAATTATGTTTGAATTATAATCATCAGGGTTTTACAAATCAAACTTAAAATGACGTTATTACTTTCCAGGTAATTTTTTGATTTAAATTAGTTTAGATCTGTCTTATACTTTTTTTTTTTATTCACATGTATGGTTTTGTTTTATAGTAACAAACCACAAGAAAATTTAAATCCTGGTCTTATTGAAGTGGATATAATTAGACAAGACAATTTGGCTTATGAATACCTATGTCATTTAGAAGAAACAAAAGTGTATGTTCTTATTTGAGTATTTAAGCTTTTCTAATTTTATATTATACGAATTTAAATAATTCTAGGTGGTTAGAGTCATGTTTAAAAACCACTTTACCACATGTTATGGAACTTGAAGACCGTTTACGAAATGGTGTTTTATTAGCAAAATTAGGAAATTTCATTGCTCCTTCAACTGTACCAATATCTTGTATTTATGACCGTGATGAAAGACGTTATAATACAGCAGGTCTTCAGTATCGTCATACAGATAACATAAATTATTGGTTAAAATCCTTAAATGTTGTGAATTTACCAAAGGTAATTTAAAAATATTTATAAAGGAATTATCTTGATAAGTTTGTTTTTATTTTTAGATAATAAGTCTTTTTTTATTTTTAGATATTTCATCCCGAAACCACTGATGTTTATGATAAAAAAAATATGCCAAAAGTAATTTATTGTCTTCATGCTCTAAGTACCCATTTATTCAAAAGAGGTCAAGCCCCTTTAATTCAAGATTTATATGGAAAAGTTGATTTTTCAGGTAAAATAAAATTGATTAAAACATACATTAAGCTTATAAATAAAATGCTATAATTTGGTTTTGTATTCAAGCTGAAACAATAACTGCTACAAGAAAAGAATTGGCAGAAAATGGTATAGAACTTCCTAAGTTCCAAAAAATTGCAGGGCTATTATCAGAAGATATAAAGGGAGACACATTAACATTACAAGAAGCAATCATGGAAATAAATAATGCTATTTTATCCAAGGTTATAAAATACCCATTATCTTTACATATTCATTTTGTTATTTTATATTGTATTATAACATTTTAGGATATAAATTATTTCACAAAGAGTTTATGTAACAAAGTAGCAAAATTGCAATTTGTTAATTTGGACTACATTGATAAATATTTAGCTGTCTTGCGTGATGTTAAACATTCAAAAGAAAACTCTGCTTTGAATAAGGTAATATATTTAAATTTGAGCCTAGTCATAAAATATTATTTTATTAATTCTTGTATATAAACAATATAATTTTTATATTAATTAATACATTTCAGTTCTACAAAAACAAAAAAGTAACTTGTAAATTTTTATCTGTTTTAGTCTTTGAGTGAAAGTTTTGAACCAGACACGTATGATGACATTCTAACTCAAAATGAAATACAAGGATATGTATCATCCGTAAATAGTAAGATAATTTTAATTTATTATTTATAGATTATACATTTTTAATTTATTACAGTTGATCAAAAGTGGAATGAAATGAGCAGAGCAAATTGTGAAGATGATGTGATTTATATATTAAATTCAAAATACTTACCTTTAATAGTAAATTATATTAATTATTTTTCATGTATTTATTTGAATATTAAATATTATTTTATGTTAGGATGTACAAAAGCAAAATGGTAAATACTATAAATCAGAATTTCATAAACTATTAAAAACTGTTAATTATACAACTTTAAATACAATTGATAAGAAATGTTTTCTTCAACAAGTTGTTAATACAGGAAACCAATTGGCATACAATTATAACAAACGTAAGATATTATGTAAAAAAAAAATTTTTTTTTTTAATTAACAAATATATTTTACAGAGGAAACTGCTATAAAAAAATTAAATGACACATTAATTATTGATGATATGGATGGTTTTACTCGTATTCTTAAAGATCCTGTATTAAACTTGAATCATCTCGTTAATGAATTTGCTATTCCTTTGTATTTTGAAGAACTGAAAATTGATCGATGTGATATAGATGTAAGATTATGATTTTAGTACTATTATATTTTTATTCAGTTTTAGATTTATTAACTTATCTTTTCTTGTAAATTGACATTTATTATAGAATAAGAAATTTGATACACTAAATTTTATAATGAATATTTTTACAATTTTAACCATTATATATTAATAATAATATACTTTCTTTGTTATTTAATGGAATTTTTAAATTAATTATAAAATAAAAATTATAGTAGTATTAACATTATTATAATTATAATTATTATTATTTTTTTTTTACAGCAAAACCTAAATTATAATGATATTGTACAGAGCTTGCAAGTATTAAATCTAATAGCTGATGTAACAAAAGCTGTTCTTTCCGAAAATATTGATTCAACGTGGGATCGACTTGCAAAATTAAAAAAATTTTTTCCTGTAAAATTTGATAAAATTAAATTAAATAGCTATTTGATTGAATATGTTAATTTTAAAGGATCAAGAACTCGATGCAGGACTAAAATTACAATACTGGAGTGCTTTTGATGCATGTAGGCGATTTAAAATTATAAATAAAGGATGCTTTGGAATATTATCGTTTATGAATATTAAAGATTGTGTAAATATTGTCCATAATCAACTAGAGCAAAACAAAGAAGGTATTAAAATAATTATAAAAATAAAATAATATTTTAATCAATCTAAATGTTTTATGCTAACAGTAATTAATGTTCTACAACAACTGAACAACGCCTTAAAATGGAAAGACTTTAACACAGTGAAGCAATGCATTACAAATCCAATATTGCAGTTAGAATACACAATTAAAGCTAAAGATATGCAGTATGCATATGAATTATTACTGGTATAAATAAATATCTTTCTATATGTTAATAAACATATTTATAATAATTTATACTAACAATTTGGTTGGCAGTCAATTATATAGTTTTGGTTGTAAGGGAGAATAGGAAGGACAACAGTCTTTCCTTAAATTTAAGAAAAACTTTATTATATATTATTATGTACTCATAATATTAGCATACTAAACTTATAAGTAGGAGTCAGATCTTAAAGTACAAAAAAAAAAAAAGCATAACCAAAAATTAACATGAACTAGTAGTAAAATTGAAAAATTACTTTAAATTAAAAAAAAAAAAGAATAAATTATTATGTATTTTGATAGATTTGTTGTAGTAAAATTGATTATTGTTTGACAAAATGTTTTTATACATAAAAACAAATACTCTACATCCACTGAAGTGATCGGTGCATACTTCATGTAAGAGATTTCATTTAAATCAAATCCCTGATAATTAATTTCCAAAAAATAATATTCCGGGGTTTTGCATTTCTTATTAATTAAATTACATTATTTTTCTATTACTATAGCATAATAAACATAAAAAAAATTCCTCAACTAAAATAACAATAACAAAAATTTGATTTGGAATCTGAATGACATGAAACAAATTTGTGTATAAAAATTAAATTTCAATCTCATTTATAAAAAAAAAAAACATATGCTTTTAAATCTGAGCCTTACTCTTATGAGATTCTAGTATAAGGCTCCTGCAAACTAAAGTTTTGGCTACTGATACCTATTACCCACTATTAATATTATATTTCTGTTTAGAATCGGCGAAATGATTCTGAGGATGAAGTTGAAATATGGAAAGATGATGTTGAAGATGTCTTAAAAAGGGTTTGTGATGAAGTTGAAAGTATCCATAGAAGTAAGTTTTATGATTTAATTTTATCAATATCGGCTTGATATATTTGTTTTAATTTAGGTGCTGAATGGCTTTTATCTGTGAATTTATCATTAATTAAGAATGAACAAACCAAATTAACTCAAGAGTTTCTTAAACTTGTTCCAATGATTGAAATCGAACAACAAGAAATTTGTGTATCATTATTACGATTACTTGAGTCAAAGGTAAGATTATGACTTAAAGTTAAGTATAAAAAAAAAAAAGGTTATTCTATAAATAATTTATATAAATTACTTTTAACATATTTGAGAAATTAAATTAAAAGGTTTTATGTAAGTTGATAAGTAAGTATTTAGGATTTCACAGAATATAATATGAATTTAATTTTATATTTTAGGCAAAATACAAAGGTCCTTGGGTCACACACCAAACACCATATGGTCGATATGTTTATTTAAATCTTGAAACTTTAGATTACTCATGGGAAAAACCTACTTTTTTTCCTACGCCAAAGTATTTAAATATGGAAGAAATACAAGTAAATTTATAATTAAATGTAATATGCTCATTATTATTATTGTACCTCATTAAATCTTCCATAGACTACAATAATGAATATGAAAAAAAGTTATAAACATCGAAAAGAGTCCGAAGAAATAAATAAAATGATTATTCAACTTCAAGCTAATATTCGTGGATATCTAGTAAGACAAGAAATTAAAAACAAAAAGTTATGTTCTAGGCAAGAACTATATGCTATAAAAATACAAGTTAGTTATTATATTTTAAGAATTATATTTATTCGTTTTTGACAATTTAATCAAATTTTTTTTTAGAAATGGTGGCGATGTATTTTATTTCAAAGACAATGGTCAGTTTTGTTAAAAAAAATTAGGAAACAATTGAAACCTTTTCAACGTGTTTATACTAAAAATGATGTAAGTAAAACATCTCATTAAAATGTATTTTATATTTAAAAATACATTTTTGTGTTTTAGGTAAAATATATAATAAAACTACAAGCAATTTGGAGAGGTAAAATGGTTCGTAATAATTTTTATCATTTATTTCATACAGCAAATCCTCCTTATAAGATTGTTAAGCATTTTGCTCGTTTACTGAATTTTAATTTAGAAGATTATCATCGAGAATTAGAATTACAAGTAAGTTTTACGCAGCATATTATAGATAAATAAATTTGATATGCGCTTTTTAATCAATTGTTTAGAATCTCCGTGGACAAATTACTCAACTCATACGTCAGAGCAACAAAATGTCTCATGAAGCTGATGAGTTAGATACAAAAATTGGGTTGCTTATTCAAAATAGAATTTCATTACAGGTAATATAATATGGTCACAAAAAAGTTTTGTTTTGCCCTGTATTTTCTTGAAATAATTGTAGAAAAAAATGTTTCTTTTTTTGTTTACATTTAGGATGTTATTAATCATAAACTGAAAACCAATGAAGATATTAATAAAATGCAACAACCAAATAATATACAAAATTCTATTAGCTTAATGTCTTTAAATAAAAATAGTAAACATCTGTTAGAGTGTTATCAACATTTGTTTTATATGCTTCAAACAAAACCATACTATTTAACTAAACTTATATTTTGTTTGCCATATTCAGTTCGTCATATTTCTAAGTAACTATTAATTACATTAAATTACCATGTTATTTTTAAAATATTATGAACAATATTTTACAAATATTATTTTATACATATTAAAACTTTTATTAATTTATTTCAGGTTTTTAGAACAAATTCTTATGTCAGTTTTTAATGCTGGAAGTAATAGCCGTGATGCTTATTTTATGTTAAAATTATTAACACTAGCTCTAAAAGAAGAAATCAAAATTAACTGTACTAAAGCAGCAGAGATTAAAACATCAAATTTATATATATTAAAAGCAATTGTTGATCAGGCAAGATGTTTTGATAATCAAAAACGTTTAAATACAATCTTTAGAACAGTAGTTGAAAAGGTATGTTTTTATTTATTCGTATATATTAATATAATTTATACTAATTGAAAAATGTATGTAATTTAAAAGCAATATATCAAAAAATCTTCTAAAATATAATTAATATAAAATAGTTATGAATTAAATTAATAATAATATTTCTTTTAAAATACAATTATCAAATCTAGTATTAATTTTTTTAATAAAAATAATTACAATATAATATGCTTTTATTATAATTTAGCTGATACACCAAAGAAATAATCTATTTATTGACACAAATCCAGTTACAATTTATAGGACTTGGCGTAATGAAATAGAGACAAACACTGGAGAAATATCGTAAGAATTACTCATATTGTTTTACAGTATTTTTACTTACCTATTTCATTATAAAATAAAAATATGAATTTTATAAAAACATTAATCGGTTAATAATTTGATGTAAATCATTTTATTATTAGGGATTTGCCTAGCTCTGTAGATCAACATACTGCATTGAAATATGAAGAAGTTCAAAAAAGATTAGCTCATAATTTAGAACAGCTACAAAACATAACTGAAGAATTTTTGAACAAAATTCTCGATTCCAAACCTTTAATACCTTATGCCATATTATATACAGCTCGGACTTTATGTGAAACCATACATGAATTATTTCCTGATACTCGAGAAAATGAAATTTATAAAGTATGTAGTATACTATGTTACTAAATTGTAAGTTCCAATTAAAACAAATATAATTCATAACATATTTAATTTTGTAGATAATTGGCTATTTTGTCTATAATTTATACATGAATCCAGTTATCATAACACCTGAAATATATGATATATTTGAAACTAAAATTGAAGATGGAATAAGTTATCGCCAACGACATAATTTAGCTAGTGTAGCAAAAATTCTGCAATATGCATCTAATAAAAAAGGAGTAAATAATATTTAATTTTTTTTTTTATACTTGCAATATCTATAGTCATATTATTTTTAGTACAAAGATGAAATCCATTTAAAATGTATGAATCCATTTATACTTGACTGTTACACAAAATTAAAACTATTTTTCAACAATTGTACTAATGTTGATGATCCTGAAGTGTATTATAACATAAATGAATTTACAGATGTAACACTTCTTACTAAACCAACAATAAATATAACATTACAGGTACGTTGAATTATATTAAGTATATTTATAAAAAAAAAAAAATTAACAAATTATATTTTTTAGGAAATACAAGAAACACATTCCTTATTATTAGATAATATTGATCAAGTTGCACCTGATCCTTATGATCCAATTCATCAATTGCTTGATGAATTGGGACCTTCTGCACCAACAATTTCACAACTCTATGGATGTTAGTAAATATACTAATATTTATTATTTTGTGCTTTATATAAAAGTTTAACTTATTTGTTTATAGCGGATGACGATGATGTTATTGTTCAAAGACGCATTGCTACAGTTCAAGTTTGTCTAACATTATCTGATAAATTTGAACCTAACACAACAACAGCTTCTGTAACTAAATTATTCATTAAGTATGTATACTATAAAATAAATACTTTTTAGTGCTTAAGGATAAATTTTAATTTGTGTTGTGTTAGGACAAAGGAGTTATTGATAAGAGTACTTCCATATTTAAGTGGACATACATTACCGGGATCTCTAAGAATTGATTCAACTCTAGATGAAGAAAGTCGTTTTGCTGACAGAGAAAATAAAATAAGAGCTTCTGGAAAGAGTGCAGATTTTGAAGAGTAAGTGGAATTTATTTTAAACTGATGTTCGTTTCCAACTATGTTTAGGGGTATCATAGGACATTAAGTCTCTGTAGTTTATCTAAATGAAATAATACAAATATATTAGAAGATATCACCGAGTTTTTAGGTATAGATAAAAAAATCTTTTTTTGCATAATAAATAGAAGAATGTTTTTGCTTTCATGTATACAAATAACCCATATTTTTATAGTAGTTCTAATGGTTTTTTTTTTTTTTTTTGCTTTGTGTCTCATAACTTTGAAGAATAGATGTTCTGATTCTATTATTTATGTTTTAGTTATACAAGTAATTTAATTTCTTTTTCATAAATTTTGTTTTAATCTATCTTCTGAGTATGTGTTCTATTATTTGTTTTTTGATATTAATTTAGGTTTTTAAAAGATTTGCATCCGTTAGACCATTAATTTTTATGTGGCATTTGAATTATTATAATTGCTTTTAGGACTATGAAACAAAACAAAAATATTTTTATTTATATATATATAAATGTTACATACAAAGTCCGGAATTATACATTTCGCAATTTGTACAGTGATTTTTGTACACATTGCGAAGTATACAATGTTGCTGTAAAAAGTAACTAGATTGTACAAGTTGCGTTATACAATTTGCGATGTGTAAAATAATCATTGTACAAATTCTGAAGTGTACAATTGTTGTACAAATAAAAAAATATTATTATAAAACTACATATTACTAAAATCAAATATAATTATACATAATTTATCATTATTTATTTTTAAAATCAAGTGAGTTATGATAGCGTGAGTTGCATAATACATTTTTTTTTTACATATACATTTTTTATTATTATAGCATTTCCATGTATAAAAACATTTCAAAAAACCTTGCCCTTCAAACATTGATTCTTTCGTATTTGCCACTCTTAAAGAAATTTTATCAGTAGGTATATCATTTATATTTAATATATTTACCCCATCAGTAGATGAAAATTGGTTACGACTGAATAGTAAGTTGTGCAATAATGCCATTTTTAGTACCGATTTTATACAAGTCGTCCGTCGTTATTTCTATTATAACACCTAATAAAATGAAAGTACACCACTTACTAATATGATAATTATTTATAAATATAAAATAATATTTTACCTATGATATTTCTCGAATCTTCCTTACTTCCATCAACATCTAGTACAGGCAATGTTACATTTGTACCGATTGAAACGATTGGATACTTCAAGATACTATCAATTTTCATTCGCTTTGCTTGGTGATGTAATGAACTTACAGCTAGCTTTTTATTTTTATTTATTTTACCTTGCACAATTGTAATTTCTTCTAATACAGATTCATTTACAGTTGAGACCTGCTCTAAAATATTATCTTCACTTTCAGTTAAAGCCTGTTCCAAAATATTATCTTCACTTACTTCTCTTTTGTTTAATTCATAATTAATTAGCTCTAGTGAAGAAATTGCTTGCTCTAAATCATTCTCAGAATTTAATGTTTTGAGTATATTCTCAGATAGTGCACTAGAAGTGAGGCCAAGTTGTGCTTTTCTGCCGAATAATACCTCAAATGGTGATTGCTTAATACCAGAATGATAGCTGCTATTTTTTTGAAACTGGCAAAATCGAAGACCTTCACTCCATTTATTGGATTTATTGTCCGACATCCATGCCCTTAGAATATCTTGCACATCTCTGTTTGCCCTTTCAACACTTCCTTGACTTTGAGAGTGGCAAGGTTTCCCATGTATAATTTTAAGTTGTGGCCACATATTTTTTAATTCATCAATTATACAATTAACAAACTCACGGCCGTTATCTGACTGAAGAATTGAAGGTGCTCCAAAAGTACAAAATATATCAATTAAATGATATGTTACTTCAGCTGCAGTTTTTGTTTTAAGAGCACGCAATATTACAAATTTTGATAAATGATCCTGGTAATTTAATATAAATTTGTACCCACCATCATGACATGACTGCATATCGATTAAATCGACCTGTCCACGAGCATTGACTTCATTAAATACCATAGGTTTAACAACTACTCCTCTTTTTTTTGAAACTCTTTTTTTTAAACACGTTACACAATTGTTTAAATATAATTGAATAACAGGACGTGATATATTAACATAACCATTTTTTAAATGATAAATCATTTTATGAAGTCCACCATGCCCTGTTTCTTTATGTGACTTTTCAAGAACATCATATATTTCGTCGTTATGTAAATAGTATTTAACTTCATTATTTTCTGATTTATGTAATGGAAATATTAATTTATTAATTTCACCTACTTTTATAATATCGTAGCGATTCAAACGTCTGTAGTCTAATGAAGTCTTATTTTTTCTATGTTTAGCTTCAAGTACTTCATTTATTATTTTTTTGTAATTTTCTTCATTAGCTATGGCCATTGAATTTACACTTAAATTAATATTTTTAATTTTTTCATTAAACAAATTTTTTAAATTAAGATTATTTTCATTTTCACTCATTTTGCCTGATTGTATAATACTATAATCACACTAATATAAAATAAAATATCGGAGCAGTTTCGCATACAATGCACTAGTCTATACTAAAATCTGTTTAAGTTATATTTCTGAATGACAGTATCATAAAGTCGATTAGATAAAATTTATCATTTTTATTGTATTATACGTTTACTAGTTACACAACTCATAAGACTATAACAGATGATATAAATACCCTTATTATAGATTCATGTATTTTATTTTATTTCACAATGTGTGATTTGTTCAGTGATTGTAGTATATTAATATGTTAAGTCCAGATATATCTATTTTTATATGGTATACTAATAAGTAATAATATGTAATATTTATTAAGAAAATACTTTTAAAACATAACACTTATTATATTGTAATTTTTAGAATATGTTTTTAAATTTTATGATTTTTACAACAATTATACACTTTGGAATTTGTACAGTGATTATTGTACACATCGCGAATTGTATAACGCAACTTGTACAATCTATTTACTTTGTATAGCAACATTGTACACTTTGCAATGTGTATAAAAATCACTGTAAAAATTGTGAAATGTACAATTCCGGACTTTGTATGTAACATATAGATAATAGTATAAATTAAATCTAAAATATTTGTTTTTTCATAAATATTATCCAATCACTCCTGCGTCAAATAGCAAATATATACTCATATATATATATATATTTACTCATGACGTCACTAATGCATAGATTTGTGCCATATTATTTTATACAATAGATGCTTGTATAGCGTTTTAAAAACACTTATTTAAATAAAAACTAGTGCTCCTAAAATCTTGAAAAAAATATCAATATTAAGTTAAATACTTTTTTACAGTATTAATTTGACTTAATCTTAAGTTTATTTGGATATGGATCATAAAAAAACATAAGACTGAATTTATTTCTGTTGCGTTTTAAAAGTCAAGTTGTTTTTAACAGATAAAGATATATGTGCATTTATGGCTTACACAGCATATAAAAAACTATGTATATAATTTTTTTGTTTCATAGTTCTTTATAGATAGTTCAGAGGAATTTTATATTTTTTTTTTCACATTTATAATTTTTCCTATTAAATAATAAGCCAGTGCATTTTCCTGCTTTCATAAGTATCACCTTCAATTCATCTATAAATTTCATCATACATTCTGGAATAAAATTGTAGATTAGTATTATAAAATTTGATAGTAACCATTAAAATATGTTCAGGGGAACATTAAAAGAAATTAAAGCAAAATTAAGAAAACATTTGAAAGTCTTAGAAGAAGAAGGCATTGTATCAAAAGATGATGGATACCAAGGTATAATTACATCAGTGGCTAAAGATATTTGTAATCGAAACAAGTATCGTCAAATACAGATTAAGGTTTGTATGAAATATTTATATGTTATCACTGTTAATAAATACATTTTAAATATTGAATCTCAGGAATTACAAATGTTTAAATCTACCAAACAGAGATTAGATGAAAAAATAAAATATTTAGATGAAAAAATAAAGTCATATGAAGAGTACATACAAACTTGTTTGGATAAGCATAACACTGGCCAAAAGTAAAAATAGTTTTTAGATTATTATTACTACTATTAAATTTAAATTGAACTGAAAATTTTTTTTCTCAGAAAACAAAAAAAATCATCTAATAGAGGTATACAGTTGAAGTCTAAGAAAAGTATTCGATATACAGCAGCAAAATTACGAGAAAAAGGAGTTTTAATTGAAGTGGAAGGACTTCCAGATGGACAGTTTAAAAATGCTCAATTTGAAATTTGCCCAACTGATGTGCACGGTGTATTTTTAGTCAAAGGAAAATTTATGGGAGTAGAAATGGAAACTATCAATATAGATATACAGGTAAATAAATTATAATATAGCATAAAATAAATTTTTACTTTATTATAGTTTAAGACTATATTATTAAACAGTCTTTCAGTCTTTATTAAGGTTTTGGTAACTATTCTGCTAAAAATTCTTAAAATTGTTTTTATTTAAAAACTCCATCTAATACATATACAAATGTTAAATTATCAATAGTAATTGAAAGCAAATATTATAAATTTATATCTTACCTAGAATAATCTATAACCACTATAATAAAACATGCAAGTGCAAGAATATCTAAATTCTAAGCTTAATTATACTTATTATAATATTTTAAAACTGTTTATTAGTTGCTAATTAATAATCTATTTTATAAATTATAGGATTTGTTGAAACGTCAATTTGAAGGAGCTACAATAATGGATATTTTTGGTACAGCCAAAGTCAATGTTAATTTATTATTATTTTTATTAAATAAGAAATTTTACTGTAAACATTAAAATCTATTAACTGATATATTTGATTTTGAAAATTATAATTAGCATGTATTAATAACCATACGATATCATATGAAAATGTAATTTCTTATTTTCTTAATAATTGTATATTTTATAAATAATTTTTCTACTGTAATTATTGATCAGTTTTCATACTCTGTAATACCTCAAAATAATTGTTTTCATATTATGTCTACTATTCATGTTTTCTGAATATTAATCAATCATCGGAAATTAAATATTTTTCTATAATTTTATATATTTATAATTATAGTTTTTTTTTTTTATTATTATTATTATTAATGATTAGACTAATTAAAAATATTGTATTTATTGACAGTTGAAATTTATTAATGATTAAAATATTATCTGATAATACCTGTGATGTAATACTTCACATTTATATTTTTTTTTATATTGTTTATTTAAATACTATTTGCAATATTTGTATACCCATGAAGAATAAAAATAATTTATTTGAAATCACCTACACTTTACACTCCGAAGATAACACTTTTTCAGAAACGAAATAATCTCCACAAAAAACTCCATTGAATAAGACATTCATCTTTT
The DNA here is from genome assembly GCF_002803265.2 of Melanaphis sacchari. NCBI lineage: Eukaryota > Metazoa > Arthropoda > Insecta > Hemiptera > Aphididae > Melanaphis > Melanaphis sacchari. The sequence continues at coordinate 5,361,595 of NW_020271335.1, forward strand.
TCTTAAACAATTGACTTGAATTATTTATTTAAAATTATAAACTGTATACTGTACAATAACTCCCAATTTGTAGATAGACTCAAGTTTGAAAACTAAATTCATTTCAATTCATCTAATCAATCAATCTATGTTTATTAACTAAAGCGTATATAGTGTAACAACACTATTCACTATGAACTTAAATTTTTTTATTCTACCTATAATTGCTTCCATTTACATTTTTCATTTACTTATGAAGAAATCTATTTTAACAATAGATCACCCAAATCCACTTATATCTAATGTTTCATCTATTACTCTTGCGGATAACCCTGCACATAAAAGAAGTTGGTGATAAGACCAAAACAATGTATATGTGTATCATACAATATGGTTATTAGTCAAAATATCCAAATTTGTTAACAATTTATTTTCTAATAAAATTAGCTCAAACATTAAATTATAAAATTAATTTATCCTAGATACACTTTGTTATTAAAAGCAAAAAATTAGTAATATCATAAAATATATATCACAAACATTAGTTGTCATGGTTAAAAATATACCTTAAAAAAGATAAAGATAATAAGATATAATAATATATCTTTAACCATGGTTGTTGTAGTCTAATAATTTAGAAAAGAAAAGGTTTTTATTAAAAAAAAAATGTATTTTATTTTTAAAATATAATTCAAAGATGTGTAAATTATTTTCTAATAAAATTAGTAATAACATTTAAAAATTTGGAATATTCTAACTCCCAACATTGTATTTCTCACAGAGATGTTATAATTTATTTGATATTTTTCACCTTCACCTCAATTCATGCTGTTCAACTTTAGTTTAATCTTCTGCATTTTAATTTTTTTTATTAAAGTTTTCAACAAAAATTAAAAGCACAACTCAGAGGTGGAGCGTGAGCAATTTCAGCTCAAGAAAATATTAAAATACCTTACATATAATTACATGAACAAAATCAATTCACAATATTTGTGTTTTATCTTTTTATTTAAAAAAAAAAAATTTAGTATGCTTCCAATTTTATAGTTTAATATTTGAACTAATTTGATTAGAAATTTATTTTTCAAGAAACTGATTATAACTATCAAGAGTCCTTTTTAATTTAAATAGAAACTTACTAAAAAAATTATGTATCTTAAAGTTAAAATTTATAGTAAATGTATTATTACAATTACAATATATAAATAATAAAAAGTATAGAAAATACAAATAATAAATTATTTTAAGTTATAACATCAATTTAATTTTATATTGAGAAAACAAGAATTATAGTTTATAAAAATACAAATGATTAGATCATTTAAAATTGTAAATAAATGTATCATGGTTTAAAGGCTTATTGTTTACATATTAATATGAAACGACTAATTCATAATATTATGTTTAATTGATTAATAATAAAATGTCTAATACACAAAATATTCAAACAAATAAAATTAAGGTCAAGATCTAAAGTTACGTAATATCAATTAATCCAATAACTAGCTTTTAGCAATATACAGGGCGATTCTTTTAACAAACAACACTTATTATTTTAAAATATATCAATTTTTTGGAAATATTTTATTACATAATTTCCAGTTAATACACAAAATATTTTTAAAAAAATATAATTTTTAATAAATTGTACTTTCTAAATTATTATAAACTATTTAATATAGCAACAACTTTGCCAATTCATTCTGCTACTTGCGAAAGGTCATTTTCTACAATGAGGAGATTGAAAACATGGATGAGTTCAACAATGTTCCAAGAAAAATTCAGTAATTTAGGGTTAATTAATATTGAAAAAGACATTAATATTTACACGTTATCAGTATTAAATGACTTTGCCAAATCCAACAGGAGAATAAATTTAATAGTGTAGTCACCTATTACCATTGAGTATATATACTCAGTGGCGGATCTAGGATTTTTTTATAGTGGGTGCTATTTTGTTAATAATATTAGTCCTAAATTACTTATTATGTACAATTTGTGCGTGGTCATCGACCGGTGTTTGTTACTCCACGGTGCGGGGCGCACGTTCTGGTAGCCTGTACCAAAAATTTGCCACTCGACGAATTATTAGAAATTTTTAATAAAAATACGCAGAACAGTGGATGCTTTAGCGCCCAAGCACCCCCCCCCCCCCCTAAATCCGCCACTGTATATACTTTTTATACTCAATGCTATTACCTAGTAAGTAATAAATAGGTTCATGTGTATTAAATAATATTTTTATTTTGTGTGGGGGATTATCATTGAAAATATTGAAGGGCTTGAGCCTCTGCCAATGTAACTCCCTAATATTTGTGCATATGGGCACAATAGGTTTATGTGGTTAGTATAAAAACATATAAATTAATTTTATTAAACACGTATGGAATAATAATATAATTAAGTATTTACAGGCGATAGGTACGTGATATGAGAAGTCATCCATGAATGACACTCACCGAAATTATAGATTACATAAACTATGAATAGGTACTTAGGTATAACAGCTGTAATTCATAAACTTTTCATCCGAATTTTAATTATTATGTACCGAAATACTTCGAAAAATATTCTTCTTTTTAGAATACTAAATTAAAAATGTAAGTTGTCATTCAAAAAAGTATAATTTTTTTTAAAAATATTTGTTTTATTTCAACTTGAAATTAGAATTTAAGTAAAAAATTTTTTCAAAAATATAAATAGATTTTGAAATAATGAATGTTGTTTGATGAAAAAAATCACTCAGTACAATTTTAAATCATTAGTCATTACAATCATTTCATATTTCCTAATAAAATAATATAATTAACTTCCAAGAAATTCAAGTATTACCCACCTACTCGAATTGTATGTAAACAATACAATTAAATATTTAGATGATTGTTGTTGTGTTTATCAAGTAGGTATAGTTGATTGAAATGATAAAATATGTACATTAGTTGCAGGTCAAAGGTAAATGTACATAATGGAAATAATAATTTAATGTACAACAAATTATTAACCTAGAAGGCTAAAAACATTAATTTCTATGTACAAATGGAATATGTAAAATTGTTAAACATAAATCATTATGAAAATGAAAACAAATATTATTTTAGTAATAATTTTTATGTTATACACCAATTGTTTATGTCAATGTAAGTAAAACATTACTGATTATTACATAGGAATAGATATTATTGTCAAGACACATTTTTATTGGAATGAGATATTTTTAGTCTAATAGAAAAATGTATTTTAGTTTATTTTAATTGAAACAGTACCAATTTTATATCATGTATTTTCCCAATTAATAAAAATGTTATATGCATACCTATTCAATATTTAGTTGATTTTGTATAAATTAATTACATTTTAATGATATTTTCATTTATTGATGATAATTATCGAAATTGTGTACGGTTAGAATAATGTACCTAGTAATAGAATTCGTCAATTACTTAGTAGTTTAATGAAGTTATAAACTTATGATGACAAAAAAATTGTTAAATGAGAAAATGTTTTATTTTTAACTGATGCTTCCATAAAATAATTGCTAATAATTTAATTGAATCTTTTCCTAAATTAATATATTTAACTCATACCTGGTGCATAGTTCTTATCATATTTTGGAAACAATAAGATGTAATAATTGAATCAATTAATAGTAGATACCCACAGAAATATATCCTTGTCTCAATTTCTGAACCTATTGTAAAAGATACAGTTGATACATGACGAAAATTTGTTCTATATTATTGTAATATTTTTTATAAAATTTTTTAAAAACAAAATCTGCTACATCTATTAAAAAATAAATTCCAAACATAATTATGCAAAATGTAAATTTTAAAAACAAATGGCATATAATTTTGCAATTATTTTTTTTTTATTCAGATAAATATAAAATTGTCAATATATCATATGTCTTTGTACTGTAGAACAATTTACAAATAAATAAGCAAAATTCAATTTTGGACTTATTGTTAAAAAATGAAAAAAAGATATACCTATTACAATTTAGATGTATTGTGTTGTTATTACAATAATATCTGTTCCCTAATAATTTTATAATATACATTTTCTGTACTTTTATAAATATCTAATTTTTTTGTTTATAAGTCTATGTATTTGATGATGACGTGCCATCACTATCGGAAGCTGATGAACGAATTATAAATTTGACTTTGCTGACAAGAAATGTTCTAGAACATTATCAAAACCCAGATCCTGTAGGATTACCTGAAGCTATAGTACCACCATACTCAGATCCTGAACCAATACCTGATAATGAAAGTCCTTTGTGGAGTATGTATAATTCAACAATGAGAGGACATTCAAAATTCAGACTAAAAAAACTATACGTAAATATAGTTGATTTACAGGTTTGTACAATTATGAATCTGTAATAAATTCCCTAAAACAATATTAAATTGGTTGTCTAATTATGTTTAATTATTTATTACTTTATAGTTAGAATTTGGAATATCAATCGATACATTAGTAGTAGTAGGTAATTATTCTTATTGGAAAATGTATGATGGATATTATAATGTGACGCTCATACAACTTCATATTGATGGTCACTTAAGCTTAAAAGTAAGTGAATCAGGACACCTGGAGACTAATAATTTGAATATGAATATGAATTATGAGAGTTTACACATGGATACAGATAAGATAAATATACCATTTTATGATACATTTGTTAATAGTTTTACAAATTTTGTTGTTCAAACTATTAAGCCCATCATTATGAAACTGATAAATGTAATGATAAAAGAAGAACTTGATCAAAAAATGAAACATTTTAAACGTTTTCCAAACACAATACCACCTGTAGACTTATTGATAGCTGAGAGTCGCCAACAAATAAAATCAATGGGATATGATCCATGGCACATAGAAGACTTAGTGAATGCAGTAAATTTCAATATATTTAGTTTGGATGTCAATGAAATATGGATATCTGGCCTATCAAGTATATATAGATTAGGAGATATTCACGTAAGTATACAGAATCAAACAATTATATCAGTCATACATATAGGAACTCAGGAACTAAAAGGGCATTGTCAATGGAAAATTGGAGCAGCAGGAGTACTAAAAACCACAGGTATTTTAAGTTTTTCAATTGATTATATACAGCTAGAGGCCAATGTGACTCAACCAATGGACACAAGATTAGCTCCATTTTTAAATAAATTTGGTTTATCAGTAGGAAATATTCAATTGCGTATGGATGGAGCAGGTACAATTGATTATTTAGCAGAAGCACTTGTTAATATTTTTCCAAATATTTTAAGAAATAAAATAGTAGATGCAATGGAACTTCCCATTAAAAAAAGAATACAGGACTTTTTAGATAAAGTTGACGTGCAAGAAAAAATAGAACAAAGAATTCCTCCAATAATAGATAAAATGATGGAACATAATATTACAGACATATTTAAAGAGAACGAAATATTACATGAAGATATTATTATTGTTAGTAAGGAAGATTTTTGAAAAGATGTCAGAAAACAATCAAAACTGATAATAAAATGTAAAATACTATTTAACTATGATAAGTGGAACTTAATTTAAAAATATTTTAAAGGCACCTATTATATATTTATTTTTATCTTTATGTTAACAAAATCGTTAAAGAAATAAAGTATATTAAATTTAAAAATTATTATCAATTGGTTTTATTATAATATTAAAAAAAGGAATACAAATATTTATATTAATCAGACTTGCTCATATTTTGTAACATTTCAAGCACATGATTGCCCAATGGCTCATCTTCGTTAGCCCAAGAAATTACAATTTTTTTTTTATTATTATCCATACTATCTTCTACAGTCACCAAAATTGATGCTAATGATATTGACCCATCAGACATAGTAAGTTTGTTTTTGAAAATTGGCAAATTATTTTCCAGCATATTATATAATTTAGTTTTGGTTTTTTGGATTGTAGATGATTCTTTAATTTCTACTGTACAAGTAAATCTGAAAATAATTATTTAATTAGCAATATATAATTTGTTTCAAATAAATTACTATTCAAATTGTTTAGAAATGATAGAATATTTGATTAATAGTTTAAAAATAATTTAAGTAATTCAAAATTTTTCATGTGTATTCATAAGAACATTTATTTAGTTAGTAATAATCTGCAGTAAATATTATTTATTAAACAAACCTTAAGGTGTGTCGTTGAATATCCAATTCTTTAAAAGTATCTTTCACACTCATGGCATTTAAATTAGAAGAACCATTTTTTAAAAGGAATGCTCCATGTACCAAGCGTTTTCCATTTCCCAAATTATTTGACTGATCATCTAATATTTCTTTAACTAATTTTGTACTCATACTAAATGTATGTATGTTGGCTGTTTCAATTTCTACAGTTTCTCCATTAGCAGGCATGTAACAATTAATGTTAAATTCTTGCATTATTTTAGCTCTAAGAAATTTCATTTTTTCTTCTTCACCATGAACTAATAACACATTTTGAGGTTCACAGTTTTTTATTAGTTGTATAATACCCTTACCATCAGCATGAGCTGAAAATGATAAATATTCAACTGACATTTTAACATCAATGAATTTGTTTGGTTCGGCTTCAATTTTTTTTGAACCACTTAAGACTTTATTACCAACAGTTCCAGACACACAGTAACCTGGTACAATCAACATGTTTTTTTCATCAGGTGCCCACTTTTTAAATATATTCAACGATAAACCAGCATGTAACATACCAGGTGTTGCAAATACTACCATAGGACCGGGATTATGCATATATGTCTTATCAAATGGTTTAATGTGCTTAAAATCAAACATGTTCCGGTGAACAAATGTTTGTCTGACTTTTTGATTTGTCCAAGTTATAAACATTTTGTAATAACTATTAGCTTTTTCAGTTAAACCAGCTGCAAAATAAACAGGAACTTTAAGACCCATACGATCCCAGTAAGTATCAATAAGAATACATAATTCTTGAGCTCTTCCCAAAGCAAAAATTGGTATTAACACTTTACCACCACGATCTATACATTCATGCACATTTTTCAAAAAGTCTCGTTCCCTACATCGCTTTGAATCCCTTATTGTTGTAGCATATGTTGATTCTGTTATAAGTAATGTTGGGCGACATTTGTCTATCCAAGCAGCTCCTAAATGTCGGTCAGGAGTCATTGAAAAATCTCCAGTATATACCACAGAGTCGTTTCCAACTTTAATATAAAACATAGCAGCTCCCAATACATGACCTGCATAATATGCTTTTAGTTCTATATCTTCTTTAACAGTCACAACTTCATGTAAATTCACTGCAGTTACTTTCTTCATACAATCTCTGATTGCACTTGATGTAAAATATTTTGCTTCTTCTTCGTATTCAACTAAATGTTTACGCATATCTTCTAATAAAATTGGAGCAATTGCTTTTGTTGGATGTGTCATGTATATAGGACCATGATAACCAAGGTGCTCAGTTAAATAGGACAGTGCACCACAATGATCTAAATGAAAATGTGAAATAATTACACAATCAATTATGTCTGTAATATTACCATCTGATGTAATATATGAGAAGTCAGGAAATTTGCGTTCATCTTGATAGCCCATATGCATTCCACAATCAAGCATAATATTTCGATTTCCAATTGTTATTAAGATGCAACTACGTCCAACATCCTGACCAGCTCCCAATGGAGTAACTATGATGCGATTGCTGATATTCATAATTACAGTATTGGTATTTACTATTTAACAAATTGAAGAGAATAAAATCAAACAGAATTTTAATTATTTATAAGAATTTAATATAAAATATTACATAAATTAGAATACAAAAGAACTGTAACAAACTTAATTTATAAATTTTAAATTTTAAAATAACTGCTGATTGACAGATTTAGTGAAAAAATTTTAAAAATGTATTTTGGCACTTAATATAATATTAATTAAACATTTTATTTCAATTAATATTTTGTAATTTTTACAAATTTGTTTAATTTAAACTTTTAACATATAAATATTTTTTAAAGAAATTGTTATTTGTTAATAACTAGTATCTACTAAATTTGTAAAATTGTTCAATGATATCATTCTATGATACTGATTATTGATAATAAATTAATATAATATTATCATTTTAGTTATAATCGTAGTTATATTGATAAAATTAGTTTATATTGTTTATAACAAATGTTAAATAGGTAGTACTTTTTTGAATAAGTATACAATAATTTAATATATAAATAGTATACAATGCACATAAAATTAACTCGTAGTACGATTTAAGATATACCTCATGTAGTAAAATTTTAAATCGCAATTGTAGCTCATAGAACCATAATTTTTTAACTAATTTTATTAACTTGACAAGATGCCAACATATTAATTTTTATGAAAATGGTATATCCTAATTTTTTTTTGGTCCTCCTAGATTAATTTACTAAATGTAATATATTAATATGGGACCAAAAGATTTAATTTTTTTTTTTTTGTGTGGTTACCTAAAAATTTCAACTTATTTTTGTTAAATTATAAAAATCCAGTAACAAAAGCTACTTTTTTTTTAATAAATTGAAAGATTTAGTACTATATTATATACTGAAGACTGAGAATACTATAAAAAAGAATCCAGTCATTAGTATGTCATGGTCGTAAGTACAATCATAAATTGAAAAATTGAAACTTATTAGTTTATCAAGTTTAAATCATTAAAATCTATGTTCATAGTTATAATTTATGTACAAGTAATTAAGATAGAAAATTATTTGATTTAATAACAAATTTTATTGTGCATTACACTTTAAAATAAGATATAACGAGAGTAAAAGAAATATAAACAATTTTAAAATATTAATTATCATATTAATCTGATTAAAATTTAATATTTTCATTGTCTTATACTAGGTTTGTCAGATTTTAAAATTACCAAACCAAGACATCATATTAAAATAATCTTTTTTTTTAGTATGTTAGTATAATTATATGAAAATTATAAACAGATAACATAATACGATAATCATGTAATGATATTATGTATAATATTATTCCATGTTTTGATATTAAATAATACAATGTTAAAGTTATTTTAACTCGGCTTCCATTAACCTGGACAAAATTAATGACCGGTTGGGATACCGGGACATGCTATTAAAACCAGGATAGTCCCAGTCAAACCGGGACGAATGGTAAGCCTATCTTATACTGATAGAATATGAATTTTAAATTATATTGAATTTGAATTAAAAAAGTTTAAAATTTTTATTATAAACATTGTATCTATTTTTTCTGTATTTTTCTTTAACACAATTTGCTTGTTATAAGTAAATTAAATCATTTAATTGTTCCATATTCTTGAATTTTAATATATATAATTTTAATTAAGTTACATACAAAATAAAGGCCGAGAATTAAATTTAGGTTCAATATACATCAAAAAAAGAAAAATATATTTACAATATCAAACACTTATAAAAACTTAAAACACAATAACCAAATACAAATGTGTATATAAATTGGTATTGTAACAACAAAAAATGTAAAAAACAAATCAAGTATTACAAAAGAGAAATGAAAGTGATCAAAGTCAGAAAACAATAAGAATATTGCAAAAAGCAAATGTAAGTTTAATAATTACTTACAATTAAATAAAATAATAACTTAAAACCATTCATAATAATTTTAATAATAATAAATTATATAAACAACATATTATAGTAGGATAAAATTTCCAAATATACAAAAATAATAACAATAAAATGTATTTACTTTTAAGACTAGTAACTTAATACTAATATTTCAGTATTAGTAATCTAAGGAGGATCTTTTGAATATGTTTTCAAAAACTTTAATGATAACGGTGTCTATGAGTATGGCGTTCTTTTTCACGTCTATGACTTGAGTGATATTCCCTGAGATTAACTAATCTATCTCTTTTGTAGTAAACTTCTAATGGTCGTGTGTATGTATCTGGTACATGTATGGGAAGCCGAAAAGGTGGCAGTGGTACATCGTCATAATAACGTTGTATCATAGGTGATCCACCTAAATTATATTGGTACGATGGATATAAAGGTGGGCGTACATAATATGGATGTGATAACATTCTTGGTAGTTGTTTATGTGGCATACCAAATCGGTAAGCATGTATGTATTCTTTAGTTGTTGGTCCTTCATCTGGTAAACCAAGCACTCTACGTCGTTGTCGTAATTCGGCTGTACTAATAGAAGGCTGATGATTTTTAGCTTTTTTTAATATGTACTGAAAATCAATTGATTCATCTTCTAAAAACATTGAGCACAATTGTGATCCAGTCTTAGCATCAACTTCTTGACCATCACGAGCAATTTTGACTGTTTTTCCTTCATTATATGCATTAAATAAATGAGAAGTATCATTGAATTCCAACTCTTTTGTAGTAATCCAATCAACTTTAAAGACACCTGATAAATTACGACTTCCAAGTAATACCCAACCAACTGGTGACAGATCATACCTAGCTGCTTCAGAAATTCTAGCAAACCCTGAAGTATCAGAAAAAAAGATTGGAATAAGAAAATAATAAATAATAATCACATAAAATTAAAATTTTAATATTTACCTGCAAATTTACCACTTTCTTTAACTGAAAATATCAAAATCACATTCTTACATGTTCTGAAAGCTTGATTTAATTTTGTCTCATTCCATGGTCTTGTGGACCAACAATTTTTAATTTTAGCCAATTCAATATTTTCATAATTATTACTTTTTATAATGAAAAATCGAGCTTCTTTTAACAAGAGTTTTAGTTGAGATAAATATTTTTCAGATGGTTTTTTTTTAATTGATGAATCTTTGTCTATTCTTATGTATCTTTCCGATTTTAACTTATTTCTTGCTGAAGTTTCATCAATGGAACTAGAACTGGCTTCACTTCTAGTATCAAATTCTTGATCTAATTGGTCATCACCTTCAATAATATTGTCAGTTTCTTCAGTGATTTCATCAAGCACTTGGAGCTCATCAAATGCTTCAATGGAATCAGCAGTAGATCCATGAACACTAATTGAGTCTTCATCCATTGATATAACTATAAAAACAGTAATTTCATTAATTAATACAATTTTAAAAATATAAGTATACTTATTTTTTAAAATCATAATGATTGTTGGATCTTTATGGATAAAAATTTAAGTAAAAAATAAGAAAAAACTACCTATACCTTCCTAAAATAATAAGAAAAATTAAATTTTTTAAGTAGATAGTATGAAATCAGAAATCATTTGATACCTCATGTTTGATTATCAAAAATATATAATAAATTTAAACTGCTTAAAAAATTTAAAAATACACTGAATAGGATTCAATACAAGTCATGTATATATTTACATGCATTTAATCATCATTAGACAATTATTTAGGATCTTTATTATTATTGATTCATACGTATCAATTAAAATTAAATCATTTGTTATCCATAGGGGCGATAGGTACATTTAAAGAAGATATTGAAATAATGTACCTTGTTAAGATCCAGTAAATAAATTATAGACTTGATCAGATTATTTAATAAATAAAAAAAATACTACAGGCATGAAGTAATATATTAATTGACACCGACAGTACACAGACTGCTATCTGCATTCCAAACACAATCCCATAAGATCATTGCTGTCGGCCACACCATTACGTAGTATTTCTCAAAAACGGTTGGCGTTTTAAAACGAACAAATATTTTTTTTGAAACTTCACCGAAAAGAGAGCAAACAATGAAAATATTATGTATAATGTATGCATAGTAATGATTACAATACATCTTTTAAAATCGATTAAACACGGATTTGGTTGAATTTTAAACACATCTTGATAAACATTTAAATCCGGATAACCGGGACTAATAACGAAGTAAAAATAAAACATATTATTTCGATTAGTTTCCGGGATACGATAAGTCGAGTAAAATATCGTCATCCGTCGACGATTATCATAATTACAGACTATATTATAGTATACCACGAAATCGTCCATTTCGCTGTGGACTTACCGCGATTTAAACTAACGATCGTTTTTTTTTTTTAATTAATCTAAATACACTTCGCGATAATAGTGACTGATCGGTTTTTCAGACGAAAATCGGATAGACTCGTACCGCGGAATACTATTTTCAACAAAAATTACACTAGCAGTAGCAGGTCAGCAGGTGTATAATATTATGGAATATTGATAACATATTAACATAAACAATTTCACAGTAGTTTGTTTGTGAGGCGGACGTTCGCGATGCCGTATTGCCGTCGGTATTCGGTAATAGCATTAACGACAACGAGTAACGAATAACGACTATATTTCCCACTATCCACTAGAATCTAGGATCTAGGTTGGACACAACACACAAACACAATAATAATATTAATTTGTGCTGAACACTGAACAGTGAACTAAACTATTTAGTATTTTGTTATCATCACAGGCCTTGATAGGGGGTGATATGAGGGTGACTTGAAAAGCGATTGAAAAACGACGAGCATCACTGGAGCAGTTTTTTGAGGAGGAGCCCCCGTCACTCGTCAGATACCACACGACCATGTGTACATTGTGTACTGTGTAGTGTGGTGGGGTGGCTCGGCAATAGATTAACGTTTACCGAAAGCGCGGTAACTGGTAACGGTATCTTCATTATCTGCATTTCTTAACCCCGTGCACGGTCTTAGAAGATCTTCTAAGACCGTGATCCCGTGTGAAGTGTATATCATAGAGTATACGCTGAGGGCAATTATTGTGTGCTAATATAAATGGGAAATTGTGATCTCAGATTGGTTATCTGTGCACTTACAAGATGCGATTGTGTGATTTCGCAGGCGATCGATCGATGAATCAAAGGTATCGAATGCAGTATTATATTTATTCTATATAATATACGGAATCGTCGGTGAAGCAGTGTGACCATACTCCGCCGTCATCGATCGTGTGTCTGCCGGTGACACTGCGCGTAACCGCGTTTGGTTTGTTTGCATTCGGCGCTATTGGGTGGCGCGGTCTGATGCGGTTGTTGTATTCACTAATGCTCTTTGCTATTCCGTCGTTTCATCGTTCGTTTTTGTCGGCGCCGTTCTAATCATTTGCCGGCCATCAACCGTATTCCTTGTAATTTTGTTGAACGTATTTATCTTTAATTTTCGTTTTGTTTATCTGTCCTCCGAGTACTAACAATCATCGTCGACCAGGATAAGCATTTATTTATATCATCATCGGATACCTACTACCTAGTCGTGCTCAGTTATAGTCGATAATTGATTACCATAGCTAATTTTTCGTCGCCGACTGAGTCAAAATAACGTAAGTATCTATTGTAGTATCTATTGTAATACATTAGATCAGCATTCAGTTGCTGTCATTGCCACGTGCGCGTTAACGACGTGAACATCGTCAAAATACTTTAATCTTCTGGACGATTACTACCGTGGTGTGGCAATACGAGATTAGATTTAGTTCGCCGGTCAGCCGTTCAAAGTATTATGAACGTTTATATTGTTGTATTAACTGTATTACGCTAATAAATTTGTTCGTCAATCATCGTTTGCTGGTGAATCTGCTTAAACATTTACCTCATTAAAGTGTCTCTCAACCACCGTTTTTTAATGTTAACCTGTACTCGTGTTTATGTGTGTGTGTGTAACGATAACGTTTTGAAAGTTGTTTAGGGGTAAATAGGAAATAAAGGAATATTGTTAATTTGCATTATTTTTTCTTATTGTTCTGTTAAATATCAAATATAGTACCTATTAATTATTTAGTTGTTGGATTATCAATATCAGATTATTTTATACATCTAGGTATACTAATTGATATGTAAAAGTACTAAACGCATTCTTACTACTTACTAAGAGAACTGTCTCTTAACATTAACAAAAATTACTTGTATTCCAAAAAGCACTAATACTTATTTATTTTCTTAATGTCAGTTTAGAAAATATTCTCAGAGTTAATTGACATAATTTATTTCAATCACCGTCAACTTATTTTATTTATAATTTCAGTTTATCTACACGAGATAACGTATAACTTTAATACTAACTTTAATGTTTCAGAAAATGAAAATAAATGTTAAACTGTATATTATAAAATACTATACTTTCAAACATATCAGTTTCAATAAATATAAAAATAAATAGATTAAACCATAAAGGTGATCAAAGTTCCGAGTCTTTTATATTTTGATATTGTCTATTTGCGTTTAATGTACCTTTTTTTTTATAGTTAATTTTCCTGTATAAACTGCCAAACTTAAATAAAAAAAGTTTCTTTTAGTCCCATTTAGAACTTCCAACAACCTCTATTTAACTACCACAATTATTGGGTATGCAGACTATAAAATTAAATTTAGCTTGCCGGAAATTGGATATAATCATTACTACATTAATTGCCTAATAGATATACTAATGTGTTAAATAATACCTTTTTACATATATTTTTATTTAAAGTTATTGGGCTAATTTTTATCAATACTTCAAAAATATTTAATACTCTGAATTTATGCTATATTACATAACATAACAATAAGTAAAGGCTATTAATCTTAGTGAATTAATTGATTGGAAAGTTTAAATTAATTTGGAATGATTTTACACAACTCCATGTCTAGGAAGGAAAAGTACAAGTGGGCCTTAGCATGGATGCATAAATTAAAAATGTATTATTAATTAAAAGTTAAAACTTGAGAATAGGATTAGTAGATATAATTTCTGTTTAGATATTTTATTGCATTAGACGCTCCTATGTTTTTTTTTTTTTTAAGCAAATAAAAAGATTAGTTAGTGTTTAAGTGTTTATTTTTATCTTCCATTTTATGGTCTATTTTTATTAAGTTAAAGAGTTAAGCGTGCTATTGGTAATATCAAATTTTGTGCTCAAAATATAATTCCTGTGTATAATTGGTTGATTTTTAAAATTTTATAACTGTAAATATTAGTATTTTTTTACTATTTTAAATTCAAAATTCCTATTAATACTAGCACTAGCAAATAATATCTAGGCTCAGGTCTTTTGAATATAAGAAAATAATTACTTAAGTTATAAGATGTAAGATGTTTAACATTAATTAAACTGAATTTATATTTTCAGTCATGATGAAGAGTAAGGAAGTTGTTGCAGGTGACTCAGAAAATGAATTTGAAGTAGATGAACCGGAAGAAGTGGCAGACCATTCTGATGATGAATGGGCTCCTGCAGCTGCTGTATGTTTTATTAAAGTTGTTTTATGTTGATAAATAAATAGTGAAATTATTTATTTATTTATTAGGCAAAAACTCCTGGTAAACGAGGACGACCAGCCAAAAATACACCTGGTAGAAAGAAGAAACCAAAGGTTTCTGAAGATGAAGACGAAGAAGAAATATTACCTAAAAAAGAAAGGGGATCAAAACCTAAAACAGCTGCACCAGCACCAGCACCAACATCAGCTAGAGGTCGGGGAAGAGCAGCTAAAGGAAAAGCTAAGAAAGAAGAAGTCGAGCCTGAAGAAGAGCCGGAAGAAGATGAAGAATTTGATGAGGATGAGGATATAGAGGAAGATGAAGAGGATGAAGATGAAGAAGAAGAAGACGATGAAGATGTAGAAGAAGAAGAAGAAGAACTTAATCAAGGACCAAACGCAAAACCAGCTAAAAAGTTTACTGTATTTATATATTTTATTTTCAATATTAAATTTGGTAGCTTGAATTAATTTTTAAATATGTATTTTAGTCTGGAGCATTTGTCGTACTTAAGACTGATATGATTGGTAAGGGTAACCCTCCTGTATGGAAAATTGATGGCAAGGCATTATTACAAAAGTATGTTCCTTTCAAACAGGATGGTAAAGTATTATACAAAAATACTTCTGTTGTAAGTTTATTATTATCATTCATAAAAATAATTTATTCATACCAAGTCAATAATGGTTATAATTTGCTTTAAACAATATTTATTTTTTTTTAGTATTCTGGTTGGGGTTCTAATGTTAAAGAGCAGTATTACTCTGCACCTGTATCATTTATACAGCAAACACGTAAAGAACACATTATAGAATTTTACAAAGACAAAATTAAGAAGTAAGTTCTTAATTTTTAAATTTTTATTTTTAAAAAAATAAATAATTATTATCAACAATCAAAACCTATTTTAGAGATCCTAAAGTCGAAGAGGCTGCCAAGAAAGAATTAGAAGAGGAAGAAGCTGAATTAGCAGGTGATGATGATGAAAAGGTGGAACAAGATGAAGCATAATTGTTATATTAAACCGAAAATGAGTACGACTGTTCACATAACATTTGTGATTTAATATTTTTTTTTGATATAATTAGTAACAGCTTTTCAATTGTATGTTAACAATGATAATTTGTATTATATACTTTGTTTATTTTGAAATGCAATTAGCAATAATAATAATCTGTAAAATTATTTTATTTATTATTTTCAGTTATAACTTATAACCATAATGTGGATGGTTCATTTTAACTTATGTTAAATTGAATATTTTAATGTCAATTTTTTTATTTTTTAATGATTAGAGTATAACTCAACTGTCCTGTACCCATAATTTTATAAAAAAAAAAAAAACAATTATATGCATGTATAAATATATACTGTACGGTTAATAGTTGTGAAACAATTAAATAGTATAAATTTAATATGCAAATAATGCAAGCAATTTATTTTCAATGGGTTTTAAATACTCCACATATATACTATGTCTATATTTATACTTGTGTGTACAATGAATATTTAAGTTAATATTTTATTTTTTATTTACAAACGAGCGGATAAGAATAGACAATTCATTTAGTGATATTGTGAAATTCATTTTATGTAATTGTAAAAAAAAAAATTTTGGATGTATGCATATTTTTTTTTTTTTTTGTGCAAAACATTTAATACGTTACAACAATTTAAACGAAAATTAAATGTTACATTTTCAAGACATTTCATTTTTAAATCTTAATTACTAATTTAATTTATTCTAATTATTACTACAGTTCATTTCCAAAATATATATATCCTTTTCCTACTCAAAATATTATATTATAATTTTTATTGTTGTTTGGAAACAGTTGTTTTCTTTTATTTTATTACTAAAAATGAATGGTTGTTAATCATTACAATCATTATTCATTTTTGTGTAGGATATCCTCTATAGAAAATTGGAATTGGAACTTTTCTCAATTATTTTTAGTCTAATTCTTAAATAGATGAATAAAATATAAAATAATTTCTTTTTTACTTTGTAAATAATTATTGGTTAACATTTTCGGTTTCTCATTCTTTAAATACCATATGATATTGCATTAGTAATAATGTTATGTGTATAAAAGATTAATTTAAATCTTTTATTTATAATTTAATTTAAATAAGCAAATGTCTTAGTGAATTTTTTTAAGTTTAAAATTCTACTATCCTTGTTTATACATAAATGTTATTGTAATATTGCTAGTTCTTGTTTAAAGCATCCTACAAAGTTTTGTTGGTATAGAATTATTTTTCACTTTATGTATAAAAACAAAAGTAATATTTTTAATTTATTATAAACCAACAAAACAATTTTAGTTAATAAAGTTATTAATAATAAATGCAATTTAAAATTCACTTAAAACTAATATTTTGCTCAAAGTTGGCAGTATTTTTGATAAAAATTATCAAAATCAATGCACAGAGTTAGAACATTCAAACACAGTTTACAGATAATTTACGATCTTAAGCACCATAGCCTTAATTAGTTAATATTATATCTATAAAGATTAATAGTTTGTAAATTTACTATACACTAATTCATTCATAATTAGCATAAGAATATAATTTTATTTTTCAATTTTTCAATTAATCAAATGCAGAAATATATTTTAATTTTTAAGCTATACATTAAAATTTAAATATAAAAAATAGTAAACAGTAGTTACTATAATCACAGTCTATGCTATAATATAAATAGTAATAACTAAAAACACTATATTATGTAGTATTAAAATTTTTAGATGAGAAATCTACCTATATCTAGTATTGTAGTATACCTTGTGAACAATTTTGTTGATTTTTCAATAATACACAAATATTATTTTAGACAATATGAATAATCAATTTATCGTAATAATTTTATAATTTATTTATTTTTAGCTGTGTATGATGTAGATTTAATGTGTGCATAAACATTAGCACCACGGAAGAGTAGGACTATGCTATTGTAGGATTTAGTTAATTCAAATTAACTTTTTTTAAGTTTTAACTGTGCATACATTTTAGTATTGAGATAAACTAAATGATATTATTCATAATAAACTACTGGTTGTAATACAATAAAGACAGCATACTTATTATTTTTATCAGTCTTTATTACAGAAAATATTCAAAGACATGATAAAATTTGTATTAATGATATTAATGAAGTTATTGATTTTATACAGTTGTATCTGCATCATTGTCACTCGAGTCACTGCTTGAATCTGTACTACTAATGGCATGCTGGTAATTATTATCTAAAATATTTTCAATAATTAATAAACTATGTATAAATGGCATATAATTTTTAGTATTACTTTACCTAGTTGATCTAAATATTGATTTTGAAAAGCAACAATTTCTTTTCCATCTTTACAATCAGCATAGCCATCTAATAATTCTTGATTGAGGCGTGTAAATGTTGGACCCCAATTAAATTTGGACATGTATAAATCACCAATTTCCTTGAAACCAGCAATATACATAGCAGCAGCTAAAGCTTCAACACAAGAAAGCTTACTAGGGTGTCCATAGTTAACTGGATTAGCAGCAACAAGATATGGCAATAATCGCAAGTTTTTTTTGGCTTTTCTATGCTGTAACTTGTGAAATGGAGTATCATTTAGTCGTGCCCAAGAACAATCCACAACAGCCACACCATGTTTTGCTATAATTTGATTGTCCTTAGCTGAAACACTCTACACAGTATTAAATGTAAGCATTAATTGAATTAATAATCTAAATAATTATTTTACTTCAGTAGCAACAGGTGTTAGAACGATACCATTAAACATAGCAGACATTCCAAGTTTGTCAATTAGTTCTAATCTCATTAATTTTCTTCCAGTACATCGTTTTGGATCACACTGTTTTAAATCCCACATACCAACTTTAAAAGGTACTTCAATTTCTACAGAATCTTCACTAGTTTCTAATTAAGTAAAAAAAAAAAAGTATAATTAATAAAATTTTTTTATGATTTTATATAATTATATTCTAACCACTACTGTTGTCTGATGAAGAATTGTCTTCAGAATTATCATCCTCTTCATTAATTTTTACTTTTGACAAATTTTCACACACCTCTTCATTGTCATTAGCCTGAGAAATAATAAAACAAACAATGTTTTGTAAAATGTTAGAACTTAGAATAATTAAAATAATGACTTACCATGATGTGATAATATCAAATTTCGACAATAGTTATATAGATGTAAAAAACACTTGAAAAAATGTTGTAGTTTTTGTTTTATATCATTATATTTTAATAATATAAATATATAATGGTTACCAGTACTATTAAAATATAAAATAATTATGAATCATGATGTAGTGTTATTCATCTTAAATACTATATATACTACTTAGATATAATTTATATTCAATGTTTAATGTATATTATAGATCTTGTTTATAATCGTTAATATATAATCTTACACACTTAATTCGAGGTTAAAAGCTTAATTAAATCATAAAACAATTTTTTGTTAATTTATATTTACAAATTTGGTGTTTTCTTACACTAAGTTGAATGTTTAATGTTTATGTTCAGTATCATATAATATATATTTATATAGCATGCTTGTGATAAAAATTAAGAGCGTTGAATAACTTAACTGATAAAAGCATGAATTTTTTTTTATCACGAATAAAAATAATAGTATCTTCTTCCAGAGTTATAAGTGCCTTAATCATTGGAATTCAAATCCTCTTATAAATACCTAATTTTATTTTTTAAAAGCTATTCGAATTCAATAGCGTTTTAAATATAGTTAATTAGACTTTAGTATCTACATTGGTTTTTTATACTTTTCTTTTTTTTTTTTTTAGGCTATAACTGTCTTAACCAATAATAATAATTATCTATGTTCATGGAAATAACTTATTCCGAGGTTATTAGTTATTCCGAATAACTAATAAGTACATAAATAATGTAAAAAAAATATTTCTATCCATTAAAATTCATTATTTGTAATTCTACTTTCTAGTCATATATGTACCTACGATAGATAATTTTTAAAGATTTTCTGTACCTACTTTAAGGTTTTTTAATTTTTGGTTTAATCATACAAAGTTATAGAACAAATCAAAACAATTTCTGCATCAAATTACATAAATTGTATATTATTTCTGTATAGGTACTGAAAATATTTTCATTATAAATTGAATTTATTATTATAAATATTGTGAATAAGTGAAGATTCACACACAAATGTTCAAAAAGTGTTTAGAATATCGCGACTAAATATGTCAATAAGTAACAATTATAATTATTCATAAATGATTTTACTTTAATACAGGAAATTATAACTGTATGAAAAAATCGTTTTTTTTCCAATTTCATACATAACATCACTACGGCAGTAGTATATAATATTAACACTTGTAATATACTAATATTATGGTGTATAGTAATGTAACGATCTGTGAAAACCGAGCATACAACTAAAATAATAATACCTATATAATAATTACTATTATCGAAATATTAATCGTCCTCCGCCATAATAACACCATAATATGGTGAGCAAATTAAATGCGTAGGCCGTAGCTATGCACAATTACACTCCGCCGTATAGGTCAGAGGTGACAGTGGCGTCATTCGCAGTAGAACACACAAGGATACAATATGTGTATTATATTATAATATATTATGCATTACTGTATTATATGTTTATATAATACACAAAGGCGCCTACTGAAATATTATGATGAGTTTGCTTTATCCCATAATCGGCACAATCCCACACGTGAAACGTGAAACACTGTTATGACTTATGACGCCACTGCAATAAGCGCGTGCACAATTATACAGGTATTTTTTATCGTACAATGATCACCATACGCGCGTATCTCGATGTATAAATATTTTTTACGTAATTGTTTTGCGATAATATATTTCGCGGACGGGTGTAGAACGAGACGATTTATTCGAGCCGGTTACCAGAAATATACGAAAAGACGTTCCGGCACGGAAGGTTAGCGAATGCCCGACCGTTCATTACCGCAAGTGATTGCCCCACACTGGTTAGTGGTTTGTGAGCGCGCGAAAGACAGACGCGGACGAATCGCGATGACCGATGGCGCGGCGATCGCAGCGGCAGGTAGTACATCACTACGTCAGTTAGGTGTGTACCCGGCTGCGGCCTTCGAGCGGCGGGAGTCACGTTTCACGACGCGCCGAAACGAGTTGTGCGTAGGTATCCGTTTATTATTTTGTTATATTTTTATATCGTTCTCTGCGTGTGCATTCGAGATAGAATGTAGCCCGGCGAAACCGTTCGTGTGGTATGCAGACAGTGGCTATGTGTTCTGTATACATCGATTCTATAGTGTGCCCGTACCGTATTTTGTAGGTTTATGGAAAAATACAATCGTAGGCGTATAAATTATAACTGTTTGAGAATGTAGTTTCGGTTATTTTCAACGAGAAAGTGAATATAGTGTGCTCCGCTGCGTAAAATATACCTGATAATTATACACGGCAATGTTGTATCAAATGCAACGCGTTACGGTCCAATCGGTTTCGTAGGTTTTCGTCGCAGCGTATGGTTATACCCGCAGCAGTAGTCTACGAGAAAAATACAGGTGAGGAGAACTCTGTATGGCCGTTTTGCTTAGGCATTGTTATTTGTTACTAAAAATGTAATGCGGTTGACGATAGTGACTGGTGACGGTGATGACGTAAGGACGTTTTGTACATTATTTTTATAGTATTTCAGTAACAATAACGTTTTCACTTATAATATACAAAATACAAATATAAAATGCCTAATCTTGTATATCTGGAATTGAAGGCTAAAAAATATATACACATTTACATACGTATTATATTATGGCCATTAGAAAGTCTTCCCCGAAATGAAAAATTGATGAATGTGAAAATTGTTCAACAAAATTGACAACGGCTGTATATTATTTTATTTATTACTGTTTCTCAAATCGTGCAGAGATTTTCAATACGCATATGCTGTATTGTTTAGTCCCCTTAGGCATAAAAATATAGGGGGTTCCTTATGATGACTAGGGTGTCTCGTCGCATTTAGCAGGTACAGCGTTTTATGTTACGTTGATCCTTTGGTTTTGGAGACATACCTAGTCTGAGTGGGGTCTGAATGGCGTTGTAGTTGTATATATATGGTAAAATCCTAAAAAAAAAATAGTTATTTAAGGTAATTTTAAGCCGTAGGCTGTAGGGTCAGAAAAAATGATTATGATGTCTATAAAAATTGTATTTAGTAAATGTACTGAAATTAAACTAAAAATATTTAAATTTTTTTTTTTTTAAATTAGTTTTTGTATATGAATTTACATATCAATATAATTCATAAATATAATTTTCTCTTCGAACATTAAGTTTGGTACTTACTTACCAGTTTTGTTTACAAATTAAAAATTTACTACCTATAGTTTTGGTTATCTACTGGTTATATACTTATATGAGAAGAGGAGATTACTGAAAATAGAGATACATATTTAATTATATTAACGTGATATATGGTTATAATCGTATTATATATATATATAATATTGTATATATTAATAGTTACTTGTATAATCCACAAATGTAATGATTCATGTTTAATTTATTTAAAGTACATTATATACTTAACTAATAAACTAATAAAAGAAATAGACCATATACATTTAATAAGACTAAAATAATTAAGTAATGAGTTTGAATTTAATTATTTTGACATAAAATAAATACATTTTTTAATCAAAGTTTATCTATTTTCCAAAAAAGTACGTAGTTCAAAATTTGGAAAACTGTTTCAAATAGTTACGAAATATTGGTGTAAGTTTGATGTGGAAGGCTAACTTTACCCACGTGTAATTTTCGATAAAAAAAAAAAAAATAAGAATAATTTACCGTTTTTATTCAATAAATCTAAGTTCTTGAAAAATTTATGTCAATAGTCAATGGTATCATCACTCATTATCTAGTCAATAATTTAACTTATTTGTATTGGTTACTATAATATTATACGGCTTTTCAAATCTATATTATGTAAATTAATTAACTTATATCTTAAAATAAAAATTTTAATTTTTTAAATTTTTATATTAAATTAATAATTTTATTATGATCATAGGTATAAATTAAGTTTTAAATTTTGAAGGCTATATGAGAGAGGAGAGTTAATACTTTAAGATATTATTAATTTAATACGACGGGTGTAAAGAACATGTACATTCTTTAAGATGAAAATTATTGAAGTATGTATTGAAGAAACTATGGTATTATGTTTATTAAATTAAAAATAATGAATTTTTGTATATATTATTATAATTCTAGCAATAATAATGTACATATGTATTTTAAATATTAAATATAAATTATTATTTCATTAACAAATTAAATACACCGACATATAAACGTATTTCTATAAATTGTTTGAATTTTAGGGAACCACAGTTGATTTAGGAAGAGCTTAAATTATCTAATTTACGTCTCTGGTGATGTTTTATATTAAATATGTATATTACATAGAAAGTTTTAAGTAACTGAATAGATTTACTTAATAATATATAAATATAGTCAATGGATATAACCAGGGGCGTCATTTTCAGGTTTTTTTTTTTTTGGGTGTACAAGATTTTAAGCTGGCCATTTAAAAATAAATGTACGTATATGTACTCGTACATTATCCCGTTTTAATTTATTTGTATACATCATTTGTATTAAATCATTATATTGAATCATTGTACAAACATAAATAGTAAAAATCAATTAAAAACTAAAATATAATAAATAATTAATTACTTTAACAGCGAAAACCAATAATCGATGCATAAAAAGCTAGAAAAAGAAATGCAGCAACAAATAAAAAAGTACTTAATATAGGTAAAACACGATTACGTAATTACGTACGTTCGTTATCGGTGGTACCTTTTTAAGCTATACGATTGCGTACGATTTTACTTGATTTTTAACTACATGATTTTGTACGAAATATTAAGTGTTATTAATAATTTATTGATAATTTTAATTATTCATTAATTATTTTACTATTATTTAGTTATTTTCATTAGGTATATTTTATTGTTTTATATTGATTGTTATTGAAGTGTACATATTTTACCTGATATTTATTAGGTATATAGTAAAATTAATAAATTTGACAACGGGTATATAACTTCATACGCAATCGAGTTTATTTTTTTTACTTATAAGTTTTGTAAAAGCAAAGTGCTTAAAAAAATAAAATAAATATTTCAAATTTAAATAAACAAACATCGGCGATTTTTAAGTTTATCAAATACATCTACAGTTTCTTTTAGATAGGTATTGTTAACTTTTATTTTTTCAACAATATGTATCATTAGATCATTTTGCTTTTTATCACCCACGGTAGTGCGTAAATATGACTTTACTGTTTTGAGCGATGAAAAAAAACTTTTCATTTGATTCCGTTGTTATTGGTATAGTTTTTACCAATGAAATAATTTTTAAAATTTCAATAAAAGTGATAGGAAAATCTTTCAGTCTATTGACTATAACATATAACGTATTTGTTATGGTGTTCAAATCAAAATCATGTTTATCATTAAGTAGTGCTTTTGCTGACGAAAACTCTGAAGCACTTAGAATTTTATTAAAATTTTGTTTTAATTGTATAATAATAAATATTTACTAATTTTTATAATGTTACAATATAATCTGTTATGTAGATTTTATAATATTATCAGTTTATTGCTGTGCGGCGTTAAATGCGATAAAAACAGTGAAACCAATAGTTTTGGAACATTAAATACCTTGTTATTTATTATTTATTTAATTAATTGATAGCACGATATTTGTTTATAATCAATGTAATTAAATGTTGTAATCATGATTTACATTTGACAGTACTTCTTTACATCTAAGTTTAGATGATGTCGACTGTCAGGAAAATTTTATAATAATAATAAAAAAAAAAAAAAAAAAAAATTGACAGTACTCGTATATCAATACTGATAGATGTTAATAAAAAAATTTAAATCAATTTTAATTTTTATCATATTAATAATTGTACATTATTTAAGCAGGGCATAGGCCAATTAGAACTATTTTAAAAGTAAGAGGTGCATCGCACACTCTGACTACCCCTAAATGACATCTCTGGATATAACTACTGAATATAATACTAAATAGTAAGTGCTACACAGTATAAAATCATCATAATTTGTAATAATATATACTATATAATATTATTATAACACTGTTCTATTAAAATTAAAAATCAAGATATTTTGTACACTATAATATACTATTTAACTTAATATTTTAAAATTGAGTTTTTAATAAATAATCAGTGGTGGATCTAGGATTTTTTGTTTGAGGCCCAACATTTATCATATTCATTTTGTAATCACAATTTAAGACTGTAAATAATGTATTGTTTATTTTAATTAAGTACCTATACAAAGTTATTAATTTAGTTTTGTATTTATTATAATAAATGTGTGCATATAGTTTTCAGATTTTAAGCTTACGTTAAAAGAAACATAAGCTTAAAGTTTTAACTATTTGGCGGAAAGCAATTTTTTTATTCTAATATCCATATTTATATGAGAACTAGAATCGGTCAAATTTTCACCAGAAAATTTGTATTGTTATTTCTAAAATAAAAAATATTATTTTCTTATTATTTATATTTTATATAATATATTAGTTTAAATAAAATCAAATGTTGAGGCAATGATAATAATATATTTTAAATTGTTTTTACTATTATTTGTTTGTAGTTTTTACTTAAATGTTATTTATTAATTTGATAGTAGTGGGCTCAATATTTTAATCAAATTAAACATCCAAAATACATTATTATATAATACCATGACTAATTGTTTAAGTTATTTGTTATAATAGTTATAACTTGTAACTTATATCTTATAACAAATAACAATGAATAATTGTCATAATTTATAACTATTACAACAAATGAAAGAGTCGCTTTGCTGGATGTAGATGTTGAGTGTATTTCATCAGTGAATACATTATATACTGTAATGGATGTGTTAAATTTGAATTCAATGATAAATGTATTACACATGAGAGACTATGTTGAATAAGCAGGCAGCCTTTATTTCCAAGAATATTTTATAATTATTAATTTATGTTTGGTACTATTAGGCATAGTAATTTATTTCTATTTTATTAATATGTATGTGATAGGTAAAATTAGTGCATATAAGTATATTATATTTTATATAATATTAATTGTAGCCATTTTTCTTGTAAATCAATACCGACGTCTATAGATTCGTTGCATAATATAGTTTAATCAAAAGAGATACAGTTATCATATAGGTAGTTTAAAATTTGTTAAAATATTAAAGAATTCTAATTTAAAATCAACATAACACAAAAAAAAGTCATAAGTGTTCATTACAACTATAACTATAACATGTAAAACGTAATTAGTGAATTGTATGTTAATAAATTTGTTTTTTTCGGGTACGTTTTTCTGGCAATCCAATCCGTCGCTACGGTAAAAAAAGGGTCATTTTTACGTAGAACAAGTTTTTGATTTTGTTATTTAAAAATTAATAATAGTAGTGAATTTGAATTTTTCTCTAAATTTTCAAATTATAGAATTCTATAAATAAAATATAATTTTCAAAATATCTTGATTCTTTTTGTGCTGTTAGTGAGCGTTTGAAATATTTTATGCTTTTTAGTTATCTTTCAATTTATGAATTATATCGTGATTATTTGCAATTATTTTATAATTTTTAGTTTTTTGTATCTTAGTTTAGAAAATATAATACTAGGTTATTTATAAACTTTACTTACAAAAAAAATACAGATAATTAATCCATCATTTGAATTTTTTATGATTATTTGAAAATCAAATTTTTAAATAGGTAATTGGATTTTTAGAAGAAAAATAACGATTTTTCATTAAACATTATTAATTATTTTGTTATAATTCGAAAAATATTAACGGTGGTAATTTAAAAAAAAAAACATTCCACTATCAGGTACTTAATATAGCTGCACACTAAATGAATTACTTTTCACGCATTTCCACCGAAATAATTGCAGTTTACATTCTTTGTGTTTATCATACATATAACCATTTCAAGAAACTTTTTTGTTATTTTTATTTGATTTTAATAATTCTATTATTGATTACAGAGAACAAAACGAATGGCAGGTAACAACTAATAACGAATTTTATATGTATATTGTTTTACAACGATCGAACACAGGCTAATGATGTAAAAACAGTAAAGATATCAATATTTTAAATTTCATTGATCGACAAACGTTAAATTATATTATTATTATAATTATTAGATATCATTTGTACAGATAAGTAATGGCGTTTTTGCATTTATTCTTATGTACTTATTAGATAAATTAAAAATATTATTTATGTAATATTTATTTCGTAATTTAACGTAAATTAATACCATCGTTATTTTATTTTTTATAAAATATCGGGTCTTTATGAGAAAAACTTGAATGATAGTAATAATTACTAATTACTTGAATAATTAGTTTCAATTATGTTTTTTTACTTGATTTTATTAACGGGTACTTTTTTCTGGGGATATTTTTTCTAGGGACGTTTTTATTGGATACGTTTTTTACCGGAGACTTTTTTCCGTTTACCATGGATTGTTATCGCATTTTCGCAATGACAAAAATAAAAATTTTCGATAATCAGACTTTGAAAATCATTATTAATGTACCGATTGTCGTTTCGTGTTGCGTTGTTAGTAATGCGTTTAGTAATTTTTCTTTTTACTTGGTAATTTAGTAGTAAATGAATATTGAAGGTAATATTGTTATTAGAGAGGAGGTGTGGAGGAAAAACCACCACGTTATATTTTTGTAAAGAAAGATGTAAGCCCCCTAAAATTCAATCAAATATCCGCCTATGTTTGGATTTCCAAGATACCAACAACTAAAAATCATTTACAAATTTTAAAATAAAGTATTTTTCTTTTATAAAAAGTGTTCATTTGCACAAAATAATAATAATAATAAAAAAAAAAACACTTGTAATAAAACAAATGATATATATTTATCGCATCACTCATAAAGTCTGCACATAAGAAATACAATAGTAATCTACTACAGCATTTATTCTAAATCATTATCCAAAACTTAAAAGTAAAGTTTTAATTATTATTATTTTAAAAAGCACATTAAGTATAATAAATTATAATTAAGGTTGTACAAAATATTTAAGTAGACCGCTGCAAATAAATAGCTCCTAAAATCCCTTTTTTTATAAATATTGCACCCCAATGAAGATAAACACTACATTAATTGCGTTCAAAAAAAATTAAGTGAGTATAATTGCAGCCATTGTAAAAACAATATTTTTCATTCTGTTTAATACAGGCTTAGAACTGTCAATAGTAATATTGAACACTATAGTCTGTATTGTTAAGATATAGGCAAAAAATATTGTTTTTCATCGTTTTATTTATTCATCATGTATTTATGAATAAAACATAAATATAACATAAATATTTGTCAAAAAAAAAAAAATAAAAATTGTTTAAAAAAAAAAAATATAGGTTAAAAATAATTTTTTTATTTAAATATAGTTTTTTTTTTACGTTTCTTACAATAAATTAATGATTTTATAAATAATTTGATAAATTTATTATTGAAAAGTTTTATAAGATATTTTGGAAAGTATTATTGAATAAAATAAGTTATTTAAATTAAATTTATAATTTTTTTTAGGTATTCGTCAATCAAATCCCGTTCTAAAATTTATTAGAAAGTATAAAACTTGTACTTTTTTTCAGAAATACTGACCAATTACAATATTATTATTTTTTTTCTTTTAGACAATTTTAAAAGATGTTTTAATTTGATATATGTAGAATTTCATAACTTATTATTGTCTATACTCTATACAATAGTATTAAAAATAAATAAATAAAACTAGTCTAAACAAGGTAGATAAGTTCTGTTATATAATAGGTGTCAAGTGGCCCACTATTGAAGATGTGTATTTATGATTTATCTTATAATAGTTTTTTTTCGGTTATTTATACTTACACGTATTTAAAATATTAATTTGTGTTACTTTTTTAATATTTAATTTAAATTTCTTTTTAATAGATAATCATGGGTCACGGAAATATAAGTACATATCCATGGGGTCCAGAAGACATATGTCCTGGTGGATTAATTTTGCCTATTTTGGATGAGCGACTATGGCCAATAAAAGTACGGGTGGTTGTTTATTTATGTATATTGCTTTATTTCCTGTTAGGAATATCTATAGTAGCTGATGTATTTATGACTGCAATTGACAAAATTACTAGTCATACAAAAAAAGTTTATTTAGCTAAAGAGTTAACGGCAAATGGCTCGGACGTTTCTCTTCGACCAGACCAACCCGAAGTAATAGAAGTGCGAATATGGAATCCAACGATTGCAAATCTCACATTGATGGCTTTAGGTTAGTAATAATACATTTTTAATTTTTATAATTTAAATATATATTTTTGAATAATTTTTGCAAATAAATTACCGCAGGTACATCTTCACCCGAAATTTTATTGTCCATCATTGAAACGGTGGGTCATCATTTTGAAGCTAGAAAATTAGGACCCAATATCATTGTAGGATCAGCTGCTTTTAATTTGTTGATTATCACTAGTTTATGCACACTTACGTTAAACTTAAACGAAAAAAGAAGAATACACGACTTAAAAGTATAATAGTATTCTAAACTAAATTTCCATACGTAAACGTTTACTTAAACTATTGTATCTGTGCCTATTTAGGTATTTTTAGTTATTGGTGCGTTTAGTTTTTTTGCTTATATTTGGCTTCTTTTAATAATCGAAGTTATTTCGCCAAATGTTATTGAATTATGGGAAGCTGCGGCGACATTTATGTTATTTCCAATTCTCATGCTTTTTGCTTATATCACTGATAAAAATTGGTGTGGAAAAGACCCTGAACATAATACACAGCAACTAGATCTTTCCTCATTTGAAGATCAAAGTAAGTTAATGATAATTTATCGTAATTTTAATGGTGCATAAACCGTATGTGTTAATCTTGTATTTGTATATTGTTTACATAAATATATTTCAATAGATGGAACGAAAAATCAATTAATTTTAAAAAATGGAAAAATAGACAAGGAAAATTTGATTAAATTTGTGAAAAATGTAAAACAATACTCCGGAATAACTGATGCAGATGCAGCTAAACTTGCAGCTACCAAACTGATTAATTCAACACATCATGGAGCTATGTGGTATCGTATTGGAGCAGTTAGGCGTTTTACTGGTGGCAAGCAAATAGAGCCTATTTTAGAAGACCATCTTAAACAAGTTTATATTCATCATTTAAATAACAAATATACATATTAATTAATAGTCATGCTAAAAATATAATAACTCACTATGTAGGTTTATGATGTAATTAAAAATAATGAAGAGTTTGGGTACGATACATTAAACCATATGCCACCTACTTTTTCACAAAACGAAGAAACAAAATATGCAATAATAGAGTTTCACGCCCCCACAATCGCCGTTAAAGAAAATATAGGAAAATTTCCTGTCACCATTTGGCGACACGGAAATTTAAACACCAAAGCAACTGTTAGGTGAACATAAAATATACGATTTACTATTTAGTATTTAATCTGAATTATAATCAAAATAAATTGTATTACATTGAAATTACAGAGTGGATAGCATTAACGGAACAGCTAAAGAAGGAGAAGATTTTGTGAAAGTGAAGGAGGTTGTCGAATTTAAAGAAAATGAAGAAGAAAAAGAAGTATAATAATTATTTATAGATTTATTTTTAATTACATTTTAAAATTATTTTTTCTAAACAGATTTTTATTGAGTTAATTGATGATAATAAATGGGAACCCGATGAAGAGTTTTTTCTTAGAATGTCTGTGGTTCATCATAAAGATTTATTCGTAAAACTTGGCAGTATTTCAATTATGGAAGTTACTATAATCGATAACGATGGTATATTAATTTGTTAATTTATTTAAAATGTTTTAATGTAAGTATTATAAATTATTTTATTTTAGAACCGGGCATTATAAGCTTTGGTAAAAGAGGACTGTTAGTAAAAGAGAGCACTGGGTTCGTCGAAGTGCCAATTGTTCGAACACATGGATCAGACAGCGAGGTCAGTGTAAAATGGAAGACCATTGATGAATCGGCCATTTCGGGACGAGATTATGTAGGTGGCGAGGGTGAAATTATTTTCAAAGATAAAGAAGTAGCTAAAATTTTGCGAATCGAGATAATCAACGATATGTGTCCTGAAAAAGATGAATGTTTCGAGATCAAATTATTTGAAACAACAGGCGGTGCTAAAATTGGAAATGTTAATAGAATAGCCATCACGATCAGTAGTGATGACGGCAAGTGTTTTTACTAAAATTTACGTCTTTAACGTATTTAAAAATTATATTTGTATATTTGGCTTTTTAGATTTTGATTCTGTAGTCGATCGTCTAATGTTGTTGACTAATATAAATATTCATGCACTTGAATTGCACCGTCAAACTTGGGCAGAACAAATTAAAACTGCGATGACTGTTAACGGTGGTGATTTGAACAATGCAACAACTTTAACTTATGTATTACACTTTTTTTCATTTTTTTGGAAGGTTATATTTGCTTTTATACCACCAGTAGCCGTGTTTTCTGGTTGGTTAAGATTTGTTACCTCCTTAACGTTAATAGGAGTCATGGCCACGATAATCGGCGATTTAGCTACAATTTTTGGTTGTTTGATTGGACTTGATGACGCAGTGACTGGTAATTTATCGCAACGCAACAATAGTTTATGTCTACATAATTAAACATTTTACATATTAATTTTAATTTTTTATTACAGCAATAACAATAGTAGCTCTTGGTATGTCCCTACCAGATATTTTGGGAGCCTGTATGGTTACTCGAGCAGAAACCCATGCTGACGAGGCTATGATCCATATTGCCGGTTCAATAGCTGTAAAAGTATTAATGGGTGTCGGACTACCGTGGTTTATTGCTGCTTTATATCATTACTTACACGTAAACATTTTTTTTTAAATTTAATGTATTGTAATATAATAGCTATAAAACTATTACATTTATATTAATTTTAATTTTTAGGGAAACTTGTTTAAAGTTCCATCAACTCGTATTGGTTTTAATGTTCTTTTATATTCTGTTATGGCGATATTAGCTATAACTGTATTAATGATACGTAGAAATGTCGAGTTTTTCGGAAAAGCGGAATTAGGAGGACCAAAGAAAGGAAGATATATTACTGTGGCTATATTAATTTCACTGTGGGTAATATATTTGTCACTCACTTGTTTTCAAACGTTTTAATTTAATTTTAATGAAATAATAGCCAAATGTTTTTATCGGTTGCTAATCATTATATATCTACTACTACCTATTACGTATTTTATTATGTAATAATTAGCTCATAATTTAATATTTAAATATTAACTAAAAATGTGCTCTTTAAATATATTCTTATTAAAATTGTATAAAAAAAATATGTCATCAACTGTTTATATTTTTTTATTAATTAATTTTTATACATATATATACAAAAGTACTTAAAAATAATATTTAAAACTTTTAGTATTTTTTTCTATGTGCTAAAATAAATGTTGTCATTCTTCTAAGTATTCTAAACTTAAGATTTTTATATAATAAATAATATTTACACTCTATATTTATACCTACATAACATAATATGTAGGTATGTTATGTATAACATATCTCTGTTTTGTTCTTCAGATGTTTTTTATTTTGTTATTATTTTAATAATATATTTAATCCACAAGTATTTTTACTATTTTGTAAAAAATCATCGTTCTACTAGTCTGTTCAAAGTCTAAAATGATACTCTACCAGAAATAAAAACAGAGAGCATTAGGTATTCGATATACTTTGTTTAACCTGTATAAACATATTTATAAATTTAAACTCTTTAATAATGTATATATTTACTAGTACAGTAATGACACGGTAACAGATTTTTGTATGGATTCATACTTTTATTGATGTAATTAATATAATTTAATTCTGATGAGTAATATGCATGGTTTAAATATTATTTTTATTAAAGTGATAAAAATTTAATTTACATATTTTTACATATATGAATAGGTTATTAATATTAATTAATTAAATTTTATTATTAATAGGTTTGTGCATATATTTTAAAACATTTATACACATTTTTTTGTTTATTAATATTAAAAGCTAAGATGACATAAACGTATTATATAGGTACTTACATTATTTATTGCATTTCTGTGATTATGTTACCCACTGCTTCCGCGTTCTACACGAACGGTCAGGTAAAAATTGATTAAAGTCCATCTAATAAATCAGAATAGTCATGATATGATTCAGATACCATAATACCATGATGTAGAGTTCTAAATTTGATATCTTTTCTGTATCGATAATAACATGCGCTCCTTCTATATTATCTATGGACGTAAATGATATAATGCTTTTCAAATATGATGCATTGCAGTTTACATAATAATAAGTTTGACGAAGGTAAGACAACTATCATTTAATCGTTTTCTACTGTTGACAAGAAGCCGAGTCAAATTATCAGATTAAGATAGTCTTAATTTTTGTTTTTACTTATATTTTTTGTTTATTCTGACTATAAAAAAAATGTGTAAATTAGATCCAATATGATACCCAAAATCAACCTCAAAGTTGAAAACCTAAATTTTTTATCAACTTCTTATTACGTTTATATAATACGACACACGTACAAAAAAAATAAACATCATTTTAAAATCAATACATTCATTGCACTAAAAATATAGGTATAAAATACATACATTTACAAATTTATTTATCAAGTTTTTTTTTTGATTATAAAATTTAATTTTAGATATTTTTTTTTTTTTAATCTTCCAAAGTAACAACTAAATCCAATTTTCTAACATAAACCAACCTAATTTTTAAAAATTGAAGCATTTTTACCAACCAAAAATGTAGACACAAAATAAATAAAAACTTACATTATTGTTGATACATTTATTGCTTCGCTCAGAATCTAAAACGTATTTTGTCATTCAAAAATGTAAAAACTTAAAATATAACTATAAAAAATATATTGTTTAATTTTGATTGGATATTATGTACTTAACAAAAATATTATTTTTGAAGTAATGAGTGTGTGTTGTTTGATAAAATATATTTCTATACATTTATAATAATTTCAATAAATATATATATATTATATAACTATAATATCATAAAAATGTATGGGTTGGTCAGATATGAGCCAGCTCTCCACGAACTTCAGTTGATTAATTTTGTCTTTATAAACATATTTATGTATTTTCGAGCAAAAATATCTACATAATATTTGAAAATCATAACGTGAGTTAAATTTTATGCTAAAAGTTAGTAAATAACATACACGTTTGGGTACTCTTCCTGTTATTTTGTTAAATATTATGATAATACCTGATGGGTAAATGATTTACGACAATTTGACGTATTCTTGTTTAATCGGGATCGAGCGATATGTAAATGATGCATAGGTAACCCAAAAATCAAACAATGCGCAACTGGATAATACGAAATTGGTTAAATATAGTATACGAATTGATTTTTGTTTAAAATTATTTATCATGCAACTGTATGAATTGGTTCCGATTTAAAATTACTTATCATCATAGAACTGTTAAAATTGGTCCCCCTCACATGTATAAATCTGTTATCTCATAATACTCTATTAGGTTTTACGATGTTTGAGAAAGTTTTTAAATATAATATTATATCTAATAGATTATAGATTGATTATGTTTTTGTTTAGTTAGTATTATGACAACTAAACTAGTTACATGTATATTTATTGTAATATAAGTGCCCGAGTTAAAATGGAAGTGATTTTAAGTAAGAAAAAAAAAAATTTCCGTAATTATTGGTTTTGAATAATGATCCCCTCAAAAAACAAAAAAAAAAAAAACAAGAAATATCAAACGGTGAATTTGTATTAAAATAAATTGGAATTGATTTAAAAAAATAAATAATTTAAATATTATTGAGGAATTTAGCCTTGAACACAATCACCAAAAATATATTGCAAACATATTGCAGAACTAGCAAGCGTTAGGTAATAAATTAAAAAGAAAACCTTGAATTAACTTCAAAATTAATTTGTTGAGAGTCACTAGTTAATGATGATATTAAACAGCTTACAGCTAATAATATTTTTAGAGTAAGAAAAAAATTCAAGGAAGTCGATCGAGTAAGTTATTTAAATTACCTAAAAAATTATAAAAACTACATAAAGCGTTAAATAATTACAATATAATATCGCTATAACAAATAGTAATAATAATTTTAAATTTATAAGTGATCTTGAAAAAAATGATAATTTTTACATGTTAACATAATTTAGAGATGCTTTTTAAAATGAAAAATTGTGTTTATGGATAGAACTTTTAAAAGTTTTTATGAATTGGTTTACCAGCTTTTTATGATTCATGATGTAAAAGATAGCAGTTATTTTCCTTTAGTTTTTTTCTTCTACTCGATAAGAATACTAATTATTCACAGAAATTTTAATTTATAGAAAACCATAAGGCTTGAAAATATTTATGCAGATTTTAAAAAGGCTGTTTACGTGGCAGTATCTGAAATTTGATCTCAATCTAAATTGAAAAGATAATAATTCCATTTAGTACAGTCGTAGTTCAATCCTTAGGTCTCTCCAATAACTTTCAAAATAAAGATCCAGTGGGTTAGGTAAACATTAAAATATTTTTTTAAATTACCTTTAATCTTTATTGTCATTTTATTTAATATAAAAAGTTTATGTTGAGTTAATAGATATAAAACCAGTAGATGAAAAATTTGACACATTTTTTGATTATGTACTTGAAAATTAAATTGAAGATAACCGTGGTTATTCACCAAAAATATAAACAGATTATTAGTCCTATCAAAACGAATAAAAAACTGTTGTGTATCTTTTCATGAAAAATTGAATTCAAGATTTTATTCCACTCACCCTAATATTTTTTTATCGATTGAACGAATAAAAGAAATCCAATGTGTAATATAAAATGTTCAAAGTAAAAAAGTTTACTTCAGTTAAAATAAAAAAAAAAAATTGTTAAAAAGAAAATGTTTTCAATAAAAACATTAAAAAATTAAGGGGGGGGGGTCTAATTTTGAACTGTTATATTGTAAATCCATACTACATTAATGTTTTGAATTTTAAAAATTATTATAACATAGTTGTATTATAATTATGAAAGCTCACCAATGCATATATGTTTCTTATAGTTAAGTCAGGAACCAATTCGATAAATTGTCTATAAAACTGTAAATATTATAAAAAAAAATCCAAATGAAAAATATAATGATATTCAAACAATGCACTCCGGGTATTATATAATAGAATTATAGGAATCTTCTTTTATTAGCCTTAATTTAATTTCCTATAATTTTTAATTATTTATTAAATACATCGAAATAAATACCGAAATTATTATCACAACTATTTATTTTTATGATTTAATAGTTTTTTGTATAAATATACAGCGTAGAAATAAATATCTAAAAAAAATTAATTAATATCATGTTTTTTATTTTTATTTTCTTTGATCAATTCAAACAATGATTTTTTTTTTAAATCAAATGATTCTTAGATATTTTAGCCAAGAATATTAATTTAAATTAAATTATCATGTAATCTACTATGACTTTGTTCTTAAATGTATTATTATTTTTTAATTATCACACTATAGTAGTTTTTTTTTGTCCTAATTTAAATTTATTTTTGTTTATTTTTTAATGAGTAGATAAATTGTTTTTACTCAATAAAATTAGGTGTACGTTTCAGAAGTCAGAACTTATGTCACAATATAATTTAAATGTTTTAGAAAAGTCACTAGCCATTGAAGCTGTATAATATGTATAAACTACCCCGACTAGGAAATTAACATTAATAAGTCTAATACAGTATTAAAAAAATATAAAATACAATAACATTACATAATACTCCTGCGCTACGGTTAAAAATTTAAGTGAACAATTATTAATATTAGTATACCTACTATAAATAACAAAGGAAAACTATTTTATCATATTACAATAGTATAGGATTACTTAGCATTTCATTTTTATAATGAGACTTAGGTGTCTAGGTAGGTATTAGTAGTTAAAAATTTGATAATTGTATGATAAATATAATATTTAAAATTTTATGATGAGAAGTAGATAATAACTAGTTACTAGGGCCTAGAGGAGTGAAGTTGTTGCATTCGCATGTGTTTTGTAGATGCTTTTACTCATTATTATTAATATTATTATTAGCATATGGCTCCGGCATAAATAATTAAGAAATAATTTAACGACAGATAATAAAAACTAGTGAACTATAAATAAAAGATCACAGTAAAATATATTTATTATATTCATTGCTAAGTGAGCTCAAAATATGTTTCGTTTGACTGTAAATTTAAACAAAAAATATTTTTATCGCAATAAAAGTAATTTTTGCGATTTATTTTCAGACGGTCATTTGATCTTGAAACCTTAAAAACAATCGTTTGTCGTGCAATGCAATAATGTAAGCAATATCTGTATTTAATTTTTTTGATATTATAATATTTTGTTTTTATTGATTAAAATTAATGCAATTTTCAAAATTTTAAGAGCAATTTTTAATTTATTTTAATGTAATAATGCAATCAATTTATTGGGTTTTTAATGTAATAACTTAATTGATCTACTAATATAACTTATAAGAAATTGGTTTCAATAATGTGTTGGTGGTTGATATAGTTAGTACAAGTATCGAATTTTTAACATGAAAATAATTTATAGTGTAAAATAAACTGTAACTGTAAAAATAATAACTTACTGTACACAGTATAGATATACACTTACATTACTTTATTTGCTAGTTGCTGCAGTAGGTATTTATACCGATAATTTATTAAGACGCTTTAGATTCTTGGAATCTATAAAAGTTTAGTTCAATGTATTATGTATCTAATTCAAAGGTTGGCATTTTCGCAATAATTTCAAACTGACAGCATTGCTAGTTTGTTTAATACATTTTCATGGATCCGTTATATACAGAGTGAATCTGTTAAATTTTTAACTGAGATATCAGATCAGTGATCAATCAGCTTGTCCAATGTTTGGGTAAAACAAATAAATTATGCAACATAGTATATATTTTTTTATATTATTTTAAATATAATGTCATTTGTAAGGTGCTGTTTAGTGTATACGCACTTATTTATATGATGTTGAAAATTTTAATGTAGATACATTAGTCAGAGATGGATTGGGCCATCGAGAAATTGGAAAATCCCCTATGGGCTGTGTGCTAACTATAGCTGACGGGGCCACTGTGCGTGCTACCGAACTCCATGGCTGTAGTCTACTAGCCTTTTGCAAACTAACAACAATTAGATATAGAATTTTTTTTATTTACGAGTAATTGATATCTCGTAATTTTTTCTCATAACAAGAATTGCAATTTTCTAAACAACATACTAAAAAGTAATAGGCTAATATCTAATATGAGTAATCAATATTACTATAACGCCTATAACAGTATAACTATAATAGAAATTGAATATTAATTAACAGGTAATAATAATAAATCTAATCAAAAAATCAACCTCCGTGACTCCATGGACAGTAAAATCTTTAAATAATTGGTGATTCGGGTTTTCGTCGATCGGTGGTGGTCGGCAAGTGACGACGACGAATTTCAACAATGCAACTTTGCAAATCTGTTGTTGTATGAACAATAAGAATACATTTATTTTTAATTAAGATTATTTATAATATTGTAATAAGCATTACAATATTGGCCTACTAATTAAATAATATCATTCGTGATTCGTCTATCGACTATATTGTCATTCAAAACTTCGTAAGTCAGCATTCAACAGTCAACACTCAGCAGTCAGCACCGTATATTTTACTATTTGGTTTTGGAAATTAATACGGTGTATTCAGTAGAGAGTGGGTAATTAGTATTTATCATTTTACAATTTATTTACTTGGTATATTTCTTTAAATGTTGCTACAGTGGTTGAAAATTATAAAATAAAATGGAAATCAATTATAATGATTGTAATAAAAATGAAAAGGGGGAGCAGAAAAAATGAATGACAAAAAAAAAAAAAAAAATTACTTTTAGAGCAAAAGTTTCTAAAAACATACATTCATTTTTCAATTCTTGGAATAATAAAGTAAGTTATACCTTAGTTATTTCATAATAATAATAATACATTCATTTTTAATAATATCAAAGAAAATGTCTATAATATTTTAGTAAACATTTTACATAGAACTAAATAAAAAAAAAAGGATAATCACGTACATGTCCCCAACCCTACCCAATCAAAATGTTTTTAAAGTTAACATTTAGCAGTCAATAAGCAACAAATTTCAAGAATGTTTTCACAATTTGCAAGCTTTTAGTTCAGGGACTGGAACCTTGATGATTTTTACGGTTCCGGTTTCTTTTCGATTTTTTAAAAAAAAAACTAAAATATCGGTTCTGGTTTTTTTCAATTAAAAAAAAAAAAAAAATTATAATTTTGATTCTGGTTCCTTTTTTAGTTTTTAAATTTAGGTTTCTGTTCTTTTCGGTTCTTATAAAATGAAAATTACGTTTCCTATTTTAGTTTTTTACTTAGAAAAATTTGGTTTTATTTCGAATCTTTAAAAAAATATTAGTATTTTCAATACTTATATTTTTAATTCTCATAATAATAATAATATATTTACGTAGTTATTTGTTTAGTTCTTAATTTTTATTATTTATTAATGACAAATAAAAATAAAAATAATAGAATTATAAAAAAACCGAAATTAATCGTAAGAAACTTTTACAAAAAACAAAAAGTATCGGTTCCGGTAAAGTTACGGTTTTTAAAAAAAATTAAATAAGGATTCCGATGATGTTCCGGTTCCCAATATTCAAAGGTTTTCGGTTCCAATACCGGTTCTTTTCGGCACGGTTCTAGCCTCTGCTTTAGTTTAATCATAAAACAAAAATCTTAGGGTGAGGCTAAAGACACATGTCCCATATCATTGAAAACACGTTTTCAAAAGTTTCTTGAACCATCATTTAGCAGCTATCAGCAACAATTTTCAAGGTTATGATCGAAATTTGTAAACCAATATTTCATTTGTGAAATACGTTTTCGAATTTCAAAAACCATTTGATAAAATTATATAGTTAATACATTTTCAGAGAATTTCGAGTTGATGATGTAGACCATGGTTTCTTCATAACTTTGTTTTGTTCACTATATCTTTAAACTTATTTCCCAAAGCAGTAATGATATCAGATTAATATACATTTTTCATGAGATATTTTACTTACTTGCGATGATAACCACTCAAAGTACCTTTTGGTACTTTTTATTAAAAAATATGAATACCTTATTTTATAATACTTAAATTGTTTAATTTTTTTTACTTTCAATTGGAATTCATGATTAATTTTGTTAAGATTCGTCTATATATAAATCAATTTAGATTTAATAAACACGTGTCTTCAGCGCCAACCTAAGTGTTTTTGATTTATGACGAAACTTAAGATTTCAAATTATGAAAATATTCATACAAATTGTTACTAATTGGCTGCTAAATGTTAACTTAAAAAAAAATAACAACATTTTGATTGAGTAGAATCGAGGGCACAATGTCCATTAGCCATTGTAAATTTGGTTGAATCTCTTTAAAATTGATTTCAAATAGTCTTCTACATGGCTTTTTACTAGTAGTGTTCTTATTGATAGTTCTAAATGATTACAAAACCATAGAAAGTTTTTTTATAGGTTAATTTTTTTAATCTTACTTGAAATAAACGATTTTTGAAAATATTTACTATTTTACAATAGTTTGTAATTTAATTAACTTTTTGAATTCAAAAATTTCCTAATCTTCCTTGTACACAAGTATAAAAAAATATTATGGCGCCATATGCCTATATCAATTCAACTATAATATTTATAATATCATATTTAAGTTTTCGGAAAAAAGAATTATTCCATTTTTGAATACAACTCATGCAATTGTTTCCAAACAGAGATATTCAAATTTTTATTATTTATTTATAAACAATATGGTGTATACTTATGTAATAATCCATCGTTTTTACTTGTTCGAGATATTTTTCTACGTAAAAATAAATTATTTAAGTAGTAAAAAATGTAATATACCTATTTATCAGGAATATACATCATATATACATGTAAAGATTTTCAAAACAAAACTTTGTGCAGCTTGATTAAACAATTGTTGACTTAATGTAAACATAATATTTGACAGATTAAAGGGTAATAATTGTTTTTTATATTTTATCTAGCTTAAATATTGAAGCATAACAACATTATAATAATATTATATATACAAATTCATCACTATAAATCTATATGAGCAAACAAATGTAGATCGTTAAACGTTTAATTAAAAATAAATTTGTAATTGATATTTCATTTAGCGTTATAAATATCGTCGGAATGTATATAATGCGATATTACATATCAAAGTACTGTGGGTTCAGTTATTCATCTGATGATGATTGTAATTTGCAGAGAAAAGAGGACTTAGAGGTAAATAAAATAAAACACATTTATTATAATTCATGATGTAATAGCTTTGTATACCTTACTAGCCCAGGTTTGAAATGTGCAACAGTTAGAACAAATATAGGTGTGATTAAATTTATATTATTTAGATTGTAATATTTATGTAAGGCACATTTTTGCAATAATAATTGAACATTTAATACGATGACGAACTAGCGTGCGTATTATCATATTAAGGGAGACTGGATACAGTAACTCGTTTGATATTAATAATTGTAACATCGTCGATCTTCCCTATATGGTTTTTTTACGGCGACTAATAATAATTTTGTCCTTAGAATATTATTACGAACACCCGAAATAATACAAATAATACCAAAATTAGTTGTGCGAAAATCGTTTATTACAATATTATTTAAAAACAGTACCTATAATACATAATATCATCATCTATATTATATATTCTATTAGGTAGTAGGTAAGTATAATATAACTGGAAGAGGCATTAATCCTTTAAAGTTGATTTAATACATTATGCGCATTTGTACGTTGGCTATTATCGCTCAATTGATCGGTAACGTACATATCAACAAATACTATGACGACGCGTATGTTTGGACGTCGCGGTTGTGTATTTTGTAAACAAGGTTTTATAATTTCTTAACTTAATACACGTATGTTGTAAATGTTTTGAGCAATTTGTGCTTTTATTATTTTTAACTTTCCATTTCAAAATACCCTATAGTATAATATATGTGTACAATAGTAAAATATAATATCGTATTGTTTATGTTAACGGAGATCTATCGATTCACCACCATATTTTAATATTGTTTTTAAATCAACCACCCGCATTGTCTGCAGACATAATGTTTCGCTTTTGCACTTCAAAATTTTTACACTACTAATGTTTAATATACTATCACATAGGTCATAGGTAATAACATACAAATTTATATAAATCCGTCTTGTTCGGCACGCACGGCGGATATAATTTGTTTCACGGTATGTATGTACGCGCATGTGTGTCAGTTTGAATTTAGTCAGGCGTTTACGATGATCTAAGATATGTCAATAAGAATTTAAGACGTCTACACATATTTATGCTTGAAATCGTGTATAATATGAAAACTAATAAAAACAGTTTTGCTGACGAATGTACAGCTACAGTGAAAGCATATTCCGTTCGGGTCGGACAAACTGTAACGAATTTATGTGTGATGATGTACAAATATACAATTATATTATATTGAATTTATGTATATTAAACGATTCATCCCGTGTGTGAAAAAAAATTGACTCTTAGTTATCTACACGAATATATAAGTCAAAAAAATACAATTCCACTTTATGATATTATAGGTACTTAATATTTTCATTTTTAGCCATTATTTGCTTATAATCTCTATAGGATTATTTGAAAATACTTAAGTTCACGAAACCACCAGCTTATTACCTTTAACCATCAATATCGTGGTTTAACGTAATGATAGCTGTCAATTGCAAAGTATTATATGCAATCAAAACGTGCCGATTGAATTCAACCTACAAAATCACTGGATTCACAAAATAATATGATAATAATTACACAGACATAAAATCTTCAGGGATAATTCCTATTTGACGAGGAACTATACATAACAACTGACACCAAAGCTTGAAGGAATAATCTGCTCCGTAGCACTGTTACCACGATTATGGTATAAGCTGTTGAGGAGTAATCCTTTATTTGGCGAACAGCACAAGGTCAGAAATATAAAAGTGACAGCATAGATCTGCGCACGAACTCAAATAACTGTGTGTACAATTTGAAATTAATTATAAAACGTTTAAATTTTAACACATCTCGGCTACTTATTTAATGTAACGTATACAAAGCCGTTTTTGATGATTACAGTTGCAATTCACTTTATTCCTAAGTAGGCTTATTTATGAAATATCGGAGAGCGTTAGATTTTTATTTTTTTAATATAAATAAAATATTATATCAGTTAAATGGTTTCAATATTATTCTTTTTTTTATTTATCAAGACGATGAGTTGATTTTAATTTTTACACGACTTTATTAATGTTGTAAAAGATCATTATAATTTATACATTCAT
The DNA here is from genome assembly GCF_002803265.2 of Melanaphis sacchari. Classification (NCBI taxonomy): domain Eukaryota; kingdom Metazoa; phylum Arthropoda; class Insecta; order Hemiptera; family Aphididae; genus Melanaphis; species Melanaphis sacchari. Next base: position 5,405,459 of record NW_020271335.1, read on the forward strand.
ACGGTATATAGTGGTTTATAATATTATGAAATTATTCATAAAAAAAATCTCTGTACAAAAATATTGTTAAATCAACAATAATTAACTACAAAGACGAAATGAATGTTTATTAACCGATTAATCATTATTTTAGTAAATATGTCAACGATTTTATCGTGATCTATGAGGATAGCTGGGCGTTAAAAAAAAAGAACAACCTTATGAAATTTTATTCGAAATATTCAAAATTATAAAAATATAATTTGATTATTTTAAATTAATAATTTAATATGAATACTTTATAAAATTAATAATAATATGTTATACGCTATAATATAAAATATAATATACGTGAAAAAGAATATTATCTGAATACTGCATACATTGACTTTTTACGATATTTCAATTTTTACACAAATTAGGAGTATGTAAAATAATGAAATATTACAATTTAAAAATTATTTTTATAATATATGGGTAAATATTATCTATCTTGTCTAGACTTGTATTATATTTATGAAAGTTTTCTTTATCAGAAAATCAATAATATTGGTAATCAATTTTAAGAACTTTAATACAACATATTTGGATGTATTTTCACTTCAAATTTCTTTTGAATAATTAAAATTAAATTCTCATATTTTTAAAAACTAAATTATTACACCCTAATTTATGTGTATGTACATGCAACAAATTAATACTTAAAATATGAATTTTTTGAGTTTATTTTATTGACAATTTTATATTTAATAACGTACATATATCTATTGGTACAAGGAGAGTGGAGAAGATTCTCTTATTCTCACACTTATAATCGTTTACGCCATACACACTTACAAGATCATGCGACGCCGAAACGATATGTAAATCGGGTTGCCAATGATTTGCTCTTTAATAAATAACCAGCACAAAAAGCTTTAATAACATTTTATTGTTAATATAAGAACACTGAAGATATTCTAGACTAGTATTAAAAAAAAGCTAATAAAAATTAATTATTTATTTAAATGTATTGCATTAAAATTATATAAATATGTATATGGAAAAACTTACTTGAACTTTTTTTTGTTGAAAAAACACAAATTTTTTATTATTCTAAAACACACTCTCCTTCGTGGATGTAACACCATTCTGGTGTCACTGTATCTGCTTTAAGACCTAGTGTTACCAGTCTTTTATGATGTTGTAAAAATCTGAAATTATAAAAATTTGATTTTTACTTATTAATAACAATAAGCATACATTTCTAGAAATTATTACACAAAACAAATGAGTTGAAACAAAAAACCTATTTTTTTAAATAATAAAGCTAATTGAATTAAATACATTGAAAACATTTTATACTTTCTGAATATATTGTATGTATATAATATAACATACATGATATAGTATAATATATTTTTAAATATAAAATTGATATTTCGTGGATTTTAAAACACATTATTTGGAATTAAAAAAATTATAGTCAGGTTACCTTTATAGCCTAAATATATAGAAGTATATCGATCACGACGTGGTAGACTTTGGATTTATTTTTATAATAATAAGAAGTCGCGTTAAATGATCACTGATGGTATCGATACGTGTGAATACTTAAAAAATTATATATGAACATGTGGCCAAATATATTAGATATAAATAAAGACATCATGCAAGCAAGCAAAGTTAATAAAATTAAATTTTTTTAAGCGTAGGTATTACCTATATTCAGCAGACGAAGCGTTTGTTATTGGGTTTGACCACAGTCGCTCAGCTAAAGCTGCAGCTCGTGGCCATACTTTAGAATCAACAGCATTATCATCGACATATTCAGACCACATACATGTCTAAATAAAAAAATAAAAATAAATATATAACGTAATATATTTTAAAGTTGTAATTAAAAAAAAATACAGATTAAAATTGATATTTATTAGGTCTTACTTCTGCGCCTAATATAAGATTTGGATTATCAACTTTTGGTATTTCATTGTTGTAAATCAGTTTCCAATTATGATAGTTAGTAGAACCCCAAAAACCGTGATCCAAATAGTAAACGTCGTTTAAAGCGATTATAACTTTATAACCTAATTTAACAAGTTCTATTGGAATATTTGATCCTTCCCAAACTTCAACAGTAAACCTTTTTTTGTCGAGATACTTTTCTATGATTTTAGGTTCAGTTAACCCACTAGACCAAACGATTATATCGGATTTATCATTTCCAGCTTCTTTATCGTATTCATTTAACGAATAAGCATGGAATTGAGACCACAAATCAAAATATCCTTCTTCGTCTAAGCTTCGGTTGTTCTTTTTCATCCAATCAATGATTTCAGTAGTAGTATTCCAGCAATTTAGTGCAACCTATGTACGATTATAACCAGTAAATTTTATTCGAATGTTTGAGAATCATTTGTACTTCACTTACCTCATCACCACCCATATGGAACGCTTCTCCTTTTGGCAGTACATTGATCAAGTCTTTATAAATTTTTCCCAACCATTTATATGTGTTAGTATTGATTGGATTGAGCTGTCCACATGGTGGTTGTACACAGTATTTTTTCCAAGGATCTTTGTCCACACAAACAGCTAGGTCGCCATAACCTGAGGCTTTACCCCATTGCCAACCATTACCCGCGTGTGCCGGAGAATCGATCTCAATAATAATTCTTACTCCTCTGACTAATGCATATCTGAGAAGATCTTTAATTTCTTTGAATGTATACTTTTCGTCGGGACTATAAGCACCATATCTAAAGAGTAAAGACAAAAAAATGTGAAACCTCAATAAACTTGTAGGATTTAAACACTAAAATTATTTATCAGAAATATGAATAATAAATTAAAGGTACACGTAATAAATTGTAATAATTAATGATATGTAGTTAAATATGTTATTTAATTTATTGATATATCATTTCTAATAGTGGATTGTCATTGTTGAATGTTACGAATACTTACTTCGACATTAATGGTGCATTAGGTAAGTCCAACGGGAAACTTTGAGAATCGGTGGCGTGCCAATGAAATACATTTAGCTTGGAATGAGCCATACCATCGATGTGTCGCTTAATAGTTGATATTGGGAAATAATGCCTGGCGGTATCCAGCATAAAACCACGGTATGCGTATATAGGTCGATCACTTATTTGAACATCGCTGGCCATCACCAATTTTTTTCCATGTACTCTAGAACCATATGCAGCAACAAGTTGTCTTAAAGTTTCCAATCCATTTCTCGCTCCGTACACGGTCTTTGCTTCGATATTGACAAGTATACTATCTCCTAGAAATCAAATACCAGTATATAGTATCAAACAACTTCGATCTATCTGAAGTAAATAACTCCATACCATCGGTATTTATTTTCAAATTATAACTTTCGTTTGTTATCAATTTGATATAATCAAATGGGTCGCTTGTAGATATATATATAATTGGAGTAGTTGCATAGGAAACACAATTTGGGACGCATAGTTTTTTCAATGACGATATAAAAACTTGAGACGCTTCAGACATGTATTCTTTGCTTAATTGGTCAGCCATCTTCGATGTATCAAATTTAACATTATCAAGACCAAATTCGACTACAGATTTTCTAATATGTATTATAAATTATAATAATAAATCAAACAATTATAAAAAAATATATTTTTGTGTTTAAAGATTATTTACATTTACCTTATTATAGTATTGACTGTTGGTTTGGGCCAAAGTGATCCATAGCGTCCACAGGTTAAACGGCAAACGTCTATAGATCCATCGATTTCACTGTTCTCTTTTTCTACTGAAGACAATTTTTTGACGACACATGTATTGTTGATACATTTAAATGATTTACTAGAGACAATTTAATAAATAATTATGTTATATTATTGGAATGATTCATGAAATTCCATTGATTTCCTATAATTCCAGAAAGAATGTTTTGGTATTACCTATAAATTTTCAAAATGTATGCTATGTTTGTCCAACAATTTTATCGTGATTAGTTAGGAGGAGGCCTGCTGATGAAAGATTATTAAGGTTTAAAGCCTTAAACAATAAACATTCATGATTTAAGAATTAACTGAATTAGAAAGATAGTATATTAAATATTAATAGGTAATTTTATTTTCCAAATTTTTTTTTTTAATATTTGTTAATCTAGTCTAGCCGCTGATCAGTATCTTTTTTAGTTCTTATTGATTATTGATAACAATCTATTATTAGAAATTATTATAATAAGTTATTATGTGATATTAAATATAGTCAATAATCTATTAAATTGTAATTTTAAAATAATCATTTTTGATTAAAAATATTTATGTTAGTTTCATACATTTTTTTATGCATTTTTTAAGTGTTGAAGGCATTTCCTGGGGAGATTCAGATCTTATGAACTTCATTAATTTTTTTTATACCGTGTATGTTCCTTAATAATCAAGACTTAACAACACGTTATACTCGCATGTATTACTTGTTGACTATATTTGAATTTCACATAATATTGGTAATTATGCGTTAAAAAATAATCTATTTTGTTTTAGAATTTTTAATAATTCGAGTGAAATAACTAGTTAATAAATGTAAACATAAGAATATTGTTTAACGATCTTGTAGACATTTATTGATATTTACATTTTAAGCGAATTATGAACATTTAACTATCATTAAAAATTCATTTGAAAATTATTAAAATATCAATAAAAGCCTATAAAATGCTTCATTTAATGTAAGTTGTCTATATTAGTGAGAAAGGAGATGACAAAATATGTGAGTACGACTTTTTTTAATAGTGTAAAGTGTTGTACTTTTTGAATCTGATGAATATCTGTTGTCAGAGGTTATACGACACTACTATGTGTTATAATTTCCCTCGATGTAACAATTATTGGGCGTGGCGTGTCTATAAATATCACCTCAATTAAAAACTATAAAGATTTTAAAAAACCAAATATAATTTGTATTATTATTTTTTTTTTTAATAGAAAAACTAAATTTAGGACATACTTAGGTATAATTATTAATAATATAAAACGTAGTCATAATTTAACCATATCTTCATTTTCAAATAAATAAAGCATAATATATTGTGTAGATAACTTATTTTTGATTTTTTTTTAACTATTTTAGATTTGAAGCAGATTTTGAAGCGCGATTGTTTATATATTTAAGCTTAATGCATGAATTACCTATTTGTACCTATAGATTTTCACTGGAACGTAATCAAAAACATTGACTACTTGATGACAACAATAATAGGGCGTGTTTCACTTTTCACCAAGTTCACCTAGGTTAGTGTTAAATGATGATAATACTGATAACGATACTCACACGAAGTAAAACTGGTCGGTGGTACCGCTATCATCTGCTGCGACGTGAGCATTTTGTAGCATGATCACAATAAAATACAGCAACATTATGCCGGCTATCAGAATGGATGCCGCCATAGTTTTACTTCTATTGTACACAAAAATAGCATACGTGAAGTTATAAATCACCATAATGTTTTTACTTTATGTATTAAATGTTTTATATTTCGACAATCGTGAATCGAATCACTAATAATTCTAAGCCAAAAATATCTCTGGACCGGTTGCATAATAAATACAGTACCTACTGCCCAGCGAATTTAGATCCATTAATATAGTTATTCTGCGAGTAGTAGTGATCATTTTCATTATTAATAATAATTAAAAATAATTTCGATGGACTATTTTATTAACTGTATAAATTTAATAGAAAAAATTAAACCTATCCAATAAAATTTAACTATTTAAAAATAGGTACATAATATGAGTTATGACAAATAAATATAACCATTATTTTTTTCTAATTATTCATATTGTAATATATTACACACAATAAAAATAATAGTGTAATTCAACATAATTTAAAATTAATATAAAATGTAATAAAACTAGTTTCAGATAAATAAAAAAAAAAGAAAAATTTATATGATTGTTTTTTGTTTACGATATAATTTTTAAGATAATTTTGATATTTTTGAGCTATTTATAGGAATGAAAATTTTTTAAATTTTTTTTTTAGAAATTTTGATTTTTTCATGTTAAAAAAATATTAATATAATTTTTTTTTTATTATTCGTTGAGCAAGGGTGGATTAAGACATTGCGTACTATGCAGTCACGTAGGGTAGAAAATGTTGGAGGGCGCTATAACTGTATTGAATATTTATTTAGTTTTTACATAATAAATTTACTTATATAATTTTTAATTTATTTTAGCGTATCAACATATTGAACGGTATATTTGGATTTTGTATTCGTTTATTTTTAATAAAGTAATATTTATTTTTTTTCCAGGAACTTATCGATGACGACGACGATTGTGCTTATCTAATTTTAATTCAATTCTAAGGTTAATGAGATTTATCCATTTATAATTTAATTAGTTGATAGTCGTTCATCCGCCAATAAGTATACGTACGTGTAAATTATTGATCTTATAAAGTTTTTATTGTACAATATTTTTATTTTGTAAAAATAAATTGCAAATATTATATTTAAATTGGAAAGTTTTCTTTTTAAACTTAACTAGAGTAAAAAAATAATTGCATATAATTGAAAAAATAAATTTATTTAAAGATATTTTAGTAATATAAGTTTTTAGGACAGGGACAGTGAATTTAATTTGTCATTGGAGCGGCAAATTGTTAAATCCATCCCTGTCGTTGGGTAAAAATGCTTGGTGAAAAATATCAAAAACCTGTATTCACTAAGTTTTTAATAATTGTTTTAATTTAGAATTTCGACAAAATTCATAAAAATTACGAAAATTAACAAAATAATTTCGTTATTAGAAATATATAATTTTTTTTATTTTTTTACCTTAGATTTGAATATTTAATAAAGGTTTTTAATAAGTTTTTCAGTCTCTATTTAAAAAAAAATTCCACCGGAAATCCAAATTAATTTTTTATTCAATATGTATTAAACTTAATGTATTACTAATATAGTAAAATAAATGACTTTAAATAGAAATATCAAAAATATAATATGAAATATAATTACAGTAGAACCCCTCTCATCCGCCCTCGGCTGGTCCGCCGCTCTGGTTGATCCGACCATAGTATTATCATACTATGTAATTTAAAAATATAGTTTGGATTTTCTACTTTATAGAAGATATTATATAAAATTAATTGCTAGTTTAATATTTCTCTTATCGCTTATCCGCTTTAGTACTCCGACCTCTCTCATATCGTTTCTATCGGTGTGTGTATTTTGGAATATTGTAGCTAAGTCTAGAATGTCATTCACTAAATAAAAATCTATAACTGATTTTTTTTCTAAGTAATGTAAAATATAATAAATTTCTGATATAATCTTGTATGTAATATGTAAATAAAAAAAATGTTCTATATATTCTGATAGTCCGACTTTTTTCGCGTTCCGAAAACACCCCCAATCCCGAAGATGACGGATTAGAGAGGTTCTATTGTACTGATAAAAGCTGAAAGACAGTCTCCGCTCAGAATCGTTTTTCATGTACAATATATGATACATAATTTAATTCATTTTTAATACATCTATAATAATAACTCACTCGAAATCTACTGTACAGTAATAATATCCACTCACTTGGCACTTGCCCACCTTTTTCTTTTTATCAATTTTTAGTGAACAATTAAGAAGTAAATAAGACTTGAGTTATGGCGTATAGTTATTTGAAAGATTTTTAAATTCTAAACGAAGCTAAAACTATTGATTTTAGAATGATCTGTGTTTTTTTATTTGTAGGTACCTACTGCTTATCTATGTTTGAAAAATAAAAGAAAATAATTCTTCAATTTTAAACTTTGAAAGTGTATTTGATAGAAAATTAGAGCTAGTTGTTACTTTTGGATGGTCAATAAAATTCCCAGCATTTTCCAAAATAATCCGGAAAAACAAATTTTTTTCATGAAATATTTATGCAAAAATAATTTTTGATCAAATCAATTTTGTTTTCTTAGTATAACCCAAAGACGAATAATTACAGATATTTGAAATTTATCTAGTGTTTATATTTACATTTTATATCAAATTTAAAATTGTATCAGATAAAATATGATAAAAGTTATTGTTCAAATTTTAATATTTTAAATTATATAAATTCTAAAAGATTAAAATTTTTATGCACTTGTGCTTTATGGTCTTTATTATATTATTTGGTTATTCTAATCAGTTTTCTGTTAATATATTTACTTTTTAAAATAATTATTTTTTATCAAGAAAAATAATATTCTCAAATTATAAATAAATTCTTCCTAATATAAATAATCATTTATTTATTATACTGATTTATTAGACTTTTTTTTATGATATTTCTTTAGTCAACATGACATATTTTATCCAAGTAGGTATTATTCATCATCACATACCTATCATTCGTGATAACTCTAATACACAATTTGCATCCCTAGTTTTAATAAACATTTTAATTGATAGAAACATTTCAATGTTAAGCTTTATAATATTCGTTATATTTATAATTTATTTCTAAATATTATTTGATAATAAAATTAATATTATTTATCATCAATGTTGAGTACTAAAAAATAATAACTGCTTTATCGTTATTAATTTTCAAATTTAATGTTTAAAAATATGCTATAATATAAATGAAAACATGAAAAAAATTTTTAAGAAACCCATACTAAAATATATAAATGTGTATCTTTGTAGTTTTGTTAAGAATAGCATTTAAAATGTACTTACTGTGTGGCTTACACGTACTATTTCTTGAATATATTATACTATATGAACTCGTATATACCCACTGTATTATTAACTTCTTTCCGTCATTGGTTTCAAAGTACGATTGAATAATGATAATATTTTGTTTGTTAGAAGTCAGATAAACATTATTTTAGTTTCTGGCGAGTTTATGAAAGGGGTCGAGGACCAATAGTGAATTATAATGATTACACCATATTATTAGTACGTACCTACTTATATAATATATGTTATAACTTATAACTTATAAGGTATAGCCAACTATTACGTTTTAAACAACATATTCTGATAAATTTGGCTTATATTTTTTATGTATAATATACATATAGTGATACTAATTGCTTTAGCTATACATTATACAATAATAAATAAATTTGGCGAGGATCATAATTTCACTTCGAACATTATCACTATAAATGGACTGCTATACAATCACGTTTTTATTATTCCATTTATACATTCATATATAGATCATATATTTTCGATATAAAACTATTAGATATTAGTAAAATGATATTCATTTTAAAAATTAATGTGAAAAGTTAATTTAAATTTACTCGTATAAAGTATAAAGTAAACATTATAACAAGGTCACGAAACTTAAAAACATAAATGATAAAAATCACTTTTACAATATATCTAATGTTTAATATACAATATTATTATAGCTAAAAAAGGGGGAAATTAGGTAACTGTTCTTCTTTGTAATTCTCGACATCAAGTGTACCTCGTCATAAAATAAAAGACATAATTTACTGTAGTCTGTTCTCTGTATTATAGATATGTATTAAATTTGAATTTAATGATAAATTATCGTATACGAAACACAATTCTGAGTGCAGATGATCGTTCAACCTAGGATTTTAAATTATATCGTATTTATATTGTTATTAGTAATATATTTAATTTGTATAACAACAATACAAGTTGAAATAATTTTTGTCGAAAAAATTCCATTTTTATTTCATTAATATTTAATTGCTATAAAGTTATAAATTATAATACTGCTTATACTTTATTTTATATTATATATTATTTGAATTAGCTTTTGAGTTAATAACGTAAAACAGTGTTAATATGAATCTTACCGTTTGTAATTTTCCTATATCATAAATATATTCAAAATGTTTTGTCATTGTGTACTGTGCAGGTATATAAAATATAATAATAAACGTAAAAGTTTCAGATTTTCATGAAAAATATTTTTGAATTATATCAAAATAACTAAAATCTTAAATCGTTTTTATTTTTTCAATTATCTAATTCCGTACAAATTGAACATACAATTATGTCTATGAAAAAATTGAAACCGACGGCTGCCTATACTGGGCATGCATTTGTTATTATCGGTCTTATTATTAACGTATACATCAGAAGTAAGTGAGCATTTGATTTGTAGAGTTGAGCTATAGTTAACTAGAAGATATTGTATTTTCATACGAGTATAAGCTGGGTTTAGTTTTTCATTTATATATATTTTCCAGGTTAGTTTTTCGTTTAGAAAGACTATTAGGTATTTGATTGCTTGATCCTTATTGTTCCATAATATTATAGGTTGATTATTCATTTTTACTTAGGTTGAATTTGTATACTTCTTTAAGGTGAAGATTTTTGCTTTGTTTTTAGTGGGGTTTAATTTAAATTTCCATTTTGTAAATTAATCTGATATTTGATTTACTAAGTTTTTTAAGTCTGTGAATTTTAAATTTTTACAACGAATTTTATCTATTTAATAACTATTTCTCCTCAAACGTTTTTTGTTTTATTCAATAACAAAAACGATATATACTTAAAATTTCCACGAAATTTTTATATGATCATTTTCTATATAATTTTCAAAATTGCTTACTCATTTTATGCTATTTATAAGCATTGGAGATTTTCAATTGTTTTTTAGTTTTTTCCCTTTAAACGTCTATAAATATTCGTTTATTTTTTAAACATATATTATCAATTTAATTATACAATAAAATGTTAAATTTTTTTAACTCTGAATTATTTATAGACATGAGAAATTTTCAGTTTTTATCAATTTTTTCCTGTATATGTTGATAAAAAATTATTCACTTAATCAAAATTTTTGAAAATGTAATACAAAATCTCGCAAAATATATCTATATAAAAATATTAAAAATACATTAGCACAATTTTTTTATATATGTACCTTTAAATATAAAATTTTATCGAAATTCATCAAAATCACAAAAAATTACTAATTATCATTTTATATCTAAGTTTTAAAAATGTAATCCAAGATTTCCCATAAGTAATTCATATTTCATACGGAAATCATAAAATCTATAAAATATGTTTAAACAAAATTACTTATTTAAAGATAAATAACGATACTAATTATAATTATTTTGTTGTACTTTAAAAACATTTTTCATGGGAACTTAAAATTTTACGTATATTATAAAATTATGAAATTTATTATACGCAATAGCCCTTTTGATTTATTTTAAGATATTATCTATTTATACAAAGAATCTAATTTTACTATTTTAAAATATTTACAAAAAGATGTTATTAAATTCCGAGTTATGTAAGTTGATATAATATAGTATAAATATGTTTTTAAATATTTTCAGAAAAAATTGTATCAACCATCAACCTATTATAAAACTATAAAGAAAATAAATTACTTTAATAGCTATATCAAATATACTTATTCCTTGGTGATATAGGCTGATAGATTGTTTCTGCTCAGAATCATTTTTCGTATACAATGATATATCATTGAATTTAAATTTAACACACCTACAATAGTAATTCATTCGATACCTAATGTACAGCAAATCGGTATTCGCTTACCTATCGTTTTGTTTTTGTTTTTACTGATTATTTTGAAAAGTATAGAGAATTACTAATTTTTATCTCCTAAAATTACAAACTATACATTCACATATCTACCAAAAAATATAACGAGTTTAAAATCAAAATGATTTTTCTTCTATAAACCGTGTATACAAACACTAAAAAATACATCATTGTAAAATTAATACATTCATCGCTCAACTTAAAAACTTAAATTTATACATATTATATTACTTATTTTTTTCAAATATAAGACTTTGTTTTTTTTTTTTTAATAAACAAAAATATATTTATTTTTAAAATGATAAAATCATTTATTTAGTAAGTATTTATTTGTTTATATTTTGTGTTTTCTGTTGTATAATTTTAAAATATTAGATATTTATATAGCGGTAAATTTTAATGTTTGTGACGTCCGAAATTAATGTGTACTTATGAATTAGAGCAAATTTAAACAATCATATTATACCGCAGTATAATATATGAAAAGTATTTTATTGTTGCTGTATAATTACACAGATAAGTATACTTATTTTCTTTTTAAAATAAATTTACAATGATTCATAAATTACATATTTTAATTATCCTTATTATATTGTCATATATTATGCAAATTAATTTAAAATAACATAATCATTAAACAATGCTCTACATACTGATCATCAGAACGTTTTTGAATATTTTGTGTATGTAAATTTTCTATTATATTTAAGGCTTTTACAAGTATTGAAATGTATTGAATACAATAATATTGTTAGCCTTACAATTATAAATAATTATTTATGAATAACTATAATTAACACAACAAGTTGATCATTAATTCATAGCTCACAGGAGTAACACCTGTATAATCATAACCAAAAGCTGAAATATACTTTTATTCTTTATATAACTATATATATAAGTACAACAGCTATTATAGTATTAAATTAGTTTTGTTAGGTCAAAAAATGTTTGACTAAAAAACTATTATAAGGCATATTGTTGTTATTATTTTGTAATGATTTATATTTTATATATATCTGCTCTATTCATCGTCAGCTATTCGTTTCCGTATTTCTATTCTACCGTCCTTGTATAGTGTACACAACGAGCCCTTTTTCAATTGTTAATTATTTTTTTAATATTGATTACACATCATCCACCTCCGGATGTCCGATCCCTATTGAGCAGTTACTTTTACGTATGAGCATAGTCATGTATAAACAATCTTACCCCCGCATTCCTCCGTACCATGTCAGATTTACTAAGCCAAATGCCCGATACTTTTTTGTGAGGAGCCGACTCGTCACTGCGTATACCACCCCGCAAGACATATGGTTTCATCTAGCACGAAGACATAAGTTCAGACGTAGGTATATTACAGTTATTGAAAGACATGCTAAGCGTGATACCGAACGACATCGGAGTGCGGCATTAAAACAGTTATGACTTCAAATACTACCTCCAACTTTTCTCCCCATCGTTTCTGAAATTGTTGGCTTTGCTCGTTGAAGTGAATAGTTTAGACATTTCAAGTATCTATGGTTATTTGTTTTTTAATCATGACAAAAAAAAAAAAAAAAAAAAAATAACGAAAATTGTTTGAGGAGAAATGATTATTATTATACTGGTGAATATCCATTGACATGGAAAATTAATTTGATTTTCTGATAAAAATTTTGTTTTTTTCATAAAGATTGTAAAACATAAAAAGAGCTTAGAACTAAATTCAATATAATAAGTACAAACGAAAAATTATTTATGGATTTTAAATATCAAAACATTATTTATTTGTTTAATTTCTGCATCACTGCTATCATAGAACTTTGTCTGGATTGTCTTTTTTAATGGGCAAGACCCCGTTCGCTCAAAAATAAACTTTTGCTTTTCAATCAAATATTTTTAAACTACTTTCCCCCTTTGCCCAAAAATAGTATAACACTTTTTGACCACATTTTATAATGCGCACTTTGGTAATTTACACAAAAAAATAATTATGTTTTTCCGAAAGTGGGTATTATAAAAATGTGGTCAAAAAGCGCTATACTATTTTTAGATGAAAAGCAAAAGGTCATTTCTGGGCGAAAAAATTGAGTCCCGCCCTCTTTTAACAACTTTATTAAGTAAAGGTCAATTATAAATATCTATACAGTTGTATATCTTCCCCAAGATATTGTTGTTTCATTTTAATATTCAAGCTAACTTCATTAGATTCGTAATTTTATATTATATTATTTTTTTATTTTATACAATAATATGAACCTATACTACTAACTTTATAAATATCTTTATTGTATTTAAGTACATACTTTAACTGTTGCAAGTTGTACAATTTTCTAGTTGTATCGTTTAATTATTTAGTTATATTGTAGTTGTATACTAGAGTATAGATGCTAATAAGTAATAACATATAAAAACAACAATTAAATGATAATATAAACATTTGGTGAATATTTCAAATATTTACGGTTTTTCGTTCTCGAGTTACACTAAAAAAATAAAACAGATTCTGTCAAAAATTAGATTTATTTAAAAATTCCCTGTTTTCCTAAAATGTTTTTTTTTAATTTTTTTCGATAATAAAAATACGTACTGAAAATTTTTTAATTTTTACCTCTATAAAGTACAGACTAATATACAAATTACTACCAGAAATCACCCTCATTTTTGAAAATCAAAGCATTTTATCGACTTATTATTGTGTATTTAGTGTATATATACACAAAAAACATATATTGTAAAATTAATACTTTCATCGCTCCTCTTAGAATATAAAATAAAATGCAAATCATTATATAATCTATACATTTATGATTTATCGCTCAGCTCAAAAACTAAAAAAAATGTGGCTCGTACAGTGGCCCTTTGAAAATTATTTAGCTGAAGTAAAAATCATGAACCTGCCAAACTTGGAAGGTACTTCTTGGTAGGTACTTATATATATTATAACAGATAAAGCAGTCAGTATATGATATACAATATACATTTTATAATACATTATTTATGAATCATTTATCTAAACTTGTTACAGAGTAATAAATAGTTGGCTATAGTAAATATTATAGGTAATTAAATCTAAGATATGTAATCGTTATAGTGAATTGATGAATCTCTAACCCCTTCCACCGGCTCACCAGCACTTAAAATAATGCTTATAGCTTTATGACAAATAAAACCGGTTAAAATTCTTGAACAATCGCCAATCGTACTCTGGAGCCAATGACTGAAAGAGGTTATTATTGCCTATTTACAGTATATCTACAAGAAATATTACGTGCTATCTACAAAAAGTAAGTAAATTTTAATTACTTTCTTTAATAAACTATAGAACAACTAATTAAGTCACTCCTATGTTAAAAATGTAACGTGGATATATTTGAAATTTAATTTTAATATTTTTATTAATTTATATAGTTTTAAAATTTAAAATTATTAAATTAATAGCATTATTATTATTTTGTAGCGTGTAACATTGATACGTAACATTATCAAATGTATAATCTCTAATTATATATTACAGTGATGATGAAGCATGCCAACGTTTAACTATATATTACATTTTTCTAATTTGTTTTAAAATATAGTTAGATCAAATAATTAATAATGTTTAGTTAATATTATGCTTTAAATACTGCCAAATAATAAGTATGTCTAGTCACTATACACTTACGCATTTATTTTGTCCTCACTGGGTGGTGGTATTATTCTATTGTTAAAGTGGTGCCGTCGCAGTAACGGTAAATTGTGTCCTATACTATTATCGCCATAATTTTTATATTTTATTTTTGACAGTATTTTTAAAAATCAATATATATATATCAGTGGCGTATTTACGGGGGGGGGATCAAGGGGATAAATCCCCTCCCCCATAGGCTGTATACACACAAATAATTATAGTTATCATATTATTTAAAATATTATTATTATTATTATTTTTTTTTTTATCAATAATTGATTAAATTTGCAAGAATTAAAATATTTTAATATATTCTAATATTGTACAACATTCTCATTGGTATCTTCATTTATAAAGTCATATCCCCCTCATGACAAAAACCTAAATACGCCACTGATATATATACGTTTATGTTTCATAACCACTTTATGTATCGAACAAATTTTATTTTTCATTTTTGTTTTTAATAATTTTGTGAATAAAAACTTAATTATTAACATTAAATGAATTGTTATCGTTAAAAGCTAAAACTACTATATGTTAAACAGTATATATTATATATTATATAGACAACAGGAAACATAAATTATATTAATATAATAATTGATTAAATACTTGGTCAATTTGATTGACAACGTTAGCAGAATTTATTACGTCGAATAAATTTGTATAGTGTGTAAACAATTACTTTATTTTATTTTACATTTATATTTTAAAAGTAAACTATACACGTGTTAACGTTTTTATTAAAACTTGGTAAATTTAATTAACAAATCCAATTATTACTCATAGTAAAAGGATAAAATATTAATATTCGTACAAAATATATTGCTATTTTTATAATCCTAAGCGCTTTTGTCATATATTCATTGTTTAAAAATTACAAGTAACCTTATAATCGGAAAAACCCCAAGAAATAATAACTCTTGAAAATTATTTATCGTACTTAAATCTTTATATACAAATTAGTTAAAAAATTGAAAATACAAAACGTTAGTAAGTAATAAAAATAATTTCATGTTGGTTATTTTCACGTTATTAGTTTCTATGGTTAGTACTTGTTGAATTTTTATATACTATTCTATTTTTTTACATTATTATAAAATATAATTTTAATACGTACCTGTAGGCTATACATAAAACTATCAAAATAAATCAATGACTTTACTATGAACCTAATAACTTTTTTAACGGTTGGAATTATAGTTTCTCATAACTAATTGATCAAAAACATGTGAAAACTTATGAGGAAATTAAAAATGAAAATATCGCCGATCTACTCCGATAAGCGTTAGATACTTTATATCAGCGGTTCCCAAACTTTTTCAGCCCTGGAGCCTTTTTTTAAGGAGAAGTTTCTCATGGAGCCCCAAGAAATATTTAACGTTCATTTGCATTTGCCTGTGTTCTATGAAGCATAGTTAACACGAACTGTATACATACGGACAATAATGAACGAAACCCTTGGGAAACCATTGCGGATCCCCAAGGACTCCGTGGAGCACAGTTTGGGAACTGTTGCTTTATATAATCATAAAAAATAAAAAAAGAGACTCAGATAAAATATTATTAAACATATCTGCAACAAATAGTTATACTAACCTTCTAAGATCAAACAAAAAATCCTAATAACTCAATAAGCATCGAATAATTTTGTTAGCTATGTACTCTAACGTAAAACAAGTCTAACTATGTTTATTTTTGTAGTTTAAATTATTGATTTATTTTTTACGGAAAGAAAAAGACAAACACTATTTACACAAAGATTTTTACAGCACATAACATCCTGATATTATCATCATGACATTTTTAGTTCAACATTTCTGCGGTCAAAATCCAAAAGACAATAGACTAAAAATCCAATAAGTACCAAAAATTCAAATTTATATGTAAATAGTTAGTCTTAATTTTGAGATTTTTTGTATAGAACTATAGAGCTGGTGATGAAATAATTGATTTTACGATTTCATTATTCATTCAATGATGAATAAACGTAACAACTAAAATTTTCACCAAGTACTTATATTATCATTTTCTATAGGTACACAGTATAAACTTTATACTATTTTTTCTGTGTATAATATTTTTCTACTAAAAATACATCATATTTTTAATGTTCAAAAAAATTTTGTTCTAACTCAATAAACTAATTTAATATTATAAAGTTTTTTTTATTAGGAATAAGCCCGCAGGTTTGTACACAGAAGCATCAGGGTAAATACTTAATCCCGAGTAAACGTAAGCTTGTTTTAAAAATAATAATTTATTATTCGTTTTTATATGATATACATACTATACTCTACATAGCTTATAATGTTTTTGATTTAATTTTGCTTTAGTCAATTAATAATTTATTTTTAACATATTATTGTATAATTTATGATAAAAATTGAATTTATCAAAATTATTATCAAGTAGGTAATTTAACTATTATTTAATAAATCTTTAGTAATTCAGTACCTATAAATATTTATTTTTTATTATTTGTTAAAATATAACATAATTATGTTATTTTGAAAATCTATTACGCGCTATTAGAGTATTTTTAAATTTAAAGGAAAAATGTTATATTATATACAAGAGGTCAAAAAAGCCAAAGGTTAAATATTTTTTCTCAACATAAAATTTAAAAATTTTAATAAAATGGTCACATATTAACTGTTTGTATGAAAACAATTGGCCAGTAAGGTAGTAAAAATATTCACTGCCCTCAACTTAAAACTTAACGCGCGCCAACGAATAAACTTCAACTGCAGCTTTGCCATTGAAATGCATTTGATTTACATTCCGTTAAATGATAATAATAATAATGGTTAAATATTAATAAAGATATATTATATGGATTTGTTTACATATACTCGTAGTATTGTATTCTGTTACAAAAAGCTTTCAAAATTTATTTGTTTTATAAATAAAAGTGTATGCTTTATAGTGACTCGTCTTGACCACGGGATTGGCTTTTAAACTCTACAAATAATCCATTTGTTCTTTATGCTTCGATGTATACATGTATGTGAAGCGTGTTTCGGACATATTCTATTATTCTATATTTTTATTCTTTCTTTTCTTTCTATTTCTTAAGTTCATTAAAATTACAAGTAAGTATTTCTTCTTTTCTGATTAACTTTTTTTAAATTTTTCTAACGTTTGATTATCAATTTAATCTCGTGTTTTTTACATTTCATTTTGATTGCAATGTTAATTGATTTAAAAATGTCTTCATAGGTGTTATAAATTTATTTCTATTAATTATGGTATAGTTGGTACATTGTATTTACATGCACATGAAAAATATTATTATTATATTAATATTATATTTTAAAATATAATAATATAGGTACAAAAGAATTAATTTAACTTGCTTTATTTTTCCTAAAAAGATAATTATTTAACTAAATTAAATGTAATTCCAAATTTGTTAAAGTTTTTGAATAGTTTTAATTGTTATAGAATTGTGGTATTCCTGCTATAACTAATGATATTGTCAATTTGTAGGCAGCTATATAAATTAATTTATATCTTAAAAACTGATGTTAATATTAATAGTAGCAAAGATATGTTTGATTTTGAGTATATCTTGCATAAGGTATTTAACTATATTTGAAAAAAGTATCAACTCTAAGCTTTTATATTAATTTAAAATTTAATAAAAATTGTATTTGCTTATATATTGGATATTTTTCAGTCTATACAGCTTTTAATATTATTATTCATTATTTAATTGGATTGAATACATAGTAACTAATATTGCAGTTTATTGTTTTCCGTATTTTCTTTTGTGTGCACTTAATTGTGCTAAACATTTTTTAAAATTATGTATTTATTAGTTATTAATAACAGTTTCAACTCATAATTATATAAAACAAAAACTTTTAAGAAGTATACATCAAGTGAAAATCATAAAGCTAGTGTTGAAATGTGGACTTTATATTTAGATATAAAAAAAAATGATAAACAATCGTTAACTTAGAAAATTCTAGATAATAAACCTAAATGCAGCAGTAGATGAATTCGCTCAATTGAAAATTCAAAGATACAAATGGATTTAAAAAAACTCTTAATTTCAAACTATAAATAATTTATAAATTTTCAAATAACTGCTTGCTTTACTTCAAATAACTATTTGCAATAGAAACATTATATTTTTTGTTATATTTTATTACTTACTGCTTTTTTTATGTAATTTAAGATTTAATTTTGATTTAAGGTATTGATCACTTTAAATTAAGACGCTGTTTTTAAATGTTTGAATTGGATTTATAGATGACAGTCAAATCAATATTGCATAACAGTATAAATATTAAAAAAGTAGTTTGCAGATTACTATTATAATCTAAAAGATGTAGAAGTTCATAAGTGTGAGCATAGGATTCTATTATTATTGCTAAAGATATTTTGCAGATTGAAGTAGAAACCTAGTAAAAGTCTGAAGTAACCCTTACAGGTAGCTAGGCCTTTCAATTTTCATTGCAATGACTGTGACTTGATAAAAAATTTGGAAGTCCTATTTTAAAATTAAAATGCCACCCAAAAAAAAACAATTTGTATATTTTTGTGATTTTAACGAATATCATCAAAATTTGAATTTTAAATGCTTATAAAAATAAATCGTGCCCCTGTGTATTTTCAATATTTTCGTATACGTTTACCCATGAGAATAATTTTGAAATTGAAAATGAACGAAATTTCATCGAAAAGTATTTATAGTATCGATAAGATTTCGATTGTAGGTCGGCATCAAGTTAAAATCGATGGCTAATTGAGAAACTAATTTCACGAGGTACCTCATACCTATCTATAAATTTTGACGTTTGGTAAGGAATTATTATTTTGTTCGTCGGATTGATACGATATTATGATATAGGTATTAGTTTGGATATTTTTGTTCGAAATCCTGGGTTAGGTATGTAATGGCGTGCAGATAAACTAAATATATTGGACAATTATCTATCATCTACGGCTCCAATGGAAATTCCGGAGTAACAGTGTTTTTCATATTTTTAACTGTCGTGGGTTTTGTGTGCGTTATCGTTGCCGGACGGCCCGAACGTCGCAATACTGACGCCGTAGCCGTCCGCTGTCCGCGCACGTCGTGCACCGCGCAAACGCAGTGTGGCAGTAGTCAATCGTACAGTACACAATAACAATGACCGTCGGATAACGTAGTGTTATCATAACAGCAGAAAAATAATACCGACGCGATGGTGATTAATCATTTCGTCTATTTTGTGTTCAAGAGACGTAAAACGATGGCGGGATGTGCGCTGATGGCCGTCGTGATGCTGCTGTACGTGACCGCACTCGTGCACCGGAACGCTGCAAGTGGCGACGATGATGGCACCGCCGAACAGACTTCGTACATCGTGTGAGTATCGTGGTGTAATTCTTAGGACTTACGACGACGCATTGCCTTTTGTAGTCGTCGATCGTGTGGGTAACGCGTCCAGGCGATTACGGCGTAACCGGTCGCGATCGGCGGGAAACACGTAGGCCGCGGTTTACCATTACCTGATAGCGGGTCGTGGTACTAAAACCGCGGTAGCGATGTCGTATTCCCCCGCTTCCCGGAGAATACGTTTACTCTATCAGGCTGATACAGAAATACAGCAGCTGCAGCTGTATTACGTTAAGATGTTAGATTTCGAAAATACGCACCCTTGACAGTCACTACTCACTAGTCATGACGCGCAATCGGTACATTAATGACGACCACAACTCTGAGCGTGCCTGACGTCCGCCGTTCGACGGTTGGATCTGCATCGCGAAAATTCTCAATGTCCCAACTTGGGACTCTCGAGTCCTTAATCATTAATCATATCACGCACGTGCCAGGACTAAATATTTTGACAACATAGTTTCTTATCAATTTCCACGCCCATTTGCGTCATGAAGGTTGTTGTGCTTATTGGTCTTTATTTTCCGTGCAATATTTGAAATATAAAATATTGTGTCGTGTGTATACATTGAGTTAACTATTTGTAAAGCCAGTAGTTCAAATTCAAAATAAAATGCAGATATTCTATTGTAGTTTTTTTTTAATGTAATTAATGACTAATAGCATTCCTTTTACCGGGCTTTTTAAACAAAAGCTATAAAATATTCTAATATCTATATAGGTATTATAATTTTGTTACAAAATATATGGTTCAATAAAACTGACTCCTGCATAGTAGCTCATGGTGAATATATTCAACAATCACAAGATTACTATTGTTTTATCATGATCATGAATAATAACACAAACGTATTTTATAGTCCTTTATTATTGTTAACTGTAGGCAATTATTATGATAATATACATTGAAATTGTCTGCTCATTAATGACCTATGGATAGTCCCCATCGATTGTAATATGATACTGATATTACATGTAGTTAGTGGCGTATTTTCAGGAGTCCGAAACTTGGAAATTGTCTCAGCATAGGATCCAATCGTGCTGTTCGCAACTCTGGACCATAGATATCTATACTATACGTATAGTATAGATATCATTCTGTGGTTTGGACGCATGTGCAATAATAAAGTGATAAGAGTCGTCCGTCTGTTAGCCACGGCCCAAAATTTAAGATTGTACTGTCATGGTTAGCATACAACTGCAGCTGCAACTCGCGTTGGCCGCACTGTTAGACCGTTGCGTGCACCATCGAATTTGTTGGCTTTAATTCTCGGTTACTTCAGACGAATTTACTTACTAATTATCAACATGGATGGATTTAACAATTTGTCGCCTCTATGCCAAATACAAATTCACCGCATTCCACCCTCGCTGTATACTCACTCGACTGAAACTCAATTTGGGTGGGCAATAATATTTGAATAAAAATAAAATATGACAAATAACTAAAATTACTCAATATGTATTAATAGTAGTAATAGTGCCATAATAAATAAGTCATGTTGAAAAAATATTTATAAAGTTACCTATTCAAAACAAAAAAGTATTTACTTAGCTATACATGTCCAACTAGCTTAAAAAAATACCATCACATCCACATAGTTCTTTGCTGCTTCATGAGCATAAAAATACATCTGTAACAGATATATCATATAGCTGGTCAAAAAAGTCTGTTCAGACCAAAAAAGAAATTCTCTACGATTGATGATTTTTAACCAATAAGAAAAATAAAATTAATGGCACTTGGTATACTGAGTTAGTAAGTCACAAATAATTAACTTTAAATTTGTTAATAATGAACAATATTGAAATATAAATAATATCAGATAATATAATACATAAAGTACAGATAATTATTAATATGTGTTGATTTGGATTAAACATTAATATATAAAGTCAAACTAGCTGCTAATTATTATATAGGGAGATTCATCAAATATGATTTTTTCCTTTATTTACTTTAATAAAACATCTATTTAAATTCTGACTTATAGAATTTTTAAATGCTTATACTAAAATATAAAATATTATAGTATATTCTAAAATCAATAGTAATACATACTAAAATTGAAAATAATATTTAAGGAGGTAATGTTTAGAACAAATAAAGTATAAAATATAAGTTACTTTAAAGAAATAAATCTAATTGTTAAATAATTAAGATTATTAAAAAAAATCTGACATAAAGACTACATTTTTTTTAAAGAGACGTGCTGTTTATTTCATCTCTTTTACATAAGTATTCATTTACCTTAATATGGAGGTGCAATATGATAAATGTATTTTGTTGTTCACGCATAAAAAATTTACATATTACTGAAAAAAATGAGTAATTGTTATTTATTTAAAAAAATGTTCAAAGAGACAATACCCTATAATTTACTGAAAATAACTGAGATGAATTTCCATAATTACCTTTATATTGTTTTGTACATAGATCTTATAGCTTCACGTATGCATGTGTTTTCCCGTAGATAATATAGAAAATAAGTTTAAAAGTAGTGAAATTAAAATGTACATCTTTATTTGGAAAAGAAGCTCTGTAAAAAGACTTAAGTAGTTAAGTGTAAATATCTAATGACTTATAGACTATAGATGATAAAAAGTTTAACAAATTACTTTTTGTGTGTATTACTAATTTTTTCTATAAGTTACCTAAATTTTATTAAAAATATCAATTTAAATACCTATATTAATGTGATGGCCACAAAAACTTTAAATTTAAAAATATTATGTTTATATAAATAAATTTTCGTAATTTTTATTTTTTAGCCATGACTTTCAAAAATTAAATAAATTCAATTTTATTTTCTAAACAAAATGTAGATACATTTAAGTTTAAGTTAATTTGCATTTTCGTTAGTTTTTAAATAATTATTTAGGTATGTAGGTACATAAATTAATATTTTAAAATGATTTGAATTATCTAGTTTTTTGTACTTTTTTTCTCTGATACTTTTATTTACTATTAATCACTTTCCCAGTATTTCTTCCGGAACTTAATTTTCTAGAATCTTTTTCTTCCTCTCCCCCTTCTTCATACCAAAATGTACATGTTCAGTACGACTCGTAATAATATTCCATTTGTCTTCGAAAAAAACCAATTTTTCTTTTTCAACCAATTGAACACCAGCCATATCGTATATCAATTTCTTTATGATTTCTGATTCTGACCTCCAGATTACTAACAATTTATTAATTTTTCAACCTATTTACTATTTAGATCATCTTTTTAATCATTACTTATAGTGACACCCATACCCAGTTTGTGTTAATGTTTTGATGCTCCCCTTAGTGCCATCTACACTAATTATAACGTATTTAATTATTTAAATTGTACGAACGAATTTACGATTTTAGAAAATAGTGACTCATGATTGAGTTCTTTTTCTAAACATGAATATTTCGATGTCCAATGACTGACTGCAATATTAATGACTAGTACTATTATAGGTGTATTGAATTACTCTATCCTGATTTAAATATACATCTGGTTTCCGTTAACAATTTTATAATTATTTCTTATATTTATATATACGAGTAGAAATTAAATGCACACACAATAAAAATTTCAATTACTAAATCTGTAAAAGTATTCAGTCATAGTTGTCGTCAAACGTCATTGGTGTATGTTGAAAAAATGTTATGCGTAATTTAATCATAACATGACTTTTTTTATTAAATAAATACTCAGTTTATACTCGGGTAACAATTCTGGATGTTTATAGTTTTTATAAACTAACAAATAACAATTATTATTATTATTGACATGAGATACATGACATGCATTTATAAATACCTAAACTATTGTGATTTATAATTTTACTTTTTATTAATTTAAAATATATTTATGTATATACATGTATAATAGGTGAATAAGACAGAATTGGTAAAAAATTACTAACTTCAAAGTTTATAAAATAAAATTTATATTTAGCTATAAATTTTTATTTTGTACAGTGTGATTCAAAATTTTCGTTACAGTTATTTTATCAAATAAATATGAAATATTTATAATAGAAAAAAAAATTTTGTAAAACAGTTTATTTTAGAAATATTTAAAATGATCAGTAATTTAAATTTTTTCTAAATATTTTAGGGAGGATTTTGAAGTCAATATAAAAAATTCAAATGGAAACCTATACTTTTTTGAAAGTATACAGATACATAAAAATCGAATTTTGGTCGAATAGTTTTTATGAGTTATAAAGACCGTATAAGTATTTAAAGTTTTGGCGAGCAGAGTAGTAAACCATTTTTTTTTGCTGGGATACCCCGTACCATACCACTTAGCTATCATATTAGTTTAATGAAATTATTAAATGAAACTTTTAATTAAACTTTTTTTAAGGTTTGATTTATTTATTAATAAAAAAAAAATATATAACTTTAATAATCGTTTGCATAAAGTTTGAGTAATACATATAGTTATAAATCAATATAATGATAATAATATCTTATAAATTATATTTCAGTATTATTTATAAATTAAATTGCATTATTAGCTATAATAATTCTGTTTTATAAATTTTGAGAATTTAGATTTAGATAATCCAAAGGATATTATATGTTAAGTTATATAATATGTAAAATTTTATATGTTGTATTTAAAGTACGGATAATTTTATCAGTGATTATCTACATCATCAATTTCCTACTATAGACAAAACTACCATACGCATAACCTGGATAAGATGGGATAGGTTTAGACCCTTATTATATTATGATTATTTTTAAATCGTAAAATACTATATTTATTATTCATAATTTATTAAAAATTAAAATGTTGTAAAATAGCTAACATACGTACACAGAATACAGAGAAAGTTATTCTATCAAGTTGATGTATGTTAAATTTACAACAGTTGTAGTTGTAGCTGGTTGGACTTTGATGACAAAAACATTTTTATCAGTATTAAAAAAAAATCATATTATAATATATATATATATATTTATAAAAATAATTTATAATTTTTGTTAAAAAAATAATACATTAAGTAAATAAGTTTGCAATTTGTACTAAACATGAAAACTTGAGGGAAGGAAGCATCCATCAACACTACTTACAATTTACGAACTTAGGGAGAGTAGGTCATTAAAAATTATTGTGTGATAATATCATCAACAAATTTATTTATTATAAACATTTTGGAGAGGTAAATATTAATTTTTATTGGGATACACTTTTGAGGATAAATTAATTAATAATTGTTGCATACATTTTAATAATTCATAGCTTATAACAAAAAAAAAAAAAAGAAAAGCATTCAGTATTATAGAAAATTAGTAACAATCATGACTATTTAATAAAGTTATTTATTAAATTGTCTCTAGAAAATCATATAAATGTATCAACAATACATGTATCGTCAGCAAATCATCATCAGTAGAAAAAGAGAACAGCGGAGTCGATGGATCTATAGACGTTTGCCGTTTAACCTGTGGACGTTATGGATCACTTTGGCCCAAACCAACAGTCAATACAATAATAAGGTAAATTTAAATAATTTTTAAACGCAAAAATATATTTTTTTATAATTTTTTGATTTGTTATAATTTATAATACACATTAGAAAATCTGTAGTCGAATTTGGTCTTGATAATGTTAAATTTGATACATCGAATATGGCTGACCAATTAAGCAAAGAATTCATGTCTGAAGCGTCTCAAGTTTTTATATCGTCATTGAAAAAACTATGCGTCCCAAATTGTGTTTCCTATGAAACTACTCCAATTATATATGTATCTACAAGCGACCCATTTGATTATATCAAATTGACTACAAACGAAAGTTATAATTTGAAAATAAATACCGATGGTATGGAGTTATTTACTTCAGATAGATCGAAGTTGTTTGATACTATATACTGGTATTTGATTTCTAGGAGATAGTATACTTGTCAATATCGAAGCAAAGACCGTGTACGGAGCGAGAAATGGATTGGAAACTTTAAGACAACTTGTTGCTGTATACGGTTCTAGCGAATCTGGAAAAACATTGGTGATGGCCAGCGATGTTCAAATAAGTGATCGACCTATATACGCATACCGTGGTTTTATGCTGGATACCGCCAGGCATTATTTCCCAATATCAGCTATTAAGCGACAAATCGATGCTATGGCTCATTCCAAACTAAATGTATTTCATTGGCACGCCACCGATTCTCATAGTTTCCCGTTGGACTTACCTAGTGCACCATTAATGTCGAAGTAAGTATTCGTAACATTCAACAATGACGATCCACTATAAGGAATGATATATCAATGAATTAAATAACGTATTTAACTACATATCATTAATTATTACAATTTATTACGTGTACCTTTAATTTATTATTCATATTTCTGATAAATAATTTTAGTGTTTAAATCCTACAAGTTTATTGAGGTTTCACATTTTTTTTGTCTTTACTCTTTAGATATGGTGCTTATAGTCCCGACGAAAAGTATACATTCAAAGAAATTAAAGATCTTCTCAGATATGCATTAGTCAGAGGAGTAAGAATTATTATTGAGATCGATTCTCCGGCACACGCGGGTAATGGTTGGCAATGGGGTAAAGCCTCAGGTTATGGCGACCTAGCTGTTTGTATGGGTAAAGGTCCTTGGAGAAAATACTGTGTAGAACCACCTTGCGGACAGCTTAATCCAATCAATACTAACACATATAAATGGTTGGGAAAAATTTATAAAGACTTGATCAATGTACTACCAAAAGGAGAAGCGTTCCATATGGGTGGTGATGAGGTAAATGAAGTACAAATGATTCTCAAACATTTTAATAAAATTTACTGGTTATAATCGTACATAGGTTGCACTAAATTGCTGGAATACTACTACTGAAATCATTGATTGGATGAAAAAGAACAACCGAAGCTTAGACGAAGAAGGATATTTTGATTTGTGGTCTCAATTCCATGCTTATTCGTTAAATGAATACGATAAAGAAGCTGGAAATGATCAATCCGATATAATCGTTTGGTCTAGTGGTTTGACTGAACCTGAAATCATAGAGAAGTATCTCGACAAAAAAAGGTTTACTGTTGAAGCTTGGGAAGGATCAAATATTCCAATACAACTCGTTAAATTAGGCTATAAAGTTATTATCGCTTTAAAGGACGTTTACTATTTGGATCACGGTTTTTGGGGTTCTACTAACTATCATAATTGGAAACTGATGTACAACAATAAAATGCCAAAAGTTGATAATCCAAATCTTATATTAGGCGCAGAAGTAAGACTTAACAAATATCAAATTTAATCAGTATTTTTTTAAATTACAACTTTAAAATATATTACGTTATATATTTATTTTTATTTTTTTATTTAGACATGTATGTGGTCTGAATTTGTCGATGATAATGCTGTTGATTCTAAAGTATGGCCACGAGCTGCAGCTTTAGCTGAGCGACTGTGGTCAAACCCAACAACAAATGCTGCATCTGCTGAGTACAGGTACACTTAAAAACATTTTTAAATCCTGCCAAGTTCACTACCTTCACGTAATTACATTTACCGCGATTCGCGACCCATTTAATTTTAAATTATTTCTGAATCCTGTTGGTATTGCCACCAAAACCATCTTTGTCGGTATTGTATTGTAATCGTACAGTTATGTATAGGAATTTTATAATACAAAGTTTTACTTCGCCGTTTATGATACACTTCTATCAGGCGAATTGTGTTTAGGTTTTATGATAAACCTAATCTCCTGACTCCAATCTCGAATAATATGGTTCAAATTTTTTAAATCTACGTATTTATATTTTATTAAAGCGCGTTTGAAAATTACTTGAACTAGGTATAAGAAGTTTTAATGTTGAAGAAAACAATCTACAAAATACTTGTATATTCCATGTTAACATATCTTGGTGTCCTACTTTGTACATACAATAATTAGATTTTTTCATTAACACAATTTTTTTGTATTATTAAACTCGTTCTTTTCTTATAATATAGTTATAAATATTTATTAATTACTATTTATTTAATTACATAATTGTAGATTTTTACAACATCGTGAAAGATTGGTATCACTCGGCCTTAAAGCAGATACGGTGACGCCAGAATGGTGTTATCTCCATGAAGGAGGGTGTATTTTAGAATAATAAAAAAATTTTTTTTTTCAAAAAATATATGTGTAATTTAGAGTATTAATATTTTTTTATTTATTTTTTTAATTCATATAAGCAGGTTTAAAGTATGCCATGCAATATTATTTTTGTATCTTTTTACATTGTACAAACAATTTTATAATTATATACACCTATAAATATTATGTAGGTATTAAAATACAACTATTATAATATAATTATTATAAAGCAATATATTTTAATAAAAAGGTAAACAATTTTTGTAAACATGTTAAGAATTTAATTATAAGTAGGTACAATATATTTAAATTCATTTTGGTTTTATATAAATAAAAATGTGTTTAAAGATTATTAGAATATTTAGCTTCGTAATAATTTTGCATAGCTCGTCTCAAAACTGCAATCGCAAAGTCCACGTCAGATTTCGTTACACACATAGGAGGCATAAACCGCAGTACCTGTAATCATTTTGACATAATTATATATACATTTTTAAAAACTGAAGCATTTGTAATTTTAACATTGTTTACGTATTTAAATCATTAATATATAGGTAATTGTTATGTACGAGTTAAAAATTGTCATTATTTTATTTATTATTGATATTTGTATAATGGTACATGAAGAATTTAAATTATAAGCTGTTTTCTCAACTATGTTATATTTTAATTTATTTTAAATATTTAACATAATATTATCATATCCTAGCATTTAAAACATTAAAACATTATAATTTATTGTATAAGTAAATAAAATATTTATAGTCCTAACCTATTGAAATTTCTAATACTAGTTAGTTTAAATTTTGTTTTGTGCGACTATTTTCTTATTTTAAAAACATTGAGAACAAGATACCAGATAGAATTGATAGAGAAGAAGAAAAATATTGGTTATTTCTAAAATATATTTTAGACTTTTTATAGTAACTAATTTAACGTAATATATGTACTTACGTTTGATCTAACTCCTCCAATTCCTATCAAAAGTCCCATTTTTAAACAATCGTTTTTAATACGAGAAATAGCTCGGGCGTTTAGAGGATGTATTTTTCCTGTATCGCTATCATCTTGATCGCCGTCTATTAACTCAACTCCGATCATCAGTCCTTTACCTCGTACATCACCGATTATTTTCCATTCACGTCTCATGCCGCACAACTTTTCAAGGAAATATGTGCCCACATCCAAACAATTTTGTTGCAAACCTTCTTCGTCGATTACCTGCAGCAGTTATAATGTAAATAGGTACAACAGGTACGTATTATATTGTATTTGTTAAATATATAAATAAATATAATATATAATAATAAATATTATTTTTTAAACCTCCCATTTCTCAATGACCCCGCTTAAATTTGAAATATATTACGAACTATACATATGAAATATTGAAATAATATACGATGTACCTTGTAATAATAATAATTAACTATAAGGGCTTTTGCAGAGTCAACATGATGACAAATTATCATTAATTATAAAATATAAATAGACAAATTGCATATTAATAAACGCACTTATAATCTATTCATTAATATTATCTATAACTTATAAGCTACGCTTAAGTGGCTTTAGATTTAAACATCTAATACTGACTTTTTGTGCCATTTAATAATATTTTAATTTTTTTTTTCTTTAAATGACGATACCTCAATACTATGTAAGTTGTTCTTAAATTTGTATATAAATATTAAAAATTCATATATATAATTTTTTAAGTATGTTTTAAGCTAATTTTTTTTATAAAATTCATAAAAATTACAAAAATGTACTAGTAAGTATTTTGTAGTAAAAAAATGATGAAATCTTCAATTTTTATGATTTAAGTTTAAAAATTCTAATACTATGCGATATGACACAAATTTGATATATTCGTTATAGTGATCAATTTTACACAAATTGTATATCAGAGTAGTCCCCACTTGCCGACCTTTTTATATTTTAAAATCAAATTCAAGAGTTATGCTAGAGCTAAAATTTAAATTATTGGGATTATTGATGATAAGTCAACTTATGTTTAAATCTTTTCTTAATTATTTTAAAAATAATGAAGAAGTTTTGGAGAAAATTGAACATAAGTGGAGAGAACTTCACACACGTAGCAAATTGCATGAAAGATTATACTATCTCGTAAGTAGGAAAGTATTAAGTTCGCTAACCTCTAACACCGATAGACCCACGGCACACGAAACGGGATTCCCACCAAACGTATTGAAATGAAAACCAGAACTCAACGATCGCGCGATTGCAGGTGTCGTAACGACAGCGGCCATCGGAAAGCCGTTCCCGATGCCTTTGGCCATTGTCACAATGTCTGGAATGACGCCATGTGATTGGAAGTTCCAGAAGTGTTCGCCAGTCCTGCCAAAACCCGTTTGTACTTCATCGGCCACGCATAGACCTCCGTTACTCCTGATCAGTTCGTAGACTCTTTTTAAATAACCTTTAGGAAATTGGACGATTCCGCCGACACCCTGTAAAATAATTGGTCCGAATTACTATTAATCATGTATGGAGACTAAAACCTATAATCTACGTATATCTAAATCTTAATGATTGTACGTCCACAACATAAACAATTTATCTGCAATAAATTACGGTTTTGCTATTAATAATACTGCAGTGGGATTTTGACTTAGTTTGTAACTCAGAAAAATTTAAATGTAAGTGCATTTTGTGTTTTTCTGCTATAAATACTTATTTAATACGTCTATATTATTTTGATCGAAAAATTAATAATTTATAGTACCTATGTTTATATATTATTATCACTTATCAGTAATACATTTTAAATGGGCTTTCGATTTTCAGAACTTAAATTGTGATTCATACAAAAGTGACAAAATATATTGCTTTGTATTAATATGCATAAGATCAAATAATAAAATATTAATGAATAATCAAATTATAAAAAAATCCTTAACATGTATTATCCTCTAATATTTTCAAAAATAAGTGCATTTAATTCATGTACTTCATACTATTGTTAAGGACACTAAGAGAATACATAAGAAAGAATTCTGTGAAAAATATATATCTAATGTATTTTTAAAATATTCCAATCGATTTATTTTCCTCGCAACCGCAACATGTTGCAGCTGAAAATTAAATATTGATAAGAATAAATTGGTATCTTTTTGATGTATTAATTTGTCATATGTAATGAAAACCAATGCAATTCATTGTTCCGGACCACCAGATACATTTTAACCGAATCCGCCTAATTGCATAATTCTTAAACACCTACAAAATCCTCTCAAAATCAACATCATCATGTAGTAACACAAAGAAATATTTTAATGAATAATTTATTAAAAATACTTAGTACTATTCAAGTTCTACCTATCCAACAAATACAATAGTAAACCTTAACTAAAATGGCTCACAAAGTAAATTAAGATTCAATAATCATACACCTTTCCAAAAGAAGCAACAACGAAGTCATTGGCCAAAATATAAGATCTCTGGTTTAAGAAAAATGAAATACCATACTTAAAGAAAGCCACAGTAAAGGTGTGTAGTATTTTAAGATGTACTAGTCTATAGTTCAGTGGTCGCCAACCTTTTGGACCTCACGGATCACTAAATTCATAACTTTAAATTCTACGGACCACTTATACTCATAATTTTTAAATACCAAATTAAAATATATTTTATAAAATATCAATAAAAGGTTTTTTTTATTTATAGAAAAATTATTTAAGTTAGTTTGATTATTATTGATTAAAAAAAAAAAAATAATAAAAGTTAAAATGAAAGCTGGATTCGAATCATTAGTATTCTTAGAACGTATTAACGACACACGTACCTACAATATTACACAATATGATATTATATATTATATTATACGATATAAATTATTAGGTAAGTCTATTTATTTTATAACATGCGATAATAATGACAATATTATTACACGTTTATTTTTATTCGTCGTAAATTCAACTCACATACGGTGACATTATACAATAATTTTATATATTACAGTTATAAACACATTACACAGCATTACAAATAAAGTTAACATTTTTCTGCGGACTACCAAATTTTTACTGTGGAGTGTGGACCACCGGTTGGAGACCACTATCATAGCTCATAGCTGTAGAGTTCATAGCATCTTCACGCTACACACTATGAATTTTTTTCTAACTTATATTTTTATTAAATAAACATTAATTTAATTATCCTATTTAAATTTATAATATTTAGATTTTAGATCATAGACAAAATATTGCAATATACTCTATATATTTTTAAATGTTAAAATGGTATAAATTGCTGTATTCATTCACTCAGAATTTTGTTTGTATTTGTTGTACAAGTATAACTTGTTTCAGAAATAAGTTAATGATTGTATTATTATAGGTCAAACCTGGATGGACTCTGCGAAAAACCCAGCCACCTTGCCACGGGGTATCGAATATGAGAAAATGTTCTCCAGCTGTTCATAGTAATTGTCGGCTGCACTGCAACGATTCCGGTCGCATTCGCAAGACCGCTGTGTTTGCACAGGAGAGTCCCTGCACTTTTTCCCGCCCCAGATCCCTTTGAAAACATCCGGGCACATCACATGGTGAATGTAACTACCATCCGATATATTGTTGAACTTGATAGACGCATTTCCCGTCAGCCCATGTAGACTTCCAGACACACCGTGGTAACAGTTCTGGATGGATAACACGTTTTGATTTCCGGTGTGCAATCGAATCAGCAGCATCGCCAATTCATTGGCTTCGGAACCGCTGTTTACCAAGTACACAGTCTGTAATATTTGAACAACAATATATTATATTAGATTTAATGTCGAAAGTTTTAAATGTATATATAGTACGTATATAATATAATAAATATAATATATGAATTATAGTACGACTTGCATTCTCCTGACTTCAACATCACCCAATATATATACCGGTTTTAAAAAGAATATTTTTCAAATGTATTTTGTAACGACTATTTTATGTCGACTGATGCATGAGTGTAATGGGCAGGGGCGCAATTTCAATGAAAAAACTGGGGGTATTTATGTTCTTCTATCTATTTTTATTGTGTTATTTTAAGGTTATGGATACATATTAATAATAAAATCTAAATTAACATGAAATAACTTGGGGATACTAATTTCAAAATTGGGAGTGCTAAGCACACCCAAGCCCCCCTCCAAATTGCGCCTATGGTAATAGGTAATTATACAATATATTTTAGAATATGAATAATAATAACGTATAGATAGTTTATTTTAAATACTATATACCCGTAAGTCATTATAGAATTGTCAAGTTGTTTAAATTTCATATTATCAAAATACGAGGTATGTCCAGAAAGTAAGTTCCGTTGGGCAATAAAAACATGTAAATGTGTAAATTTTATTATAAATTTTATTTGAATATAAAATACATGTATTACTCTATTTTTCAACATAGTTACCACCATTATTTAAGCACTTATCATATCGAGGTACTATAGTTTTTGTATCCCTTCATCATAGAAAGATGACGCCTGTGATTGTAACCATGCGCTAATAGCTTTTTTCACCTCATCATCTTCGTTGAAGTTCTGGCCACCCATAAATGATTTCATGTGTAAAAAAAGATGAAAATCACTGGGTGGACTGTAGGGCGGATGATTAAATTGTTCCCATGTACGACAATGCCCGCCCGCACACAGCAAATGTGACAAAACAACTTCTTGCAGATTTTGCATGGGAACAATTTAATCATCCGCCCTACAGTCCAGATTTGGCACTCAGTGATTTTCATCTTTTTTTTTCATGTAAATAAAAAAATGTATGTTGAATAATAGAGTAATACATGTATTTTATATTCAAATAAAATTTATAATAAAATTTACACATTTACATGTTTTTATTGCCCAACGGAACTTACTTTCTGGACATACTGTGTATTTATATCTTACCAATCACCATTCACATATTATAATTTCAAAAACCCATCAAAACTGACAGAATTTCGCATTAAAATAAAATCAGTTTAAGTCAACAATAATATAGTATATAATGTTGAGTAATTGGTAATATACAACTACATTTTAAAGTGTTATGAAAAACATATTACCGTTGATTATTATTTATAAATACAATTTATAAAACTTATTTGATTTATAATCAATGATATTACCTAGTACCTTCTCTTATCTATCTGTTCATGTGAGATTCGATAAACTTCAAATGGTATATTTGGTCAAAAAGTGCATCGAGATAACAATATGACCTCGTGAACTTAGCCGGTAGTTAAATATTTTATAGAACCATTATTATTGAACAGTCATAAATTATTATTTTTCCTAACCTAACCTACTTTTAAGTCTCCTGGCATTTTTGACACTAGTGATTCCACGTACTCATACATTTTTGGGTGCTCATACGCTCCGGACACATGACCCAATAAACTCGATTGCTTCGTCATCGCATCAATAACTTTTCTGAAATTTTATTTTAAAACAGTTTTTAATGTTTGACTTTTACGTTTATTATTTGTTTGAACAGCTAAATGCCTCTATATATGCTATACTGACGGATGACAGTGACCTACGCTAACGGTCGCTATGCCTCCAAACATATCCAAGTACCGTTTGCCCTTGTAATCGAACAGCCATTGCATTTTACCTTCATGTAAAAGTAGAGGGTCTTCATACATCTGTACTTGAGGAAACACATTATTCAATTGCATAGACTGCGCTTTTTCGTAAGAAAGGCCCTGAAAATAAAAGTGTATCATAAAATTTATATTTATATTTAAAACCCTATATTGCATTTCTAAAACACGATTCTAATCAATTATATTTATAAAACTAAAGATTCCCATAAAAAATAAGAAAATTTATCTTTTTATTAAATATTTGTATGTATTGTATATATGCAATATGTATATATTTATGTATTTTATTATAGTGATTAAAGTGTATACAATATACATTATTAAGTAAGTTATAATTATTAATAAGTTATTTTCTATGAGAAAAAAAAAATGTCATTACTTTTATGGTTTAAACCTTACATGTTTGATTCAAAACAGTTATTTCATAAATTCATTTATTTCTAGAAAAAGTTGAGATTTGAGAAGCCTTTTAACCATTTGCATTGATTATTTTATTTATTAGTTATAACGAACAATAATAAAAAATATATATGGATTCTGTAATATAGCTATTGCATTCATGAGTTCGTGATCTTTGAACATTAATTGAAAATAATTAATTATACAAAAAATATCAATTTGTAAATACAATTTGAATACATTTTAAGTAACTTATAATAACTATTATAACTGTTATTCTCCGTATTCTATAAACAAGACAAGTTGATTACAAACATTACGATTAGATATTATGTTCAATTGATTTATTAAAAGTAATCAATCCAATTTGAGTATAAACACAATGCATATTATATTTTCTTCACCGAACCTATACTTTTAAAAATAAAGATAATACTATACTTTATAAGGTAAAGGTTTGAAGTCAATCGGAGGTAATTCGGGAAACAGCTTTGAAGTTGTATAATGTTTATTGAAACCTACAAAAAAAAAAAAAAATCAACTAAATAAAAATGTGATTGAATGCATATTTTTATTCTTTGTATAATTTAAATACACGTGTTTTATATATTTAAATTTAACATTAATCAGTAAATCAGTATATTATCGACAATTTGACACGTATGATATGGCTATGTACGTAATAATAAGAATTTAATATATTATGTAGGTACGTATCATAATTTGTGATAATTGGTGTTACCATGATGTTTGAATAATTTCATATTTTTTTTTTTTTAATTGAACTACATTTATAAAGTTGTTTGTTAATTGTAACTCAATAATTGTTACAATTAAATAACACGGTTGTACCTATATGATATTAAAACTTAGATACATAGCTAGCGGGATTGGTAAATAGGGCCCCGGAAAAAAAAAGGTTGTAGGTAAGTTGAATCCCAGAAAAAAAAGGTTGTAGGTAAGTTGAGTCCCGGATAAAAAAAGGTATTAGATAAGTTGAGTCCCGGAAAAAAAATATAAATTAAAATGTATGTGGTTTTTATAATATTATATTTTCAATAAATAATATTATATAGTATAAATGGTTAAAAAATTGTGTACCGGGAAAAAAATGTTAATACGCTAAGTATTATAGTACATCAAATTTTACAATATACCTGTCTATACACACATTAACATCATGCGTAGAATTAATTGATGTCCAGACAGTGTACCACACTGTATGCAATATGACGTATTATTGTAACAATTATTTAAAAGTAAATTATATAAATATGAAATATTAAAGTTTTAAGTTTTTAATATTTTAGACCTAATTGCACCAATGATTTATAGCCGGGACCCAATTTACCTATTACCTTTTTATAACCGGGACTCAACTTACGCTTTCAAAACGAACCCAAATTATCGCGGACCCAATTCTCCTAGCTCCATAGCTAGCAAGAGAATACTTAATCCGTGTTCATCGGGGTCAAAACTATTTTTTTAAGTACTCATTTATTGAATACAAATTTGTATGTCTATATAAATTTTAAAATATTCAGTAAATAATACTCAATCAATATGATATTGAAATCTGCTGTAGGATTCCAAATCACTTTTTTACCCACACAGTTTTGTTGACAAATTTTTTTAACTGTAAAAATTTAAATGATTGAGATGAATGCGGCTATCCCCTTCCCTTAAAATACACTTTTCTTGAGTAGTAAGTACTAGATACCTATTATAATATATGTATTATATATAACTAAAATAAATTAATAAAATATTCTAGATATTTTTAAATACTTATTCTTAATTGAAAAAAAAAACTTGCAAAAATCATCGGTTTGACGAGAGAAATACACACCTATCTATAATTTATAAAATAATTTTTTTTATCGTAGTTTAGAAAATAATATTAGTATAGAAGACTTGAAATGATTAATAAGTATTAATGAGCATTTTATAGGTATATATAATATGATTTTCAATATAATGTGATAGTTTTTGAAATGAAGTCATCGAATTACAATTAAACAAAAATTATTATTATTATTACTTACCACTTCAACACTTAGACCAATGGCAAAATAACTTGAAATCTATACCTTTAACTTACATAGCAGAGAGTAGATTCCTTGGTTTTTTCATTATTATTATATTTATATGTATATTTTAGAAAAGCCTCGGTAGCAATCTACTTAGCTATTTAAACTATTTTTATTAACGGAAAAAAATTAATATAATTTAATTTATTTGAGGCATTTAATTTCTATAGTTATAGTGCAATATATAATTATTTCAATGATAAACAATAAAAAAAAAAGGCTGTGTCACACACATTTATGTTTATAATATTCCTATTAATAGTAAATTACTGTTATAAAAATTATTACCTTTAAATTTACTCCGGATACTTTTCATTTTAACAGTTTATCGCTTGTCGTTCAGAAGACTACAGAAGACAGAACTCGACAAATAATTCGCGCGAACTACTGAAACGTCCGAAATAATATTCACAGTGAATCCATCATTGATGTACGAATTAACTTTGTACATTTATAATGTATGTATTACTGGCTGAACTGAATAAACGATAGTTACTGGCAGGCTGCGTTTACATATTAAGTTTAACAAAAATGTTATTAGTATTTAGCATTTGCAGCTTAATATGCTTATAAATAAATAATGCATATTCATTCAAATGACACTAGCTCATTAGTCATTAAAATTAATTCAAACGATTGTCAACAATAAAATTGATTAAATACCAATGTTTTATTAAAATTTGATTAGTATTTTTGTTTATTGAATGTGTATAATTTATACATTTAAATATATTTTCATACATGTAGGTATCGGCTTATTCCCATTAGGTACTTTAGGACATGTATTTATATTTGTTTATTACACTTTTTAAGTTTTTTTATGTATCAATTATAATAATTCGTTGTTCGTAAAAATAAAAATGGAAACAAATTTAAACAGTTAAAAATACTTTTGAACCAGCCCAATCAATGGCCAAGCATTTTGAGTCTTAAACATATTTCACTCTGATATCTGTACTCAGTATATAGTAGTTCTATATAATCAATTTTTACGTAATGTAAATCGTTAAACATTTTTTGTTTACCCAACATCTAACTCCTAATTATTGATTATCTAGGTACTTAATGTTTGTATTGATCCATTTTTAATTGAAATAGAAATAACTTTTAAGTTATGCACTTATACCTTATATTTATTATATAAATATATATATATTATGAATGTATACTAATGTATTCAACTTAATTTTATTTTTCTAACCCATAATCTCATAAGACAAAAAAAAAAAAACAAATATTAATTATGAATAAATTTTGACCCCATCATTTTATGCAATATAATTACGGACTGGTACTAAAAAACATTGTATTAATCATTAATTAATTATAAAGCTAATCGCCCTTCAAAATATTTTTCTTACTGTTCCTTTCAGCCCTCTATACGAATTTTTCATTGATCAAAGCAGCGTTGGAAATTTGCTTCTATTAGCTTGAGTCGCTTTTGTTTTCACTAACTTCCACACTGTTCTATTTTTGTCTCCTTTAGCTTAGCTATAGCCTTAGGAAATAAAAAAAAGTCAGACAGAGCTAGATAAGGTGAGTATAGTCATTAGTCAAATATGGTGACACCATATTAAATACTTTTTTTCGATTTTTTTGCTCTATAGTGAGTAGTTTTGGCACTATTTTTTAGCAAACTTTATGCATATTGAACAATTCAAGTAAAAATCTGACAGAACTATCTTTTTTAATTGCTGAGATTTAAGGAAAAACTCGAAAGACGATTTTCACGGATCAATTAACAAATTGTCTGGATGTTATTGTCATTTTTTGATATTTAGGGTTATCTATGTCGTGAATCGTCTTCGGTCATTTTACGGCCTTCCTTATAAACTTTTCAATCCACACGAATATTTGTTTATGTGATAAACATTCATTTTCATGCACTTTCTTTAACATAGCTTGAGTTTTTGTAGCAGTTTTCCCCAGTTTTACAAAAAACTTAAGGTCAACTCGTTACTTTATTTTAAACACTGCATTTTTTCCGACGATACACTAGCGCAAACTTAACGAATGATTAAATATAGCAAAAATGATTAACGTACATTTTTTACTGTGTCTACAAACATATTCAAACTTGCTATGACGCACTTGCTGTTTATCGATAGCAGCACCATTCTGATTATTTAAATTTAATTGCCATACCTCATATAGTATCCATATCAAAATTAATGTATTGCTGATTGTTAATTAATCACATACACTTACCAAAATATATTGTAAAATAATTAGTAGAATAAATATGGAAACTTATACTCATTCACCATTTAATGAACTAATCATAAATAGATACTTTAGATGTAAACCTATATGTATAAGTATATTTATGTATGTATGCGAAAAATTTACATGTACTTAATTTACATTTTTGTAATACTTTAATGATTTGTATAAAATTAACTATAATATATTATTATGGTTGTAACTTAAGAATTTATAATATTTTCATCCATATAGGCAATAGTAATTTGCACTATTTCCTTTGTAAACAAAAATAAAATACAGTGCAATTTATAAAAAACCGGCGAAGTTGCTTTGCAGCCTACTGCAGTACCGCATAATAAGTTTCGAATGTATCTAAATGTGTATAACTTGTCATAGAGTAGTTAGTCACAAACCATGGAAATGGACGTGTTAAATTTGAATTTGACAATAAATGATATCATTGCATTTAACTATGTAAGTATCTAATGCCACTAATGTCATCTGATCTATATTTTCTCACGTCTAATATTTTATAATTTATTAATATAACTATGTATAGCCGTATAGGTAAGTTACTTGCTAAATTTGGTTATAATGAGTAAGTATTAGGTAGGTAACTAATAATTTTACTTTTAAAAAGTAAAAATACAAATAATCACTTAAATAACGATTGGTACCTACTATCTAATATCTAGGTATACATTAATGTTATGTGCTTTTCCTATATAGTTATAATTATAAATATACAATGGCAGCAAGGACAACGGCACTAGAGTTGGCAAAATAAATCACTACCTATACTGCAGAGTCTTTAAACCACTATCCACGGAGTCTAAATCAAAATTTTAAAGCACGGGGCTCAGGGCAATTGCCCCTATTGTTCCTCCTTATGCCATCACTGAGTGGTGGGCTATGAAAAAAATCGTCATGGTCCGGTAAAACGAATGGTCCTAAAATTAAGTTTTTTGATGGTAAAAATGCATGCTTATTTTGAAGTTTTATAGAACGTGTTGTCCACAAATTAGTAAATAGTTACCTACTATAAAAATAAATATTAGCTCATATTTTTCACTTAACTAAAACAAAATGTATCATACAATATTAAATTTAAAAATATATATACATAGTTTTTTTTTTTGTGTCTAACAAATCACTTTTATTTTAATAAAATTAATAATATCTTTATTACCAATATTATCCGGTATATTTTTTTTTTACAGCTGTAAGCAGGAATGTCTCTAATTATTGTTTATATGAGAAGCTCGCTGCCCCTGATAGCCGCAATTTACCGTATAAAGTACTGAAGTCCCCGTCTACTTATATTATCAACGTAGGTATAAAAAATATAAATACAACTTCCTAATACTATAAAATACTATAAAAGTGGTTCATGGTTCTTGTCTATAGATTTTATTTATTTTTTTAATTATAATACGAAAACGATTTTATGACGCAACTCAACAAGGTAATGAAGTTTTCTATGATTTTAATATTTTGTGGTTACATTGGCAACGCTGTATCTTTGGCACGATAACCGTTATCATTCCTCGTGTTTACATTTTAATTTCGTCTTTCAAACCTCGAAATTCGACCTGTACGCTGTACACATTCATAATTCAGACGTATAATTTTCGTTACATTAAAACTTTTTACCCGACGCGACTTACGTGCAAATGCTTATTCACAAATTAGACAAATTTTTATATTTTCAGTCAAATCGACTGACCTCGAAAAGGTAAAATTTGAATTCTCTTGGATATAAGTGTTCAATTGAACACGATTGCTGCTGTTGGACGTTCATCTATCACCAGAAACCCAACAGCTAAGATGGAAGATTCAGAACTGGAAAACCTGCGATCAAAAAGAATGGCCCAAATGCAGTCAGAACTTGGCGGAGTAAGTGATATATTAGAACTATATTAAATAATAGATTATTATGTATGTCTCGTTTTTATAATTATTACACATTTGTACTAATGGGATGTTTGTTTTTGTTTAGTCACAAGGTGATAATGCCGAAAAGCAAAAGCAAGCAGAACAACAACGTCAGGCGGTTGAAGATATGAAACATTCAATACTTACCCAAGTATTAAACCAAGCTGCTCGAGCAAGACGTAAGGTTTTAGTATTTTAAGTTATAATAAGGATATCAATGTGAGTTTTGTTAATACAGTGAACACATTGATGATTGGTAAACCGGAAAAAGGCCGTATGGTAGAAAACATGTTACTCAGAATGGCACAATCTGGACAGATTGTTAATAAATTGGGAGAAGATGAACTGATCGGTTTATTAGAACAAGTCAACAGTCAAATGCAATCTCAAGAACGCAAAACTACAGTCAAAGTAAATTAAAAAATCCATAAATAGTCTGACAATTAATTATACAATACTAATTAACATAATTATGTTTATTTATTTGCTTTAAATTTGTATTTTTCAGTTTGATCGAAGAAGAGCTGCTCTTGACGATTCTGATTCTGATTACTAATATTAAAATATTTTAACTTAAAAACATTACTTTATATGTATAATTTTGTACTAACGCATAAGTATCTATTATGAATTTAATGAGATTTTAATTAACATTATATTTTGTTCTAAAAAAAAAATTATGGTAATAACAATAAACAATTGAGCTTTGTTATTTGCTTAAAAAAAAATATTAATAAATAAAATTATATTTTTGACCTATCTAACCTAAATTATTATATTCCACTATTTAACCCACACTATTGATCGATAAAATTTACATTTAATTGTATCTACAATTTTTTTATGATTATTTGATCATCGTCTTTTTTGAACTTTTGGTGAATAATACATTTTAAATTAAATATGATAATTTAGATGTTACAATATTACCATCTGATATTTCTTATCATTCAAGTCTTAAACATTAATAGATTTTAGTAACGTCTGTAAGGTAAACATTTTTTAGTATTTGAGATAGCTATTTATTTGATGAAAATTAATAAATAAATACTATTCACATTCCCTTCATGTATGAGTATGATGTAAGCACTCATTTTTAACCATGAATTTTTATTAAAAATTTATTTTAAGAAATATGACTTTGAGACTGATAATCAACTATTTCTGAATAATCTAAAACTATTAATTTAAATATAAAAATGTATTTTGGTAAAGTTCAATTCGAAATAGTGATCAACATTACTTAACATCAAATTCACCAACCATGTATATTGTAGATAAGAGAATAAGAGACCAATACCATATAAATTACACTTCAGACTCAGAAACACTAAACTAATAACTTAGTTTGTTTTAATAACCAAAATTGGTATTTAGTGTTGTAAGTGTGAAACAATTTATTTTAAATTATATGCATAATGTGCAAATACCTTGGAATTTGTTTCTTAAAATTGATACTTATGAGTTATGATGTATTACATATTATAGAAACAGTAGACAACTATATTCTAAAAAAATCCAGTATAATATGATGATTAATATAAAACATTTTGTTAAATTAATTAAATATGATAAATTTTTTTAAATTAAATTTAGCATAATTATATTAATTAAAATTGACTGTTATTTCAGTGTTCTACTGGCTAATATCCAAAATATAATGAAATAATATTGTTTGTATTTATTATTTAATAAATTAAAAATGGATATAATTTACATAAGACCAAAATTTATAAATTATACTATTTTTTTAATTATTATATCAAAAGTCTTATAAATAATGTAACAATTTTAAAATTTAACACAGGTTAATACAACAAAACTTTATTTTTATCAATAAAATATATTTTATTTTGTTAATTATATCTACAACTAAAATGTCACTGATAACATAATATTAAGTTCTATGTAGTTAAAAATTAATGTATTTGGTTAACAATCATGAAAAATGTATCCCATATTTTGTTTTTGAATGAATATACTTGTGTCCCTTAATAATTTTTGTTTCATAGAAACGTACAGTCTGTTAAAATATTTTTAGAAAAAAAAGGTTACTATTGCTTTATATTTGCGTTCTAAATAAAAAATGGGAAAACAACTTTAAGCATTGGATGGCATACATATAATACTAATAATAATAATAATTTAGAAAACAAAACAATTGAGGTCCAGTCTTGGCAATAAATCTGCACAAAATGTAAACAAGTACTTATAAAACATAATGAAGAAATAATTTCCATTATTATGAACGTACAACTAATATAATAATTGTATAACAGGAATGTTATGTAACATTGTTATCAGTTGTATCACTTGGGTCAACTGATAATTGGGTATTGGAAGTCTGAATGGTATCCTGTTGCTCAAGGCGTGCTGCCACATTGTTTAAGTCCTGATAGTTATCCCTCAACAAGCTATTTGGAAATTAAATCAATTAAAAACCTTATCCAACAACTAATAAAAACGATCTATAATTTATTATAACTAAACTCACTTGAGCATTATCTCGGCATTTCGTGTACCATGACGTATCTGTTCAGCAACTGATATAGTCGATGGAATCGTTGAATAATTGCCAGGATTAAGGCCTTGTTCTCTAGCCCTTAATAAGTGTCTCAAAGATCTCACTTGATCTTCAGCTCTTTGAGCTCTTAACTATATAAAACAAATGTTGTAATAAATAATTTTTATTTGTGTTTAAATTTGGTTCAATGAATCAAATTACCTAGTACATAAATTTCAAAAGCATGTATATTTAAATTTCAATTTAGTATCTCTTAATTGCATACTTGGGATATAAAATTTTTTTTATCAATATTCAATTTATTATTTAAGTAAAAACAACAGTATCTTACCAGTGTTTGTTGTAACATGTTATTTAAATTCAATATAGTTGTTCTTAA
Source organism: Melanaphis sacchari (assembly GCF_002803265.2). Lineage (NCBI taxonomy): Eukaryota > Metazoa > Arthropoda > Insecta > Hemiptera > Aphididae > Melanaphis > Melanaphis sacchari. The sequence continues at coordinate 5,450,253 of NW_020271335.1, forward strand.
GTCTTGTTCTGTTGCTTCTAACCTAGCCACTCTAGAATCAATAACTTCACTGTGTCTAAAACAAAATATTTAATTAGGAAATGTGGTTTTAAATTTAGGATCATTTTATCTGTGATTAGCAGTTCCCATTTATTAAAAATTATAACTCCTTTCTATAAAAATAAACAGAGGGTCATTACATGTTGTTTTCAGAAAAAGTTAGTAAAAATAGAATGATACACCCTAGTATCTTATTAATCCCTATCAGAATGCATCTCAATAATATTATATAAAAATAAACTTGAAATTATTTAAATCTAAAAAATTCACAATTTTAACTACAAAATATAATTTATAAAATAATACATGAGATTAAAGTTTAAAAACTAGTATTTTTTTACTTATGGATCAGGATCATGTACTCTAAATAACTATTAAGTGTTCTAAACAAATCATAACAAATGACAACCCTAGTTAACTATAACAGTCAAGTTAAATGAATTCAATTAACCTCAGATAAAATGAAATTAAAGGCAATTAATACCAAAATAAAAAAAAACCTTTGAAACCTGGTATAATTCTGGTTTATTGGTGTAGCACCACGTTGTGGGTTTATGGTAATGCTTATACGGTTTCGATCGGTTGGCTGTTCATTTCTGGTGACTGGATGAACAACTGGCACACCGATTGGGCCATCAGACAAAAAGTCAGGTAAACTGTTAGTAGTTGTTGGAGTGGTGGCACGAGGCTGTGTAGTTGTATTGGAAAATGGAAGATCTAATGGCATAACCACACATTGCTGAGGTGTACGGTTACTACGGTTGCCAAACATAGATGGCCGATTTATCCCACGTGTTAAATCAATACTATTTGATCTTGAATCTAGATCACCACTGTCATAAGGTTGATCAGTATTCATATGATCCTGAACAAAATCTGGTAAGGTAGATGTCTCTGTTACTGGTCTCACTGGTTGTGACACACTAGGCACTACTTCAACTTTAGGCTTTGATGTTTGATTGTGTCCATTGTTGCATAAAAAATGTCTAAATGATAAGAGATTATCTTCACGCTTGATACTGCAAGCAGTAGCTTCTCCAGAGTCTATTAAAAAATTAATTTTTTTGTATAAGTATTTTTAAAATAATTAAAATTTTAGCAGATACAAAAAACTTTAAAAAGAAAAAAAAATGATAACCTGCTTCACAATACATTATTTATAAATGTATACAACTAAAAGGCTAATAATTATCAATTATTACACAAATCACAAATCTTTTCAAAAATATTATCTATTTTAATATTAAAATTAAGTACAAATAATTTATTAATATTCACTAAAGAAAAAATAGTTCTACTTGAAAAGTTCAAAAATTTATATAAATACTTGTTCTTTAAAGTGAAGACAAATACTTTCTAAAAGTTTAACAAATTATAAAATGTTCATTTTAAATGATGTGTTAATTTAATGTTTTAATTTATACTAAACATGTATATCATTTGCATATTTAATTAATAAAAATAAAAAAATTTTTATTTAATTGACTATGTTATAAATATTAACTACCTTGCACTGAGGGCTGTTGATAATAAATTAACGATAAAAGATCTATAAGAAAAAAATTGTGTCAACCTACAGTTAAATTAAGTGAAAGGTGAAAGGACCAAAGAATGCAGTACCACAATGCAACATTCCAATAACTGTGCATTTTCAATTATATATTATATTTAAAGTAGGTCCTACTCAAGATTTAACATATTATGTGTCATAATAAGTATAACAGGTATATGTAAAAAATGAAATAACAATTGATTGATAAGTAACTATTCCACTTAAATATCTATTAAAATGTTTTTAAATAAACTATGGTTTAAAAAAACTAGTAAATTAACTATAATTATTCCTGATATTTAATGATATATACTTTAAACCTATAAATTTAAACTTAGAATGACTTCATAAAATACATTTTCTTATAACAATTTGAATTAGAATAAAATTTAAGAGTTCAAGTTTAACATAAAAGTTACCATTTAAATATAAAATTGTGAGAGGCACATATGCATTATACAAATATGTATACTTACCATTTACATTCAAAGTATTGTCATGACGTCTGCTATCCGTATGAGTACCCAGACCGATGTCTAATTGACATGGAGGAGTGTGCTCATTACCGTTCACTAATAAATTGTCTGATTGACTGTCACTATCACCTTCATTATTGGGTGGATTAGCCACAGCATTTTCGGCGTCATTTAATGTACTCTTGTCTTCTTCCTCGGACATCGTGTAAAGATATCATATATATGTTATAAAGCTCGATGATTATTATGCGAATCAAGAAATGATTAGTCGTCTCCACATGGCACTACCTAACTGTTGATGCGAATGCTACGAAAATTATTTCAATAAAAATTTTATTCATAAGAAAATTTGTCAAAATACTTTACAAATTGTAACAATAGATAAATTTTTAATTCTTTAGTAATTTAATGTTTAATGTTTAATCAATTAATTTTTTTTTCAAAATAATTTGCAAAATGTAAATGTAATAGCCACACATTTGACAAAACAAAATCAAAGAGTAGGGGCTATAGTGATAATGGATCCAGTGTTTCCCGCTACACGATATTAAATTCTTATTTTTCACTCGTGATTACCCGGAAGTAGGAAAACATTGAAAAAATATAATATAATATTATTATATTGCCTTTTTTGTTTATTTATTGTGATTTATGTATAACTGTGTGAGTACTAAGTACTAAGTTGTATTACGTAAACAAAACCAAAATTAATTTAATATTATATTAGTATTTACTATTTAGTATGTATTTATAAGTGGGTAAGCAGGATATTTTAGTTTTTAGTTTTTATGTTTTACCAATCTACATGTTAATTTATTTTAAATGAAACCATTGGAATTTCATTCAATTTATTTGCGTTAAGTATAAATCTTCGTTTCGATAAATTATATTTAACATTATATTATAGAAATTAAAAATCATATTAAACATATTTTTCGTGATTTATTACAAAATATAATTAATTTAAATAATGTCATATACTTCTATTATATTTCTACAAGTGCCATACAGGCTACAGCTCCTAATATAACCCACTGCAGACTACAACACTAGGTGCCATTAAAAAAAACGCAATGCAGGTATGATTATAATTTTACACTCTTTCCTAATTTCCTGTCTTACCTATCTATTTTATTTGCCGTAATATAAAAGTATCTTGCACTCATACCGTCTATCATGACATTGTGTATTTCTAATGAATTATGTCTCAATATGATTGAAGTTAGTAGGTATAAGTATTACATAACATAAGATAACGTATTTAGGTATAATATGAGGTTTGAGTTGATGGCTGAAGAAATTGTCTACAAAAAGATATTTAATATATTATTTTGTACCTACTACTACCTAAATATAATTTAATTTTAAGCACCAGTCGGTTGTTACAACTAATGGGTATGTAAATTACGGTCACTGGTCATAAGCAATTGTTTTCCCACACCGTAACACGTGTATACAAGCAAATGTTTATATTATTGTGTATAGACGATAGTATTATAGTTTATACATATTATAAATACTATCAGTTACCTATTAGTTTTATAAATAAACATGTATTAGCTGATTTTGAATTTTGAACAAAGTCGATGGAATTTCTATAACGGATCGCCCATAGTGATGATAATATGTATGTACAAAAAAAAAAAAACAATATCAAAGGTACCTACATGTCGAGTTTAAACCTATTTAATTTAAACCATTAAATAAGTATTTGTAACGAATGACTGCATGTCCTTCATCAGTCCTTGTATTGAATACACAAAGTGTACAATAGAATATTACATAATGCATATCCAACATACGGCATAGGTATACATAGGAACTTAGAATGTGTGCATACTATAACAGCGGTTCTTAAACTTTTGTAGAACACGAACCTCAGATGAAAGACTTATATAGAAATCGTGGATCCTATCTTTTGAAACCCTAACGTATGCAAGCTGTGATTTGAAGAGCCCAGTAAAACCCCGACATGAAAAGGGGGCTGCGGACCATAGTTTAAGAATTAAGAACCGTTGTATTATAATAATAATTATATAGAAATGTAAACTGGGTGTGACATTATTAAAAAAAAAGTACCTATAGATAGGAATAACTGGTAAATGTAGTTAGCATTTGTTAAAATGTAAAATTACGACTCTCTTTATGTATATATTATATATTTATAGTTTATACTCTTTAATATACGAATATGATCATATACTAGTATAAAATACAGTGAAATTTTCAATTCAACTCGGGTAACACTAATTACTATAACAGTATAATATAATATTTAAAGGAATAGTAAGAAAGTATTTAATGTATTAAAATATTTATAATATTTATATAATTAAATATATCTAACAATATGAAAATGTGTCTTATGAATAAAGCTGATGATCTCTAGAGACCTAGTGGTATCTAAACTGTAAATGTAAAAAAGTTGAGTATTATTAATTCTGAGATTCATCATTAGTTTATTTATTTATTTAATTAATTTTAATTTCATATACACATAAATACTGAGCCCCATTGAAAAACTCGAGTGGAGGCCCACGAATTCTAAAATAAATTATATAAAAAATAACATTAATATTTTGTATAAAAGATTAGAATTAAATTATTTTAAATTGATTAAAGTAAATTAATATAATATTATTAATTCATCAGAAAATTGAACCATTGCAGAATGTTATTTTTTAATAAATTAATTGGTAGGTTTATTATGTATGCTGGTATTTTGTTACATAATTTGGTTTCCAACTGCCAGATGTGGTTTTTTATATCTATTTATGATAAAATTGGTTTTTGCATATCTCGTGTTTATTTTATATAATATTGATTGTAATAAATTGTAGTTTTTTTAAATACCTATATAGCAATATAGTAGGATTTTTTTAAGTCATTGCACTAATAATCATACAATTGATTACGATAATCTGATAAACTAAATATAACATTTTACTAAAAATTCAAATTGCAATTGAATATTTTTATTTTATTTATTTTTGGTATAATCCACATAACTTCATTACTTCAAATCTTTATATTTCCTGTTTTATTTTTCAATAAAAGTTCATTTTATACCAAAGTTTCATTCAAAAAGTTTTTGCGTTCAAGCAACATTGTATCAGTTATTTATCAGTTTTTCTATTTTTATTACAGTTGATCGTGTTAATATTTTGATGTAATACAATTCTAAAAATAAAATCTAGTAATAATTGTCGTTATACGTGAGAGGTAAATAGATTTTGGATAACCAAAAACATAAGAGTATAAAAAAGATGATCAGTGCAAATAGAGAAATTCCAGTGGCGTGATTAGGAATTGGTTTTGGGGTGGGATATAAGTTTATAAACTATGACGTTAAAATAGGAGACTATGCTTTCCACATCTTCTTTTATTCATTAAATTGCATCGATTTCAATACCTATTACATTAATTTATTATTATAAATTAAGGTACAAGGACTAGGTACATATACGGTATACTGTACAAAAATAAAACAAATTTAAAAAATCTTAATTATTTAGTGCCTTTCTAAATCTAATTGATTGATGATTGATAATTTTTATTTAGAATAAACACTTAAAAAAAGATAAGAGTCCACGACACAATATCCATGATACTACTTTTTAGAATATTCATGAAAAATCTAAAACACAGTCATAGCAATTTAATAAGATATACATATTTTAAAAATTAATAAGTAGTATAATGACTTGCTTAGCATTTTTCCATTTATTTAAAACCCAAACAGCAAGTTTACTTTGATTATTTAAACCACCAAACTTTAAAAAAACTGTGCAAAATTTACAAAAACCATCCGTTTTTAACTCAGAATATGTTAGCTATTCAAACTCAGTTAGCCATTTCTATTGAAATGTTAGGCACCGTTTTTTGTATTAATCAGTTATTGGAAATTTGTAATTTCCTTATTAATAATTAATAATCCTTATTTCTTGAAATAGAATTAAAATCTTTAAACCATTTAAAGCCAAGCGCTTATAAGAATTTAATAATGATTATTAAAAAAATAAAACAAAGCCCTGAGGGGAATATATCCCCATATCCTCCCCCCATAATTATGCCACTGAGAAATCCATACCTAATAGATTCGATTGAATTTGTTAAGAAAAACGCTGTCTACATTTTAGTTTATTCTATATTACAGCAAATAAAAATAATTTCTTTTTATCAAAATAATATTGCATAACAAGAAAATATCATTAATTTATTATACTTTCTTTGCAGGTGGTCTAAGGAAATGTCATAGATAGGAAATTATGAAAAATAACACCATTGCATCAACAATGATATAATTTAATAACTATATAATTGTTTTTTATATAACTTGTTATTTTGAAGATACAAATATTTAGAAGTGTCTTAAATTATATTTAAATTGCCATGTTAATGTTTTAATAAGTAATGACTATTTAATTGAATTTCATACATTTGTATAATACTTTAACGATTTAATGTTTGGATAACAATTAATAATGCCTCTCTCTATACTCTTAATAATAAAATAAAAATAAACATAGTAATAATTATAAATAATACAATAAATTTATAAGAATTGATTATTGCTCTGTCTTCAGAAAATCTATTTAAAATTTTTACATTTCTGTGATTAATACGTGAAACTGAACGATTCTTATTGAATCGATGATTGCAAAAACGACTCAATTTTTAAAACTTTTGGATAATTGATAAAAAGTGTATAATTTATATAATTCTAAAAAAAATTTTTATTTAAAAATGAATACTTGTAGAAATATATTATGCATTGATTATACATAATTTGTGTAGGTATATAAATAATATGATGTTTCTTATTACAGAGTTTTCTGACTCGTGTCGTTTTTGCAATCATCAATTCAATTAGGTACCTACTTATAAGTTATAAATAATTGTCAATTAGCAATTGAAAACAAATTGATGAAACTATTTGGTGGTTTATACTGTTTATAGTATATTGATAAATTTTAATCATTAAAATCTAACTGAACTTAATATTATATTACTTATTATTTAACAATTTAAAAGTCATAAGTTTCATTTCAAACATAATAATTCATATACATATTTTTTAATTTTAGTAAAAAATTATTATATGTATAAATTTACTATTAATTAATAAAATATGTAATACATTTTTATAGGTATATAGTATATATTATATGTATACTACTATTTCCTAAGCTATTAATTTTTATTTGTATTATTTAGAGTTTATAAAAATTATAGTAAATAAAAGTTAGATACATGAGTAAGTAATTTAAATAAAATCAATAATTTAAAAAAAATATTTTTATGACAAGTATTTACTGTTAGTTAATAATTATAATCAATTATTAACATAGAACTCAATAGAATATCAACTTTAATGAATATTAAATTATTAAAGATAAATACTATCAAATATAAACATCATCAATTGTGTATGTGAAAGTATAAAATAATAATTTAATACTGTTGTAATTTTTAACTTAAATTTAAACATAAATTGGTTTCGTCAAAATGTTTCAATCATCTTTCATTTATGTTTATATTACGTATTTTAACTAGATATTAAAAACTGATGATGATCAAAAGACTGAAGTTCAAAAGTAAAGATGCTATAATAAAACTATAAATATTTATCATTGTTTTCATTTTAAAACTGACAATATATTATCTAATACGGTATTTATGAAAATAGGCATTTAAAAAAATATATATACTATTAATATTTATATGAGAAAATAATCTTAGAAATTAGAGGTTAAGTAATTAAGTCAACCATAAAAGATTTTTAATTGTTATTAATTATTTTTAACTTAACATAGGTATAAATTATAAAAAAACACTTTTTTTTTCCTTTTTGGAACTTCCAGAAGTTTTTGTCAAAATATTTCTTTAATGGCAAGTCAGACGAAGGTAGATACATATATATTTCATATAGGTACTTAATACTCAGTATATTTGACAGACATTTGGTCCAACGAATTAAGTCCAATTGTAATTTTGTCCAACAGCAATAATTTTCATCTACATTATTTTAGGTCCCAGGTGTGTAAAAGATTATTGTGTCCAGTCAATCATAGATTTAAGTATTTAACCTAGGAAGACATAAAGTAATTTGATTTTTAATCCATCCATTTATTACTGACTATAAAATATTTGCGACTTAAAAATTATAATAAACTATTTTTTATTTTATTCATTAAGGCTAAGTTAAAAAAAATATTAAAGCTCAACAACGTCTTAAAATTTAAAAGTATGCATTAATAGTAAATTGTGTTCCATATACATAAATGATATACCTATAATGCTTTACATCCTATTTAGCACAATACTATTAAGTTGTTTTTCAAAGGTAACTACGAAAAAGGTCTAATCCGAGTTATTGTATGTTCTGTTAGAATTATGGCTTGTATTAATTTGAGTTGCATTCTTATATTCAAGATGCCTGTTTAATATTTACTATTTTAAGATGTGTCTATCATACCTATTTTTTTTTTACTACTATTTGTGTACATAGATACAAAAAAAAAATCAATTCACATTATTGTAAAATCAATATATTCATAACTCTGCTTAGAATCTAAAAAATTAACATTCATAAATGATAAATGCATTTAGTCTAAGTTTGTGTATAAATAAGCTGGAAAATAAAGTTTTGAATAATAAATAATAATATATAAGTAATCATATTATATTCCATAATAAATAATTTTATATTTTTATACTTGTAATTAGTATGTACTCCTCTCACCATCCCGAAAAAAAACTTGAGCCATAATTTGTACGTACTATAAAAAAACCTGAGATGTATTTTGTAAGTACCCCAAAAAATTTTGGCCTGCAACTAAGAGCACATTATTTTTATTGTAGGATATGATTGATTATCAGTAGCCATCCAAGCCGGAATGGTAAATACGATGGTTATCCACAAGTTTAATACATTAAATTCTACAAAGTATGACGTATTTGAAATTTGTATGGTTTTAAAAATAATCATTAACACATAATAGTTAAATATGTCATTTGGCGGCAAATTTTAAAATTCCGCCTTTAAAACTCTTGTACCCATCATAAAAAATAAATTATATAAAAATAACACTGTTAAAATTGTTATAGTATATTTGTTAAAAAAAAAGAAAAAAAAAAGTAAGACATTGGATAGATGGATAGAATAAAAGCTATTGAATATGTCAAGTAGCTGATCCACTCTATGTATAAAATAAACAATAAACAAAAAAAATATTAGAATTAAAATCACAATCTCGATTATTATAAATTAGGTTTTTAAAACAAATTTCAAAAACGTAATAAAAATATGATATATGTATGAATCGCGATTTTATATTTTTCAATATTGTTTAAATACTTACTATAATATGTATAATTTTTTTAATTATTATTTGGTAGTGATAATTTATACAATTTCGTTATTTTGTTTTTTTAATTATAATAAAATGTATAATTATTTTACTCTAGTTTTTATCTTTTCATAGAAACTTTAAATTCTAGATGTTTTAGAAATAATTAGTTCGTTTTTAATTATTTTTTTCTCAGCTTTTTAATGAAACTTAGCATCACTTAACCTTATGCACTTTCAACTCACACTGATTAAAAAAAAAAAACTCTTTAAGAATATATTAAACCCGTTTAATTTTTAGTCAACCAGACTTGACGAGACGATAGTGCAATAAAAACAATTGCTTGGTAGTGTACAAATAAATCATTTGAAATTATCAATATGAAATATAATAATCCGATAGTTGTAATACAGGTAATGCAGTAAACACGTTTATGTATCAGTGTGTTTACTACTGTAAAAATATTGTACATAATTTATTCTCGAAAATAGAAGTATGACGGTTCTAGTGTTATAATATTATAATAATATATAATACCATATAATAAATGGTCTTTCAATAATATGCTGAGTACTCATTGACGTAATAACTCTGCATTAGGTGGTATAATATAAAATTATATTACTATATTATTATTTGCTATGTAAATTTTTCAATAATTAATAATTTTTCCTAAAAATTATAATACATTAGAAAAAATAAAAGCTTTTGTTTTTGCCGTTAAAATATTTTATCACTCTTATAAATTTCGACCCGAGATTTCTAGCTTCTGCTACTTTTGCCCTCCCTTTAATCCGGCACTGATAGTTATTCATTTATGATTATATTTAAATAAAACCAAAGTCATGTTGACAGATTGCATCATAGTTGCGGTGGCAGACTTAATACCTTCGTCGAATAAACCGCTAATTATATTTAATATTATGATTTTTATGAAATTGATGACCCATCAAAAATTCAAATCAGGGGCAACCAAATACCACTAATAATACATATAAATAATCTTGCCTCCACCTACATAATATATTATATTAAAGCGTCATCTACATTGGGCTATGATGCTATGAAACAACTTTAAGAATATTTTGGTTCGGACAGTTTTTCTTAAAAATCAACTTTTACTCATCTCAAAATCCAAATACTTCAAAGTAAAGAAATATAATACATTTTTTTTTTAAATGAATAACGGTATACAGACATACAGTACCATACTTATCAGTAAAAATCTGATGAGCATTTGAAGTCGAAACATCAATCTGTCCACTCCAGAAATTGCAATATCACCTCAGGAATAGAGTAAATAGGTCACACTTTGAAAAATGTTATCAATGTCAGCATCAGCTAATAAAAACCTTATTAATCTTTTTTTTGTTAATATCGATTTTAATGGAAACGATAGTGATATTTTATCGTCACCTACATCTTACACACAAAGATCAAAGAAAAAAAAATATTACAAAAGTGATGCATATCAAAGAGTTAAAATTGACAAAGCTATGACCATGATACTCAAACTTATTGTACATATCCTTTTATAAGTGTTAAATGTGGAAAAATTCACCCATATACTTCTCCAAAATCACCAGACCTGAAAAATTGCGAAGGAGCAAACTCAGTCAACTATAAATGATGCACAATATATAAATAACTGAGGTACAAATACATCAATCTTTCAAGTAGAAAAACCTCGACAAACATCGCCATTCTACTCCATCACCGATCACAAACACTATCATAATCAATCAGATATAGCTTATACTAATGTAAAAGAGAGCTAACCATTGATTTCAACCAAATACTACTCCTGTAAATAAAATGAAATCGCTCTACTCAAATTGTTCAATGCATTTTAATCCATTTTAAATCTCGGAAAACTTTAAGATTCGTAGTGGTGCCATGAATTATAATGATGTATTTTTTTTTGTCTGTAAGCACATTGAGCAGTTTGAGGATAATTTCAAATAGTGAATAGGACATAGTTTATACTTTAAAAAGGTAAAAATTCATAAAATTTTTCAAAATAATTAGGAAATAATAAAAAAAAGTTATTATTTTCTATAAACAAATTGAGTTCAAATTTGGACGAAATTACTTATTTAAACGATAAACAACGATTATTTTGTCATAATTAAAAAATATTATTCGTTGAGACTTAAAAATATTACGTAAATTATATTGTTATGAATTTTACTCTATGCAATAGCGTACACGACGTAAATAATAATTTTAATTTCTTTTAATATATCATTAGTTATTTACAGAAATATGTTATTATATTTTGAGTTCAATCATTTGATATGATATGGTATAAATATATATAAATATATTATAATAATTAAATACTAATAATATAATTAATGCAATATTTTCAGAAAAAATTATATCAATCTATTTTGATACTAAAATTAAAATAAATCACGAAATATATTTAGCGATATAGGCTAACAGCCGTTTTTCTTGTACAATAGTATATCATTGAATTCAAATTTAACATATTCATAACAGTGACCCACTCGACACCTAATTGTACAGCATAGCGGTACTCACTTGCTCACTTTTTTTTTTTTAAGAATTTTGAGGAATGACTTGGCGCCGGGCTGTGCAAATATTGGATACTACGATTTTTCCATGCACGCAACACGTGTATTATTATTGCACAATTAAAACGTATAATATTTTTATGTCGATGAATTTGACACACATGCAAAACGTGTGGCGCGATCGGTCGAGAAAAATATACTTATCGACCTATCGTAATAATACGATGCGTGTGTACAATTTTATTATTAATGTACAGTTTACCAATTTATACCTTTGCCTTCATCATAATTATAAATACATATTATAATATGATACACATGTGCAATGAGCGTTATCGCTTATTATAATATTATTAATATTATCGCACGCGTGTACGCGTGGATGATAAATCCGACGGAAGCGGTCTGCGTTGATGTGGTGGGGAGGAGCTTAGTTGCCTATCTCCGTGTACATAATATTATTACATTATTATTATTATTATTACAGTATTGCAGCTAGTATTATCTGCAGCGCCAAAACGTGGAATGTGGAAACACACCTCGCACGACCGGTAACGAATCGCTTTATCGTCGCTCAGCAACAACCGCCGCGGTCTATAAAAAAAATAAATATTACAGTATATGGGTACGTCATATTACGGTATACACGCGTATACTCTGCGTCTCTGCCCATACCTGCGCCGTACTTACACATCACGCCGTTCTCATCTCGACGCGAAACGACAAGCGCAAACAGTAGTATACTGTTGCCGCCCGCCGCAATCCGAACACAATACGAATTCGCGCGGTCCCGTCAACGGTCGTCGCGTGCCACATATATGAAGTTTTCCAAGATTGTGGGCAACAGCTGGCACAATGTGCTCGACCAACTCCAGCCAGGAATACCTGGTGGCGCCATCGAAGGACGGTATGGACGAGACGAGCTACATACTCCAGCAACGGCGGCGTCAACAACAGGTTATGATCAGTTAATTATTATATTATGTATAATACGTGTGTACGATGCGTACGTATAGTACGTACGCGTATACAATAAATAATATCATAAACCTATACACGCTTAAGTCGCATAAAATTATCATATTTTATTTTATGATTCTTGCGCTTCATCACTTTAATAGCATCTCGTTAGTTATTACTGATAACATAATAATTTACTTAGCTATCGTCGTCCGATTCATCCCACACATAAGCCTGACGAAGCTCACGTGTGTGGAAAAAAAAAATAAAAGTATTAAAAAAAAAACTAATTCTATTGTACTTTAAACTTTAAACTTTAGATATGCTACGGATATCCGACACGTGATTGAATCATTAATTATCTGCAGCTGTCCACTGAATAATTGATAAATTATTTTTCAATGTTAATAATTGCAACCCAAAAACAATAGGTATAGAGAAAAATTCTACACAGAGTTCGTTATTTTAAAAGCTTGCCTAACCTATTACTGAAAAATAACTAATTGTCCGACTTATGTCAAAAACAAAATTTCTCTCTCAACCTTATTAATAATCTGAACGAATAAGGGTCTGTTGGAAATATAGCTGCTAAGAACTCCAAAGTATCATATTAAACTAATATATCCTAAAATTGTGGTGTAAATATTGGATAAACGTCCATTTTTATTTTACTATTCGTTGCAAGTGTCGGAGAGTGATGGTATTATATCGTATTTTTATGTTTACCCTTTTCCATACTTTAAAACGTATATAATTTTTTTTTAGAAGTATGTTTTTATTGCTCTGGCTGTCATAACTATCATTTAAAGTACTCGAATAACAATAGTATCAATATGATAATATTTATCGTTATGCAGCTTTAAAAATATAAATCACTAACATATGAATATTTAGTTGGTTAGGATTTATAAATTAATATCTTAGTATATCTATTAAAAATTTTACCTGTTACTAATGTTAACGTATACATTTCATAATTATTATGAATGTACCTATATTGAATAACTGTTGAATAAATACCCACTGTATACCAGAATAGTTATAAATATCTATTCATTTGTTTTCAGTTATCTATTATTCCATATTTTTATTGCGTATAATGTATTAATTTATTCAAATTATAAAAATAAAAATAAACAAAAAAAAAAAAATTACAAATTTTTGTATTAAATTTAGGAAAAAATTGTTTAAATATTTCTTTATTTATATTTTTTAATTGCTTATGGTTTAATACTATAATTTATTTAATAATTGATGGATAATATTGTATATTTTGTGATTTTTGTTTAAAAATCTATAATACATTACATCATAGTTTGTACGAATTTAATATTAGTATACGTACACGTTATTTTGTTTGATTGGTTATTAATATTTACTATAAAAATTAGAAGAACAAAATAATATTTTACAAGCATAGTTAAATTCTATTTATATAATAACATGCATAAATATAATAATATAGCATGTTTACTGTTTAGGTATATATATTATTTTTTTTATACATATTATACTAGGTACTTTTTTATTGCTCTTTAATTATTTAATAAAACTAGAACACTTGGTAATTAAAAATGATAATATATTTTGTTTGTTAATTTTATAAAAAATAAAAAACAATTATATGATATTAAATGATACATATTATTAACACAAATTATAATCTCACTAAAGTCAAGGTCAGCCCTTTGTTAACTGAGAATGGTTTATAGATATTTAAATTAATTTTAACACTTAATTTGCTTTAAATGTAAATTTTATTTGTTGACTCTGGTAATTAATATTTAAAAAATTATTATTCAGTAAATATTAACATTTATTAATTTTGGAAAACACAGAATTATTACAATTTTACAAAAATCGTTGATACAGTAATTAATGATTATTTTTGAATGTATGTATTTTTTCTTGTAAGTAGTAGAATTTAATACTTTCCAGACTTGGATAATAATTGATTGATTTTTGTATACAAAATAATTTGTCATACTGTATGAAAAGATCGTATTTCAGTAAAATCTAATATTTATATAGTATATACCTACATTTATTTAAAAGATTTAATTTTAATTTTAATATTTGCATTGGATTTTCAGTAAGTATAGGCATATGGTGGTTATCCAACTAGTACCTATGATTAAACACCTTTTTATTTAAAATTTAATTTTTGAAATTTATACTCAAGTTCATATTTTCAAATACTTAGAAGTTAATATTTTATTCTATAAAAAAGTATACAGTCATGATGAAAATCATTTTTTTTAAATTCACTTCACCTTTTTATATAAAATAGAGGTTTTTAACCGACCAAGCATTCTTTTTTTCACCAACACTTACAGAAAAATCGAAAATGTCAAATTTTAATGAACAGCTCAAACAATTAATCTATATAAAATACTAATACGTATATAACACACAATTGATTACAATTTCTAGTAGGTACCTATGGTTATTCGTTTTTGAATTACGCCAAAATTATTATCGAATACTGCGTAAAAATTCCCATTTTTACTTAATTTTTCTTTAAATAAGTTTGAAAAGTACTAGAAAATTTTCATTTTTGAACCATATAATATTTACTAGATTTAAATAAAAACCAACCGTAAAACTGAAACTCAAAGCAATTTTACCACCCCCAACAGTGATAAGCAGAAAAACACACACGTCATTATTCTAAAATTAATAATTTATCGTTTTACTAAAACTCTAAAATTTTAATCACCTAAATGTAAACATCATCGATACTAGTATCATTTAGATATTTTACTTTTTTATTGAGGTTGTTAAGAATTGATTGTTAATTTCATTAGATTTTTAATAATACTATAGGCATACTTATTTTAAAAAGTTTTATTAACGATTTTCATATACATGCAAGGGAGGTGAACGTTTAATTATTAGATACAAAATGTGTAATAAAAATACATTCATATATTATAATATACTTTTCAAAGTAATTTTCAAAATATTCTCTTACACGATTTAAATTTTGGATTGAATATAATATAGGAGTATTTTATTATTTTTATTTATTATGTATAATATTCTATAAGATTTGTAGATTTATGCAACTAATACAGTCAAAACAGAATATATATAAAAGTAAATTTAAATATATAAATACATAATTTACTAAATAATAAAAATGTAAAGTATGTATAGTAAATAAATGTGTTGTTTAAAAAAAAAAAAAAAAACGGTTTATTTAAATTGATATGCATTTTAATTTCAAATCTTTTGAACCACACTGATTTATGTAAATACCATTAAATGTATATCTATTTGAAGTATTAACTGTTTACAAAACCATTGACTTCATCCCATGATATTGATTTATTTACATTTATAAAGTTGTATATCTATAGTACGATATTCAAATGTACACTCCGTATATGTAATATATTATATTAGATCTCTACTCTATATAAATTTATTATCAATTTAACACACAATTTTTTTTAAATAAAAAATTTGGTTGATGACATTAAAAAAAACTCTAAGTAAAAAGTTATGCTAATTAAATATTTACAAGCAATTATTTATTTAAAGATTATTTACAATAAGTATTTTATGACATTATCGATAAAATTTGACCTATCGTACTACTCCATCGATCGATGTATTTTCTTTTTAATTTTCGGGACTCATTATTATTTTGTCGAACATAAATCTTTTTGTCCATTGTATTTTCAGTATCAACGTATTGTATATTAAAAGTTTAAAGTACCTTAATTCAATAAATGTTATTTTGTTCAAAAATCAATGTAGAATATGTTAAGGAATTAAATTATTTTTAGTTTTGTTTAATTTAATTAAATATTTTATAAAGTCATTTAATTTGAAGTACCTATTATATTATAACTTAGTAGGTACCTAAATGAAAATTGAAAATTAAATTGGCTATTTCATGTTTAAATTAGATATAAATTTAAAAAATTCAATAGTTTTCGAAGCAACGTATACAAAAATATAATTTAAATATTATGATATAGACTGAATAACTAATCTCTGAATGTAGATAAATTGTGTTTAAACTGTTTAAAAATTCATTAGAACTTGGATGTATATTTTTAGTTTCCACAAAGATTAAAAACGAATTTTGAAAAATAATTTATTTGACTAGTTTTATTTTTCAAATAATATAATATTACGGTTTAAATAGTTTAATTACTGTCATCTAAGTCTCAGTACTTGGATAATTGTTATTATTTTTATATTTAATAATTAATTTATTATATTTATATTGGTAAAAAATGTATTATTTATTAATTATATATGAATTAAATAAATTAACTCAATAAAATAATATGTTATATACGAGATAACATAAAATATTAAAATATATAGTTAAATAGTTATTATTATATAGGTATTTAAAATTAAAGTATTTCACAAATTATATAATGATAAATACGTATATTTTAGATTCTGAGCCAATTGATTTTACAACGATATGCTTTTTTTATCTTTATTAACACTTTTTTAGACTAATAAAAATTTATCTAGAAACTAAATAGTACCTAACTTTGAGGGGGAGGGGTTAAAAGTAAAATATTACTAAAAATAAATTTTATAATTGGGAAAAATAAAAAAAATTTAACGAAAACGGAGACTTTTACGCAAATTAAATTTTCAGAAAAATTGATTTAGTTTTTTTTTTTTTGCGTAACTCAAAAATGAATAACTATAGTAACTTGAAATTTTTATCAAATGTTTATTATTTTTTATTTACAATACAATTTTCAAAATACACTATTTTTTCACTAATTATAAGGGAGAGACATTTTCAATTTTTTTCTTGAAATGTCGATTAAAAATTATTCACTGCTTAAAAATACTTAAAAATTATCTTTAAAGCTCCTCATAAGTTGTAATACTCTACTATAAATACTGAAAATCTATAATTACAAAATATTTAACAAGTGTTTAAAGTAAGGATTTAAAAATTACAAATTATTTTATTGTTAGATATTCATAAAAATTTTTGATTTTATACATACAATTTAAAACGTACAAGGTTTTGTGTAAGTTTTTCAATCTATGTATAAAATCAAATTCTATTAGAAATCCAAATCAATTTTTTTATGAGTATTTGAATTTTTACTCCATATTTACACTCGTAAAATAATTATTACTTCTTACATTTTTTTTATATTTTATTGTTATTCAAAAAAATAGATATTTGAAATTTTTACAAAATAATATTATTATTTTTATTACTTGATAAAATATTCAAAATATTTCAATTTTTTTGGACTATGTATATGCTTGGAAAATTGAAAGTTTTTTTTCCATAATTGATTTAAACAATAAAATCTAATAAACATACAAAGGTTATTAAAGGTAATTATTTCGTTATAATTTAAAAAAAATATTCGTTGGAACTTAAAACTATAGTGTACATTATTATTTATTATTATTATGATTTTTATGAATTATACTATACGCAATAGCCAATAGCATATATAACATAAATAAAATTTTTATTTTATTTTAATATATTATTAGTTATTTATACTATGAATCTATTTTTAATGTATTGCGTTATTTTCAGAAATATTTTATTATATTTTGAGTTAAATAAATTTATTTAATATGGTAATAAATATATAATATATATACTAATAATATAATAAATGCAATATTTTTGAAAAAAAATTTTATCAACTTAATGTAATATTAAAAATTAAATAAATTACTTGAATAACTACATATATCACAAAACATACTTAGTGATCGGGCTGACAAACCGTTTCCACTCAAAATTGTTTTTTGTACACAATGGTATAATATTGAATTCAAATTTAACTCATCTATAACTGTTAATCACTCAACACCTAACGTATAACAGAGCGTTACGCACTTCCTACTTTTTTTTAGCATTGATTTGTATTAAAATCGAATAATATTGTAATAATTGTAAATATCGTGCAAGCGCAGTGACGACAATATTTATAGTGTTGTGATTACCTGAACCTCTGGTCAAAAATACTCTGATGTTGGAAATAATAATAAGTATTGTATTATTGAATATTAAACCAATAATTGGTAATTTTTCCTTTTGATAAGATAAAAATGTTTACGAGTACAGTTAAAACTACTTATTGTTTTGTTTTAAGGAACTTAATTTAGTTACTCAAATTAATTTATATTTTTAAATTAACTTAAACTTAGATATTAGTTATTTTTTCTAGAGTAATTTAACTTTAATTAGTTAAAAAAATTGCTAACTTGCCTTGCTTTGGTTAAACATAAAAGACAGATTATAATTATTATTTATAAGTTAGATGCAATTTACAACGTAAGCAATTATTTTTAATTAAATGATACAACAACTTGGGTTGTCATTGAAAATTTAATTCACGGAAACTATTTTTTAATATATATCTATTCCATTCATGTGATTTTTTCAACTTTAATAATACATAATTACAAAAATATAAGAATGTTGAATAAATTTTGAAATTATATTATGCATACAACTCATTCTACAGTATTCGTTGTAAGACTAAAGTAAATTTTAACTCGCTTGTTCATTAAGTAAATTGCATAAATATTTAAATATTAGTTTAACGTATGGTTTTAAATTATTAAAGACTTAAACATCTTATGGTATATAATATTAACTATAATATGATTCATATCAATCTACAATGTGTATTGCTAAAAAAATTTGCTTTAACAGATATGTATTCAATTAACAAATTTTTCACATATCAACCTTTGATTGGATTTTTATTAGGTGATGGATGGGGGCGACAACCTCAAAAACTGTCCAAAGTTTGCGAGTTTCAATTACATCAACTCAATTATTGGTAGTGGTGTTATTGGTAAGTTGCATAATTAAATACAAGATTACTAATTTATAACTAATATTAAATATGCACGAACTAATCTATAAATTTTTATTTAAATATTCTTTTGTAAGAGAAAATAATTTAATATTTAATATACTTAGGTAATTTATATTTACTTAAGATACGAAAATAATACTTGCCTTTTACTTATATTTTTTTATGAAATTTAAGTTTTTTGTTAGCTGAAATTTTTTTATTTGGATCAATAATACTATAAACAATGAAAATAATATAATGTATATTAATACAACATTAAAATTATACTTAAACTTTTTAATTTTATATTCACGAAAACAACTTTGAAATGTTCTTTTGAATTAATTTCCGTTTATAAATCATAAAATATAAATATAAACCTTCTGTATACTCTATACATCCATAAAAAATATGCGTTATCGGATAAATTATTTATAACAAAAATCGAGTTCAACTCAAATCTCAATATTATTATAGAATTCATAAATTGAACAAGATAATTAAATATAATCTTAAAAAGTACTTTGTTAAAATTGAGAACTAACCATTTTTATTATTTATATTTTCTACACATAGAATTATTTATAAAAACCAGTTACTAATTTATTACAAATTTTTGTATTACTCAACTAAAAAAATTCAATTTTTGTTATAAACCGAATATTTTGATAGCAATTTATTATGGATTTAAGTTTCTATTTTAAGTCTTACCAAACATATTCAAACATTTGTAGTACAAACATGTAATCAATAACATTTGTGTGCTTATAAATACCAAAATAAATCAGTCTATGTTTTAAATTTGTATGATATTTATTCATATCTAAATACTTACAGTTTATAATGATTTACAACATGATTTCACTAAGTTATACATTAATTAATAATACAATACCATTTATTAACTAAAATAAAATTTAAAAAAAATGTTCAAAATATAAACCTTGGGTTATTATTTAATTCATAATATTTTTCATTCAACAAATAGGCAATTTATTCTTGTATAAAATATATAAAATAATGTTTAAAATATTAGTTACTATAAGTTTATAAATTTTACGATGAAGTTTAGTTTAAATTCGACAATAAATATAATTCTAAAAATTTAATTTTACCAAATTAAATTTTATATTAATATTTTATTTTATAACCGTTGTTTATCTAAAAACTGATTGAATTTTTTTTTTTAGATAATTTATATATTCATACAATTTTTAAAATTTGTATTAATTACTTTATGAAATTTACAAATTAAATCCTAAAAGATTTAATCACGTTTTAATTATATTTAAAAAAATTTGAAATATTGTATATTTTTTTTTTTTAAATTTATTATCATATTAGTCGTTTGATAGTTATCGGTTATAAAACCTAAAATATTAGTACAATGTTATTCGACATTTATATCATATTATACTAATATAATCATAATTATTATATCAAGACATATTACATTTAGGTTATTATAATATTAATTATGAATTAATAACTATTAATGTTAAATTGAATTTAATATTACATTATTATATAATATTAGAATATTACTTCCTTGATATTAAAAATTATATCACATCAAGTGGCACTTTAAATCATTAACAAACTACAATCTAGTTTAAAATAAAATTAAAGTAAAACACTATTCTATAAAAAAAGGATACTAATTTAAACGAGTACCTATACATAAGAATGATTTTTGACCAAAATATTTTTGTATCCGTATTTATTTATAATTGTTTATGCACTTTGATAAATATATATTATGCAAAAATGTCTAATCAATAAATTAATTTTCTTTTTAGAACACCATTATTTTAAAATAGATCTAAAGGATACCTTTCATGATTTCTCGTACCACTTATTAGAACCTAAAAAATATTATGTTTGTAAAATAGTTTACCGTGAAAATCAAAAAACTTTGTAATCAAAAAAAAAAAAATATATATATATACGTAACTGTAATATTATATATTAATAAAAATATGAATAATTATTGTCAAATTAATAATATATGTTTAATTGTAAAGTTGAGGTGGTTTCACACTATAACATAAAAGTGGATTTATTCACGTGTGGACTTAGTTTTAGTTACATAAAAGCCCATAATTACGGATTAAATTAAAAAAATATTGGCAAAGCCAATAAATATACTTATATCTTATAAGTTATAAAATATGACATTTATATCACTCCACATGTCTCATTGATAAGAAAACATAATTACTTTGAATTTATATTTGCACATAATACAAATTTAATTTAATTTGTTTCAGGTATACCATATGCGTTTAATTTATCTGGTGTCGGATTGGGAGTTATATTATTGGCATTGGTAGCGATTGTCACTGATTACTCATTAGTACTTATGTTAAGGAGTGCACACATAAGTGGTTCTTTTTCATATCAATCATTAATGAAATCTGCCTTTGGTAGATATGGTTTCGTTGTTTTATCTTGTCTACAATTTATTTATCCTTTTATAGGTAAGTATCAAACAATAAAAACAAAATTAAACGTAAATAATATTTTTAAATCAAGCTTAAAATATTGTGATTATTGTGGTTAAAAATGAATACACTGTGAACATACACATATATATTGTATACTAATTACCGTATTAATTTGACATTAAAATAAAATCTACTCTAATAGTGAGATATAGTAATATGAATAAATTATTAAGTATCAATAGAAGTGAAGTCTGACAGACTGTTTCCGCTCAGAATCATTTTTGATAAAATGCAATGATTTATAATTTAATTTAAATTTAACACACCCATTATGGTCACCTATTCAATAGCGAAGTACACTCGAAACCTATGTGTATCATACGGCTATATAGCAGAGCGACTTCCTGATATTTTTAAATTTACACTACCGTGACGGCATCACTCATAATACTACGTCGTGTACTCATATCATGTGCTATCGTTCACCCTACCACACACACGTTATTGTACATTTTGTTTTAATATCCGATGTTATTATTAAACTATATCTTTTGAAAAAAATAAAACCTCATACCATAATTCTATTTTTTTATCTTATGAATAACAAACATACATAAGTATATTTATGTATTTCCATTTAATTTTAACCTCTATTTTTAATTTAATTTTTATAACAATCATTCATTTTTATATTCACGGTGATAAAATATACCTATATATTTATGTAGTAGTGAATATAAAACTAAATTTTTTTCAAATAAGGGGATCATTTAAGTTTTTAATCATTAGTCATTTTACATTTATCAATATATATTCATATACCTTAATATACATTAGGTTTGCATACTTGGATATTAGCTATCAGGCAGCTATATTGCTCGATTAGAAAAAATGTATAATATAAGACCCATAATATTATTTCACTATATTGCTTAGATTAGTCAATGTTTAACAACTTTGATTAAACCTGTATAAATATCGTGTTCGAATTATTCTAAAAGCGTGTATGAATATTGTAATTTTATGTTTGTACAAATGTTATAAAATAATTTTACGCAAAAACACATTAAAATTTTTAAATTTGAATAAAAGTTATTAAGTTTAATACATTTGTTGTAATAATTTAGTAATTTTATTAGTGAAATATAAAAAGACAAATGTACAACAATTTTTTACCTAAGACTGTTTATAAGACTATTATAATATTATGACGATTACAATATTGTTATAATTCCCTGCTGCACACCAGTATAAAGTTCGATTAAACTTAATTTTGTTTTAATTATTTCAATTTCACATATAAAACGTCAATAGTTATACTTAACGTTATACATTACTTGATGTGAGAGTATGGAAGCTAATTGCACTATTTTAATCAATATCATTAGCATAGTATCTAGTGTAATTCCAGTATTAATTATAGACTACAGTACTTATATTAGTCATTTGTAATACTTAATTAAAATTCGTAATTCGTATTACGTCCATAACAATATTTTAAAGATATGTATACCTATATAAATATAGTAGTAAAGATACCTCTATAATATAACCTTAGCTATTCCAACTTTTGCTGATGTGAAAAGTCGATTGCAGCTATATAAAAATTATAATTATTTTATTTATCAAACTAAAATAATTTAAAATTTTAATTATTAGGATTTCGTAATACAATATTATATAAACTTATTAAAATGTTTATTATTATGACTTAAATAAATATAAGATTAACTATAATATCCAACGTATATCAGTTGATATGTATATTGTATAGTTAAATCGTACGTTAAGTCTAAATCAATATGTACTTAGTACCTACGATTAAAAATGTATTCAAATATATCTTTTTACAGCGATGATAAGTTATAACATAATCGTCGGGGACACTGCAACAAAGGTCTTGATTCGGCTGTTTTCGTTGCCACACGACTCTATATTTGCCCAACGGTATTTCGTCATAGCAATGGCTACGATTTTTATCACGACTCCTTTGTGTATGCTAAGAAATGTTGCAAGATTGGCAAAAGCATCTATTGTGTCGTTCATCATGGTTTTAGTTATCTTTGTAACTATAGTCATCAGATACGAATCTCTACACGACGTTATGTAAGCCGTCACACTAAATTATATATCAGTATGTACGCTTAACTAACACCTGTACACGATTATTAAATGTCAAAAAAATTCCCCTGTCCCACATTTTAATTTTTACAGGTCCACAGTAACTGATGTCGGTAATATAAGCACATGGGATTTTGCTCGGCCTGGTGCGATTCAAGCTATTGGAATAATGTCATTTGGTAATATTTGCTCTTATCTAAGTATTATTGTAAATATTGACTTATATGACACTATCAGGCAAAATATTTTTAAAACATTACAAATTCATAATATAAAGGAAAATATAATTTTATTTCCCAGAAATATTTGTATAATGTCCATTATGACAGTATACATAACACAAAATATAATGAGTATATTTAAATATTAAAATTTAAAACTATAAATTAATTTAATATTATATGAGTAATTGATATACATAATATGGCCCGAACAAACTTAAATATGTAAAACCAATAACCATTCTATACTGATAATATCAAATATAAAAAGTGTTCAGAATATATAACAAAATTGATCACTCTTACAAAATATATTTTTGAACGATAAAATTAAAAAAAAAAAATGTTTTTATATTTTATATTATAATCCTTTATTTTATAATTAAATACTTTGACACGATATTTCATGAAAAAATAATCAGAAATTTCTTTTGACATAATAATATTTTACACATGTATAAATGTTTGTGTTCGAAATTCCCATTAATTATCTACATTTTAATCTGTATATATATTAAGCTAATTCGTACAATTAAGGTTTTTTTCTTTTATTATATAGGTTTTATGTGCCACCACAACGTGTTTTTATTGTACGACTCCATCGAAGGAGCAAGTCAAACTATTTGGAACTACGTAACACACGTCGCTGTCTCAATATCGTTTTTGCTAATGGTCGCATTTGGACTAGTTGGATATGCTACATTTGGTGATCTCACTCAAGGTACGCTGGTTTCCTTGTCAAAAACGAATAACGTTACATATATGTATGTTGTATTTACACTGTTAAACTTATAGGAGATTTGTTGGAAAACTATTGTTGGAACGATGATTTAATCAACATATCAAGGTTGTTATTTTCATTAATAACTCTGCTCACGTTCCCATTGGAATGTATGGTCACTAAAGCTGTTATTGATCAGACACTTAGGGGTGGCACCGATCCCATTCCAATGTCGAAAAAAAGACATGCTATAATAACGATTTCTATTCTTATGGCAACTTACTTTATTTCCATATCCACAAAATGTCTTGGAATTGCCTTAGAAATAAATGTGAGTAGTGTATACTTTTGAACGTAAATTTTAAGTTGTTGAGAAAATTTATTTAATATGATTATTTTATTAAAAACTAATAAGCTTTACCTCGTGCTCATTTTGCACGCTCAATTTCCAGGTGATTAAAACTCTTTTCCATTATTGAATCAACTAATCACGACGACCATCTCTAGGAGCTTTACCCTTTTGCTTCTTTAAATTTATGTTTAAATTTAAATGATAACAGTATAATACTTTATATGCTTACAATATAATTTCATTTAACAATATAACTTAAATAAATGTTTCTAAGAGCCTAAACTTGTGAAGTAGACAATAGTTCATATAAAAATAATTTTTATCTATTTATTTATATTAATACGTCTAATTTTAACTTCGATTGATAAATACATCATTAGCACAATAAAATACCATTATATTAATACAAGCAATTAATAGAACGATATGAAAAATGTATAATAAATTAATACAATGTTTTGTTGATTTTATAATATAGAGAGTTTTATCATATATTTAATATGTTTTCTATGTAGATTTTAAGGTTTTAAAATTGTTGTACAAATACAATATAAAGAACATAACCAATAATTTAAAATCATGTACCTACATGAAACTTTGTATCATATTTTTTACTAAAAAAAAAAGCTTTTTATTAATTTCTATGTGATTACAACAGACTGCTTCAAAATTTCAAAAACATAAATTTATTAATACTTCTTAGGGTTGGAATTTTTTTTAATTGAATATTAAGTACTATTGAGTGCACTCTCAATCGGTGTATCCCGACTTTATACTGTATGTCGCTATGTCGATTTCTAAACAAAAAGGTTCCTTAAAAGTTATTCTAAGTAAAAAAATTATTGTAGTTCTGACCAAACTCAATTATTTTTTTTTAAGTACTTCCCAATACAAAATGTATAATTATATACTACGATTGATCAATTATAAAGAAAAACATTTTCATAGTAAATCTTTATAATATTTATAACATTTAAATACTATTATAAATAATATGCATTATTATTTTTTATTAGGGAGTTGTGGCTGCAATTCCGTTGGCATTTGTTTTACCAGCAGCTATTTATATAAAAATATCGAATGATTCATGGAAAAAAAAGGTAATAATATCTTACCTATAATAATTTAATAATATTAACAGAGATATAAACTATTAGATTTAGAATTATTAAACAATGGTTTTTTTTATGATTTAACATTTTAATGAAAATTGAAGTATTGTAGATATATATAGACAAACTTTTTTTTTTATTAAATAAATATATATTTACAATCTGTAATGTACTAAAACAATAAGTAAATTTGACAATTTTTTTGTACAAGATTTGAAGGCTTGAGTGAGGGGCGTCTATCGAAACTACTTCAAACTGATTTTTTTTTTTAACTAATTTATTTATTTATTTAACAAAGTAAATCACGAGGGGACAAACATTTAAAATAAATTTCGAGTGTTTAATTCATATAAGTATTATATTATACTTTGAGTTAACACTTTTGTAGATATATTATTAAATAATTAATGATGGTAGTATATGTTTAAAAATATATATTTGATTAATCTAAGTGTAATATCTAATCCATACATCATAGTTAAACATAAATATTCCGAAATAATCGTAATATTTTTTTGAGGTTAAGGTACTCAAACATCAATGTAAAATCCAACGTCTCTTTATAGAGTCAAAAATGTTTAATGATAATTTTATTATTTTTAATAGGCTGATATTATATTTAAAATATAATTTAAATGTTGAATGTTATTTGCAATTCATATCCAGTTGAATAATATATTGTGTATTTAATATTATTTTTTTTTTTTACTTTAGATTCCTGCGTATTGTTTGGCACTGTTCGGCACAATAGTAGCTGCATCTGGTATATCATTAGTCGTGTACGAGATTTTAACTTTTACTGCAGATTCTTGTGAGAATGATAGAATAATGGACCATTGTTACATTAACGACACAAACCACCCAACCGACATTACCCAGTTATCATTAAACTAAATTATTTTTACCACGAATATCTTTTACATGATTATGTTTATGATTACATTCTAGTCTTTAACAAATATATTATTTTTTTAATGTTAATCTCAATTTAAAAAAAATTTGGCTTTTTCAATCACATATAGGTAGGTATATCAAAGCATGTAATATGAGTATAATATTATTATATAGGTATATTATATTATATTTGTATTGATTTATCTTAGATAATTCTAAGTTTTCACTTTGAAGTATCTATCAATAAAATACTTTCTCGTTTCTCGGTAAACTATTTGAATCCTAGATGTTTTTAATAATATATTTTTTTAATAGTTTGTTGATTTTTATTTTATTTTTTAATCTAAGCTTTGATATCAATTCTAGTACAAAAAATAATATTAATAACATGGTCTAGTCTTGTTGGCAAATCTAACAAGGTTAATCATACTTTATACAACTGAAGTTTATATTAAAATTTAAAGTGGTTGATTCCGGTAACAATTGTTGTCCATCAATTACTAACATTTTTAAGGTTATGTACTAGTTCAATGATTAATTGGTTACCTATCTGTAGATACAACTCTAAAAGTATTCAACTGTAAAACTTACGTGCAATTTTTAACTTAATATAATTTTCAAGATCTTACAGTCAAAAAACCAATAATACTATAAGTATATAAACCATTCAGATTTTCGCGTGTAAAACCTTGGTAATATACTAATGTCCTTCTAAAAACACTTCACATATATCTTGTAAATTGACAACGTCACATAAATACTTCATTCTTATACACTCATATGTATCAAGATAAAATATATTAACTAGGAGTTTATAGTTATCAAGTACACAGAATAATAGGTATCTACTGTACTTTAGCTTATGACACATCGTGTTTTTATTTTTAAATGAACTAAAAAATTTAAATTAAATTTTATCAAATATTTAAAATATATTGTAATCAAAAAGTGACTAAAGAAGTTTTAATCCTTGGATCTGAATACTTTTTTTATTAAATAAAATATTTTAAACATTTTGATTCAATTTAAAATAGACTATAATGATATATAAACTATATGACAATAGGAATATTTTAGCATAAATATCTACTAGTTTATTCGAAAAATGTCATAAGATATTTTATAAAAATAGACAGTTTTTTTAAGAACTTTTTTAAACAATATTATTAAAACTGTTTCGTGCTGTTTACGTATGTACAGCTTTAAAAATAATTTATTTAAATATTTCATGTATTAAAATAAAATTATGCAAATTAAAGTTAGGTATAAAAAATATTTTTATTAATATAATATCAAAGAGATATTTTAGCTGATATCAGTATTTAAAGGACCCCTAACATCAAAGCTTTACTTTACAAATGTAGTTTTAAATTTATTCTTTCTTTAAATAATAACGAATAATAAGTGCTTCAAGCATCTGTGTAATATTTTCCTGAATTAAATTTTATCTACTCATTAAATAGTGATTAATTCATCAATAATTTATAGAAATTAAATGTAGTTCCTAGTTTTCAACATAAATCTAGTAATAATTTTTAATTTAGTTATTTCTTAGCTGTTTATAATGTTTTGTATAAATTAATTGATTTTACTAATTATGCTATATGCTTAATAACTATATACAGAAATGTATTACATTGTAATATTTAATTTAAAATAATAATAATCTGTCCACATTATATTGTATTACACATTATCACAAATCCATGAACCTATAATAAAATAATATTTGTTTAAATAACCTAAAATATATAATAAAATACAAAACATTATAAATCATTTAGGTTAATTAAATTATTTATTTATTTATTTAATGGAATAATGTAACAAAATTGTAAGTGATAAATAAATAAATACATGGTAAACACATAATAATTGATAAGTTATAAGAGACAATTATTACATAATCATAAATGGAACTCAGTATAAGAATTGAAAAATCATTGTTCAAAGACTGAGTCCTATCATTTCTTTAATGGAATTATGTATGCAATTTATCATGACTGAAAACAGTTAGTACAGTAATTATGAAATTATAAAGACAAATCATATTACTTTTATTTTATTTATCGTTTTTAACATAAATTAAGAAAACCGGTGTGAGTTGATTATTCCCGAGACTTACTTTTTGTACGAGTTGATTCCCGGGTATATACGAGTTTATTTCCTATTGTTGTACTTATTATGTTCAATTTGGGGGGGGGGAGAATTAATAATTTGGTACTTAAACAGTGAGGAACCCGGGAATCAACTCAACAGTAGGTATCGGTACAGGTAAACAGGTACGCGAAAATCAATTCGTACGCAGCCGATTAAGAAAACTTTTAGTTATACTATATACAATTTTAAAAAATCTAGACATAATACTATAATACAGTGGTTCTTAACCTGTGGTCCGCGGCCCCCTGGGGGCCCGTGATACTCATGTCGGGGGTCAGCGGCAGCCTTAACACAATATAACATGAGTCAATACGTGACATATTGTAAAAGAAAGGTATTCGAAAAAAATTAGTAAAGGAGTCCGTGATTTCTAAAAATCTTTGATCAGGGTTCCGTGATCTACAAAAGGTTAAGAACTGCTCCTATAATACATTGGCGGAAATCTATCGGAGAATTCGGAGGATTACCATTTTTCACGTGAACTAACAACGACGAAAAGGAGAGTACGCACACAACACCCCCTCATATATAATTTATAACAATTGATTTGTTTAATATTCAAATAATATCATTGTGGTTAATAAAATAACTACCTAATTATTTTTTTCATATTTAACATTTAATAACATACACATAGTATAGGTACATTACTTTATATTTTTAATGTAAAAAAATTTACAGTTTAAAAAGGTAGGCAAGTGAGTACTGGTTTGCTGTACATTAGGTGTCGAGTGGATGACAATACTACGGGTGTATTAGATTTTAATTTAATGATATCATTGTACACGAAAAACGATTCTGATGCGGAGACGGTTTATCAGCCTATAACATTAAGTATATTATGTTTCATGAAATTTTTTCGATTACATTATTTCGATATTATTAAAGTGATTTATTTTATTTAAAATGGTATTATAGTAGGTTCGTGATTATTATAAATTGGATTTGCATACAAATTCCCATTTTTTCTTAATTTAATTTTTTGTTTTTTTTCGATTATAAAAAAATGTACTTAGAATTTTTTATTTTTAACCCTCTAAAATACCACTAGATCACAATTTGCTTCTAGATATTATCTTTATGTATGAATTTTCCAAAAAGTGAAGAGAAATAGAAAAAAAACACATATAATTGTAAAATTTATACATTTATCATTCATTGCTCTATTAAAATCTAAAATATTATAAATTGTGTTTGCTAAATTTTTTTTAGGAATTCAACGTATGAATCTTTAATATGTTTATTCTTTTGATTACTTTTTGTGTGCTAGGTGGACTTTTTTAAGATTTATATATTTTATGCCCCACATTTCTGCCAATAGGTAATATTTTTCTTAATTTTAATTAGGTACACATTTTTGTTTAAAAAAATCATAACTTTCAACTTAATTACCTATTGTAGTGATCTCTCACTACAAAGCACTCAAATAAAACGACGTAGTCACGCTGTTCGGTGTTCGCCAGTTGTCGGTAGTGATCGGAAGGAGTCAAATAGTAATAACACTTGATAGTAAAATTAATATGTTTATTTTAACTTATTAAATAAATTTGTGGACAAAGTTGAAACTCTGCCCGAGATGTTAGTGTTTAATTGAAAGTAAAATAGTTTGAACTTAGAGGCTCGTAGTAAGTAACGACGAGTATAAGCCCGGACTGCAACTAAACTAATATCTAATTAAGTGCGGAACTCTATCTATATATATACTCTGATTTCGACCTAGGGCACTTGTTTTACAAGGCGTTAAGAATACGTGTCCTAACTTATAACAAGTGTCCTCGGTACGTGTTAATAAATTTTAATGATGTATTAAAAAGTTAATTCTTAGAACAGTAGAAAAGATGTGTGCAATATCCTGTTGTTGGTCATAACGTGATAAAACTATAGTAGTATGTACGTAGGTTTACTACACACCTCCCCTATAAAAGGAAAGCCCCGGAAAGTTAAAAATCCATTTTAAGTTTAGGATATATTGGTGGATTACTATTTTCTTCGCTTGGATTTTCTATAACTGTTGTTATTGGCTGCAAAGGACATTCTTCTTCTTTTTGTTTGTTTGCGTTTTGTACCGTCTGTTTTTTAAGTGTTATATTAACTTTTGTTGTAAAAATTATCACACTTCCAAGTAATAATAATGCTGTTATAACAGTTAATAAGTATAACAAGTAATCACTTTGTGTTTGTCTTTGTTTTATTTGTTGTATTTTCCTGTCCTCTTCAGTTTTTTGTGTTAATTCGCTAAGTGGTTTAGCTATGTTATTTAAGCTTTCCATCTGGTTTCCCTGTATATGTTTTTGTTGGTTGATGTCCTCAAATTGGTTGTCTAGTATCGTATTGACGTTTTTTTATTTTTGAATCTGGAATGAAGTCTAAGTATTCTTCTTGAATATTTACTTCTCCTGGTATCAAAATATCCCGAGTGGCGTATGCTTTACATGTTTCATTAAGTGTAAAAAGTCCTACTCCCTCTAGTAGATGGTTTGTGGATTGTTTATCGTTATCACACGTAATAAAAATTGTTTCGCCTATTGATGAATAAAGCCATTGGTTCTTGTATTTTAATTTATGAAAAATGGACGTATGAATCCTAATTTGCATAATTTCGCAGTTATCTGGTACTTCTTTTGGATCTTGCATTAGTAATATTTTACAAATGGGTTTATTGTTTCTAGGATGCAAAGGACTAATTTCAGGACAAAGTAGGAAATCACGTGCGTTTTTACATTTTACTTGATCTAGTTCACTATATGTAGAGTAGAGTTCCTTTGATTTACTTACAACTAGAAATTTGTGGTTAGTTTTAGTATAAATACAATAATTATTTGTATGACATACTGGTTTAGGTATTAAGTAATATAAAGTTAATACATGTTGGTAAACTAAGGGTAAGTTAATCTTAAAAACTATTGTATCATCTAAATAATATATTATCATATCTGAGAGAAGTAATATTTCTTGCGGATCCCCGTTATCTAATTCTATAGGTAAATCTGTTCCACTTGGTAAACTTACTTTTATATCTTTTAATTGTAGTTTTAATTCATTTGGGCTTATCAGACTTGGGTGTATTTGTCCTAGTTTTGCTGTTTGTATTATCTCTGTTAGAGAGCTAATTTCGAATGCATATTGGTCTAATAGTATTTTTATATTCATTAAGTGTTCTAGTACCTGGCTCTTAGATTCGTGAGCGTCTGTTATAACCTTTTGTTCGTATATTGATTCAAGCCCTGGTTTCTCTTCCTCTTCGTCTCTATGTTGTTTTACCTCTATTATTTTCATACGTTTGTCTTGTACTTTAAATTCATTTGAACCTATTTCCCGAAATTTCTTTAAATTTACAAATGAGTTCCATAAACAGTTAATGTCACAAAGCCCATATAGTACTTGTGCGGTTTTGATAATATTGGGAATTACAGCCCGTTTATCCCTTTTCTCATGTCCTACTGAATTAAGTATTAATAATTTTTTTTCTTCTATTTGTTTGACGAATTGTTTTATATTTTCATGTATCATGGTACAATAAGGTTTCGTGGAGTTAAATTTGATTTTCCAATACCAGGTGCAGGTATAATTGGACGTAATTTTCTAAAAGACAATAAAGTCATTCTGGATCTTAGCCAAGAGTTATTCATAATACCAGAGGTCATAAAAAATAATCAAATCATAATTCCGCCACGTAGCAATTGTGTACTATTAGTTAAAAATGACGATGACATTAAACACGATCATATAACGATTTCCAAACAAGACATACATGAAGACGTAATACTCGCGAATAGCATTAGCCCAGTACAAGGTGACAAAATCATAGGTAACATTATAAACATTTCAGAACAATCGTTTGTTATAGACGAGTTATCCACTAAGAATATTAAGTGGGAACCTTATGACGAAAAAGTATTAGTATTAAATGAAACCATCACGAATTCAAACAGAATAAATAATTTAAAAGAAACCATACAAGTCGAACATTTAAATAATGAAGAAAAGGCTAATATTTATGACTTGTGTTCCGAATACGCCGATATATTTTACTTAGAAGGAGACCGATTAGGCGCCACCGATATTGTTACGTATAATATAAACACGTCAAGTAGTCTAAAACCTATTAATATACGACCTTATAGATTACCTTGGGCTTTTCAAGAAGAAATCGAAAAACAAGTAACATAAATGAAATAAGATAAAATAATACGTAACTCTACATCACCGTTCAATTTTCCACTGGTAGTTGTAAAAAAGAAAAACTTAACTAGTGAAGGCACACCCAAATTACGTATTTGTGTCGACTTTCGTAAACTAAATGAAGCAACTGAAAATGAAGCATACGGGCTTCCTAACTTATTAGAGATTCTAGAATCCCTAGGATCATCTAAATATTTTTCAACACTTGATCTTGCTAGTGGGTACCACCAAATTAAAATCAATGAAGTAGATACTCATAAAACCGCTTTTTCCACAAAATCCGGACATTACGAATATCTACGCATGCCTTTTGGGCTGAGCTCCGCCCCAGCCACTTTTACACGGGCAATGAAATCGGTTTTAATGGGCCTAGAGGAAATGTGTACTGCATATCTAAACGATATTGTTGTGCATGGTGCTAGCTTACAAGATCACCAAGAAAAGTTAAGACACGTTTTCGATAGATTACGATTTCATACATTACAATTAGAACCAAGAAAATGTGCTTTCCTTAGAAAAGAAGTATTATACTTGGGACACATTATTAATGAAAACAGAGTTTCACCCGATCCGAAGAAAAAAAGAATGTATTAAAAATTACCCGCGTCCAAAAAACCCTAAAGATATTAAGTCATTTTTGGGATTACTAAATTATTATCGAAGATTTGTAGACAATTTTGCAAAAATCGCTAAACCATTAACAACATTACTTAAGAAAAATGTAAATTTTAAATGGGATGACCGATGTGAAAACGCATTCGACAAGTTAAAACAAGTTTTAATGAACCCTCCATTACTAGTGTATCCAGACTGGGAAAAAGGAAATTTCAATTTGACAACAGACGCAAGCCAGTACGCAATAGGTGCAGTACTATCTCAGGGCATTGTGCCAAACGACCAACCAATCGCATACGCTAGTAGGACTCTTAATCAAGCAGAGACAAACTATAGCGTTATTCAAAAGGAACTATTAGCGATCATTTGGGCAGTAAAACACTTTCGTTGTTATTTGTACGGCAGGCATTTCATTATCATAACCGATCACCGACCATTAACATTTTTATTTGGTATCAAGGACGTGTCATCACAACTGATTCGTTGGCGATTACAATTATCGGAATATAATTATACAATTAAATATCGGGCAGGCACCGAAAACTCTAACGCCGACTGTCTGTCACGCATACGAATGATCACCTCCGAACCAAGCGGAAACGAAACGGAAAGTGAAACCGAAAACGCACGTACGTTCGAAGAATTCAAGGTAGCCGAAAATAAAGTGATTTTTAATTCAAGAATATTAGAAATCGATGGCAGTATAAAAAATGCAAATGATAATGAAAACATAATACTACCAATTTCACAAGATTGCATAACGACACATCCGGCCATAAAACAAATAATTAATGATTACAACCTAGACAATTTACAATTCACTAACCAAGATAAGACAATAATTTTTAATCGAGGAAATAGATTAATCGTACTATATAACATAAAAACCACATACTTGGTCGAATTAAAAGCGGAACAATTTTTTTCAAATAATTTCGGAAATAAAAGAATTTTGCCAACATAATAATATTAATACGTTTAGTACAATTAGAATAGAAGGTACTTCAACTTTGAATAGCTACATGAGAATACGCGCAATGTTTAGATACGTTTTTAAAGATAGCAGCATAACCGTTACTATTTATAATGAACAACATTTGACAAATGAGGACAAACAACAAATAATATACGAATACCATAACACACCCACAGGAGGTCACTCTGCTGTATCACGAACGATAAAAAGATTAAAACTCAATTACCAATGGAAAAATTTAAAAACCGATGTGAAGCATTATATATTAAACTGTGAAGTATGTCAGAAAAATAAAACACATAAAAAAACAAAACAACCAATGTTAATAACAACCACTGTTACGAAAACTTTTGAAAGAATTTGTTTGGATATAGTGGGTCCCTTACCAATAACAGAGTTAGGGAATACTCACATACTAACTATGCAAGATGAACTTACGCGATATGCATTAGCAGTAGCACTAGCATCAACAGACGCAACTACTGTAGCACGTGCATTCGTTGAATGTTGTGTTTGCATTTTTGGTATACCCACATCTATTTTAACGGACTGTGGAACCAACTTTTTATCCGACGTTTTAAAGCTATGTGCAAATTATTAGATATCGAAAAATCTAAAACTACACCATGGCATCCACAGACTAATGGATTTTTGGAACGGTCACACAAAACTTTAAAAAATTATCTCCGTAGTCTTGTCGATAAAGACAATAACTGGGATAAATTACTATGCTACTCAACTTTTTGTTACAACAAGACTGTCCACACTTCTACTGACTTTACGCCATATGAATTACTATTCGGGAGAAAACCAAACATTCCATCAACACTAACAAAGGAACCAGAACCTCAATACAATTATGATAATTATGTATTCGATTTAAAGAAAATTATGCAAGAAACGCACAAAATTGCTAGGGATAACCTTATAAAGACAAAAGAAAACAACAAAGAATATTATGACAAAAACGATAATCCAATTACATTGCATATCGGGGACAAAATACTACTCAAAGATCAGAACAAGAAAAACACGTTAGCACAAAATTGGATAGGTCCATACGAGGTCATTGTAGTACATAATAACGAAAACATAACCATTAAAAAGGGACGTAAAGACTATCGCACGCATATTAATAACGTAAAGAAATTTTCCGACTAACATAGTTATAATTACTATTTTTATTACTAAAA
The DNA here is from genome assembly GCF_002803265.2 of Melanaphis sacchari. NCBI lineage: Eukaryota > Metazoa > Arthropoda > Insecta > Hemiptera > Aphididae > Melanaphis > Melanaphis sacchari. The sequence goes on from NW_020271335.1 coordinate 5,486,996, forward strand.
AAAAAAAAAACAATTTTATTTTTTATATATTTAAAGATCAGAAAGAACCATTTTTGTGGACTTTGAGTTCACAAACTTAGGGAAAAACCAATTAGTATTAATATCTGGTGCTATAACAGATAACCAAAACCAAATTAAAAAACTGGCAGGACCACCGTTACTACTAAACAAACAACATATCAGACCATTAACAGAACCAGAGAGAGCTCGAGCTGTTCTCCAAATGGTGCGCATTTTTTGGAAAAAAGAAAAACTGAATATTTATATGCCGTATTAGCACAATGGCATGACAGCGTAAACGCAGATATAAACACATTAAAAGCATCAACTATACACGACTATATTCATAAAACAAATAAAAGGGAGAGGAAATTAATTATCTTATAGAATGGGCACACGGATAACGAAATACTAGAACAACTAAAAATAAATTCACATGAAGTAGGAAATATGACTTGCTGCGATTACAAAAATGACAACGAATTTTATCTAAAACTAATAAATTTTAAAACCAAACAAGAAATCTGCTCTTATTACATAGGAAAGATAAATAAAACAGGTCACCAATTAAATTTAGTAGAAACACACACAGCAATATGTAAAAAAGAACATAATATTACACACGCGCACGACCCTTGTTGTGACGTAATTCTGACGAGGTGTCTATTTTCTTATATTAGTAAATTAGAGCAAAATTCAGATTTAATAAACCATTATTTTTTATAATCTACATATACAGAGTAGATTATAATAACAGTATATTTTTTTATTGTATAGGTCTGTGTTCAACATTTTCGTCATTTTCCTCTTAGTTGTAACTGTCCGTGGGCAACAACGATTCCAGGATGAACCACTTTCACAACAATCCGGTATTTACTTTGAAAACCGGGGACCTATGAAAATTGTTACGTCAAAATGGGAATTAACTGCATTTCTTAACGTGACTGACTTATTTTAATAATAATTATAAAAAACTTAAAACTTACATTAATACAGCGGGGGACTACTGTAAAATTCATAATAACAAATTTAACCCCACACCTGACACCAAAAAGTCTTGTAGTGATCTCTCACTATAAAGCACTCAAATAAAACGACGTAGTCACGCTGTTCGGTGTTCGCCAGTTGTCGGTAGTGATCGGAAGGAGTCAAATAGTAATAACACTTGATAGTAAAATTAATATGTTTATTTTAACTTATTAAATAAATTTGTGGACAAAGTTGAAACTCTGCCCGAGATGTTAGTGTTTAATTGAAAGTAAAATAGTTTGAACTTAGAGGCTCGTAGTAAGTAACGACGAGTATAAGCCCGGACTGCAACTAAACTAATATCTAATTAAGTGCGGAACTCTATCTATATATTATATACTCTGATTTCGACCTAGGGCACTTGTTTTACAAGGCGTTAAGAATACGTGTCCTAACTTATAACAAGTGTCCTCGGTACGTGTTAATAAATTTTAATGATGTATTAAAAAGTTAATTCTTAGAACAGTAGAAAAGATGTGTGCAATATCCTGTTGTTGGTCATAACGTGATAAAACTATAGTAGTATGTACGTAGGTTTATTACACTATTCATGCTACCTTAAACATGATTTTTTTTTTTTAACAATAGTTTGTTGAATGTTATGAGTTTGGTCCAAATTGTACTATATGTTGAATCAATTGTATTGATGCTGTTCTGTTTTTACGTGTTTGACTGAAAATATAGTTAAATTTAAAATTTTATGATTTTAAGTTGGTCATCGTATTAAATTTTTATAGGTACCTAATGTATAATAATATACGCTTTGTAAATACCCACTAAATTTATTCTAAAAATATTAAGTAGTATAGAAAACTCGTTCGCATGTTGTGTGTTATACTTCAGTAGGTATCAGTATTTACCAGAATACTATTTATACAGTTATACAGTATTTTATAAGTATTTATAATTTAATAATAAATTCAATTTTTAGAATAGCTTATAATTTTAATACAGTAATAATTAATGAGATAAATATAGTACAGTATAATGTAATATAACCATAAAAATCGTAGTCTTCAATGAAAATCATGAATACAAATCCATCATAATACATCACATTAGTCATTAGTTATTAAACATATACCTATTTAATCTGTATGTATGTACTGTAATGTATTTATGTACCTACTACAAAGTGTACCTAAATCAAAAGATAAGGTTAATGTTTAAATAAGTAAGATCAAAGTATTATGTGAATTTAGATGAAGTCATAATTAGAAATGTGTTTTTCAATTAATACAATAATATGAAGTAAATAATCTAAAACCACTTGTGTATAGAGATATATAATTGTCAATTATAATTTGAAATCGAATATATTGTTTGAATTCTTTTAATTTAATAATTATCTATTTACCATTTTAATTTCAAACCTAATCGTTCACTTTTAGTCCCTAGCCAAGTTTTTTTTAGCAATGTTAGATTGCTATAAATTTTAAACGTTAAAGTTATGTTTAAAAAATAATGCAATTGTAAGCATTACAATCGATTACTGGTAGTACAGTAAAACCTGTCTTATCTGGACCCATAATTAAACGGAATCCTGTTTTGTGCGAAAATTTATCATTGTCCCGAACAGATTTCTATAATTTAACATAGAATTAAACCCTTGATAAAACGAAACTTGTCTAACGTAAAATGGAAAGCTATTTTTTGGTCTCATAAATCATATACACCTTTTACAAACGGAAATACATACCATTAAACGAACAAAAATATTTTTGATAACCACATTTATTTTGCTATTAAACAATTATTATGGTCAGCGATTAATGAGTATCGATACATAACCGCATTTTATATTGAATCTATATTATCATTCATCAGTGATTATTATTGTCACATCGTAGTCGTAGTTTTTCTGTCGTTTCGTCTCTTCTTACTTGGTCACACAATGTAGTGTGTAAAAGTTAATATTATTATTTGGAAATCAAAATAAGTTCATCTTTATAATCAAGTTACCCATCTACTTCTTCATTGATTATGATTTATGATCAATATTCGTCATTTGGTGAATCGCTCTACTAAATACTGATGTTAATTTTTTACGACCATGGTTTATATTATTTGAAAAAATTAACAACTAGTTTTGATCAATTTAATTTAATTTATTAATTCAATTTAATGTTCTAACATGGATTTCTTTAAAAACCAAACCTTTATGGACAGATAATTAATACAGAAAATATCATTTTATTTTTAAACAAATGTGATCTACATCTACAAACAACTCTTTATTATTTGATTAATCTCAAAACTTAAATATATTTTAGTCAGAAGTGGAAAAAGTGAAAATTTCTTTTTTCCAGTTTTTATCAGATGAAAAGTGAGTAAAATATTTTAAGCATATGAACTGTGATACATCTTCAGAACTTTTAAAAATATGCATATTCTGTATGTTTTATAATTCCTGCTCAAATCGCAAATTTCGAAAGAATATTAAGTCATACGAAGGCGCAATGGACTGATGATAGAAATAGACTTTTAGGTACTCGATTCTATAAAATATTTATTATTAATAACCCAGTACAATTTTAAGCATTTTGGCTCTAATCATTTTATGATTACTGTACTAAAAATTAAAGTTGGTTATTAAAAATTTAAAGTAATGATAAATACTAAAACTCAAGTCTTACATTTACAATTTTTTTTACATTTTAATCTTTAATTTAAATCATTATTAATTAAAACTAATCATGTATCAAGTAAAAGTAATATGATTAAATTATTAAGTATTTCATATATTGCTCTAATGTATACAATTTCATGCAATGTAATTTGAAAATTAAATAAATATTAGGTATGAAAGTGGATTTTTTTTTATTATTTTAAAGTAGGTATATATTAATAATATTAAGTATGTATTCTTTTATCTAAGGCGCGATCTGACAACGCTATATGAAACCAGTGTTCAATGGTGAATTAATGAAGTGTAAGATAGCATTAATGTTTCCTGTATTATAGTAATAATGATTTACTAATACCAAATAAGTTTTAGCAATAAATGCACAGCAAAAATTAAATCTGGGTTTAATTTATGATAATTTTATTATATAATTAAATTTATAATATGATATTATGAGGTGAATGTTGTTATCATGCTCTATTATGACAAGTGATAACAGCTATCTATCAACCTCAAACTCTTAACCTTTCCAAACTTAATAATATCTTGAATCTTCATCGCGCTCTTAACAGTCTAACTCTCATAGTCTCATCTCATTTAGTTTCTTTAAAGTTAAAACTATTAACTACATCTTTAGCGTCTATTCGTTTGAAGATTATTGAAACGACATTACTGTATTACTTATTTTAATAGTTCACGTTTTAAACAACAATTCGACAGATGGTAATTAACTATTTTACTATTTTAATATCGTATTGGATTTATTTTGTAATTTTACATGCATTTTATTTATAGGCTAGTGTTGTTGTCGTTGGGCTAGGTCTAGCCGTAGCTGGTTTTGCTGGTCGACAAGCATTACGAGTTGCTCCACAAGTAGCTCAAAAAATGAGTGAAGTTCTTAAAACAATGTCATCCGAATCAGGAATTTTGGTAAAATTACACAACATTATGACTTTATTTATATTGTTATGTACGTTTGTTTATTTATCTTATTGCTTTTAGTCGAGTAGTAAATTTCACAAAGGTGGATTTGAACCTACCATGTCCAAACGTGAAGCCATGCTCATACTTGATGTATCAAATAATGCTCCAAAAAACAAAATCAAGGTAAGCTAAATTATAATGTGATTCTATAAGATCTTAACTGCCTTGATTATTAAATCATCAATATTTACTATCTATACAAATGAACTACCCATTTAAGAAACGATGTAAGTCACAAAATATTTGAAAATGAGTTAGTGCATAAAATATGTTATCTATGGATAGATTTATCATGTGTGAACGTTTTGAAAAAAAAAAAAATATTTAATTTTAAAAAGATGGGACCAAATAAAAATCAATAAAATTAATTTGTTACAGTAATCTACTACTTTTTTCCTACTATAAAAAAAAAAAATTAAAATAATATTATTTTATAGGCGTAATTGGGGTTGGCTACGCATATTTACCCCGCTAAGAGTTGTGTATTGTAAAAATGATGTAAGTCCAAAAACCCTACATTTACCTCTCTCAGGTCACAGGTTTTTTTATTCTCAAATTATTTAATTTACTGAATCCATTAAATCTGTTTTTTTTTTTTTTTTTTTAAGATACAAGGTTTAATAGAAACAACATTTTTGAAGTAATTTAATGTAATTTAATATTCTATTGTTATTGTAATTTGTAGTGGAAGTAAGTTAGTAGTTACAAACCACACAAATATTGCAAATAATTTTTCTATCCCTCTTCATTGAAAAATCTTGAACACTTCTCATCAGTAGTGTTGTATGTTTAAATTTTAAATTTTATTTTATCATATTTCCATTTTTAATTATTGATTAGTTGTTTATAACCTTTGTCGATAAAAAACTATGTGTAATTTATTATTTTCATGAACTTTTAAAATTCTTAATTTAAAGTCTTATACATACATAAATCAGGATGAGTTATATGTTTTTTATAATAATGTAGTTTAAAAATTGATTTTATTTTACATATTCATAAAAATGATCAGCTATAAATAAATAGTTTTTCTAGTATAACCTTGATAATTTTAACATTTCATCTGTAAACGATATTGTATCAACTATTTTGAGTACCTATAGTACATTTGGTTCAGCATCAAAGGTTTTAAATAAAAGTTGGTTATGATTACTAATTTTGTTTCAATAGTTATGTTATAACTAAACTTTTTTAAATACATTAATAAAATAAGTGATTTAGTATGAAATAAATACTGTATTAAACAAAATAAATATTACAATGAACATTAACAATTTTGCAAATTAATTATATTTATAATTTTGACAATATTTTAACTTAACAATATTTAACTGGATTCATGTTACAGCTAAATTTAATCCAAAAACAAATAAAGTACTATTGTAATTTCATATCAATAACATTAAAAATAAAACATTTTATCTAAATATCCTGATGATTTTCACTTGAATTAATCTGATTGGTGTCACTAAGTCAAGTTTCTTCATACCTCATATGAGTATGTCTATCATCTATTCACCAAGTTTCTTAGTGTAATTCTATTTTTAATTTTTCAGTTTTGTTTTTATACAAACAAATATTGTTGTAGCAATTCCTGCAAAAATATACTTGAGCATGTGTACCCACCATTAAATAATAAAATAGTAGTTCACTAAAAATCTGTGTTTTTGGTTTTGATTCTTTCATCATGAATTAGTATTATTCTATAATTTTATATTTAAATAATAAATACCTATACTATATTATAATTTATATTTTTAAAGAATAATTTTTATTTAATTATAATGTTTTTATTTTATTGTTATTACATTTACATTAGTTTTTGTGTTCTTCTCATTTATAATGACTAAATTAAATCTTTAGTTAATTTTATTACAAATTATTATTCATAACCAATGTTTACTATTCTAAAATAAAGGCTTTGCTCAAGGAATACTTTCCGAAGTTGGCCGATGGGTACACTTCATTATTGTGTGGGTAGAGTAAGCATTGCCCTTGGTTGGTAATTACTTTTTATGTTTCACTAAACTTATATTTCTTAGGATAACCACCATTATACATAACTACATGTCCCGATGTCTGTGATAAATATTAAAGGAATTAATTCTGCTTTAATCAATTAAAGTAATTATACCTATAAGCAATTAATTATAATATTGTGAAATGTGAATTCAACTTCATAGAAAGTAACAATTATTATGAAATAAAAAAATTCTATTTTAATAAGCAATGTATAAGCACGAGGAAAATTCTTTGCAAAGTTAATTTAAATAATAAAATATTGGTGTAATACGAGTATACCTATATTTATTACTTTAAAAATTAAATATAAAAATAGTATATGTATATATATTTTTCATTTTTACAGATTATACTCAACAATAATGTATTTAATATTATTGAAAATTTGCGTGAAATCTATTTATTTTTTATAAATATTTCATAGAAATTACTACGAGTGATATTTGTTGTGCAATGTGTATATTATTTTTATACTTTTGGGCGAAAAATACATGTTTTATGTTATTATTGCGTGGTAGTCGTGGTACTATTGGTACTCGATTCCAAGTTTTATTTTTGAAGCACGTTAGCTCATTTCCGCTGTTATTGTCGTATGCGTGGGGAATTATAATAAATTTAATAATATGTCATTAGCGTTGTCGCTGTATATTAATAAATAATATATATTTTTGATTTTTTTCAGGACGCACACAAACGAATCATGTTGATCAATCATCCAGATAAAGGCGGTTCACCATATATTGCTGCAAAGATAAACGAAGCTAAAGATCTTCTAGATAAAAAATAAACATTGTCCGCCGAATTGTAGTGTAAATATGTGAATGTACAAAAATATAGATATATTATCATTTTTATTGGTAACTTTTATATTGTGAATATTCCATTTTTTTGTTCATACATAGGTATACTTTCTATATATTAACAGGTTTTGTGTTTTTATCTTTATTTTTTTCTGAAAGTTCTTCTATCCCAAATTTATGACGTTCCGATGAAATAACATGCTTCATTACAATATAATAAATAAATAATTTTAAATAAATATATATTTTGTACTTTAAATAAATTATAAAACATAGAAAATTAAACGTCTTAGTTAAGAGAATAATATTTTGAGACAAACAAAAACATTATTTTTTTGCGATCTTGTGATGATCCTTTAATAACTTTTTCCTAAACAACCCATAGTCATGCTGCATCAGTTCGTAAGCTGTCTGACGTAGTTTCTCAACGCGGGCTAATATCTTCTTTGGCCCACTGCTTTTAGTCTCCTCCAACCGGCGTAACTGGTGTTCTGTCAATCCCTCCACATCGCTGGCGCATTCTACTATGGCGATGTAGTCGTTTAAAATTTTTGACGATTCGCTGAAACATCAAATATACAACACATTAACTAATTTATCAATACTCACGACTTATCCATCATTTTCATAAATTTAAATAAAAATCTGGTGTTAATGTAAGGTAAAAATGATACTTTGATTGTATAATTTCTATATTATATTATTATTGTCAATATATACAGTACTATATACATAGGTATGTCACATTAAAACAAGTTGTCTATACTTGTCTCTTTTATCAACAAAAAAGGGATTTTGTAGGTACTAAAAATTTGATAGAGGTCTTTAAATGTATGAAGAATTGATGCAATTAAATATCAATACTATTGAGTATATAATTTACTGGCAATGTTTTTTTAGAAAGTTTTTTTTCATCTTGTGTGCTAAATCAATATTTTATCAGAGTTAACCTATTAACAGTAACTTAAAATTTTTAAAAAGTATCATTACATTATTTACATATAAATAAAGTTATTAAAACACAAAAGAATTCAATATACTTTTATGGTTTATGCGACCGCCGACCAGTAGTTAAGACCTTCAACGTCATTGATAATATAGGCAACGACATATCGAATAGATTCGTGACGTGCTTACTTTTCTATTTTCTTGTGATGTACGTAGCGCAGTAGACTGTCGCACATTCTCCACAACTCCAACATTTCCGCAGAATCCAATTTGCACACACGCAAATAGTCTTCAAACATTTTCGTGGCTGTTTGATTAGCCAAAACGTGTTTTAGACTGTTCGTCCACCTGTCCAAATCATCTTTGGACACAGAACTACATGGATCTACGCAAGGAACGCAACTCATTACGGCCCAGTTTGTAAAACAATTACCTGAAAATTAGGAATAATGTGATATTATTTAAAATAAATAAAAATTAGAACTTAGTAGGGACTTAAATTATATCTGCATATACTCAAACGAATCGATCGTTTATAAAGATTTAAAATTTGGACATCGTTAAAACCGTTTCAGCTTCATTTCAACTATTAAAATTTAAAAATATGTGTCAATGATCAAGCGGTTGAGGTCACATATTTGAAAAATAATATATAATATGTATATATATATATATATATATATATATACTAATCACTGACAGACGGCAAAAGTTGGAAGCATATTTTTTTCGTTAGTAAAAAAAAAAAACAATTAATTTTATCAATAACACTATAAACTGACAAGTACGAGTATACCTATAGAGAAATTCTCACAAAGTAAAAAGTATAAATATTTTTTTAAGTTATATAATTTGATATTTATAATGCACATTTAAACAACCTTCTAATTTCAAAAATAGATATAATTATTAGTGACTAGTAAATTGTGTTTGGTTGATAAGATTAATGTTTAAAACCCGTCACAACAACTAGGACTATCGTTTTCATTTTTTTTTTTTTTTTTTTTATGTAAGATATTATAATTTATACCTTAGAGCTATTATTTAATTAATTAGTAATTTATAACTCATCATCTTTATTTTTAAATTATTTATAAGTACGACTGCAAAACGTATAAAAAATTATTAATTCATACTATTTTTCAGGGTATCAATGATGTTATAAACACCTATTTAATAATCTAATTAAATTGAAATTCTGTTATTGTTATTTGTTACTATTGTAAGTGTAATATTATTATCATATTTAATATCAGTCATTTTATATTTTATAATTATTATGTTAGTTAACATTATGGAATTCAAGTTATTAACTAATTTTAATAGTTAGAAATACATTTTTCGTCTACAAAAATAATGAAAACATTTTCCATACAGGTATTTAGGTCTGTGTCTCACTAATTTTTAAATCAACGATTTTTTTAAAACTAGGTTCATATTAAAAAAATCAATTGATTTTTAAAGTAGATCAACATGTGTAATTCCTTTGACATTTAAAATTGAAAAATTATAAAAATTAATTATTTTATAAGTTAGGTTGAATCCTGTGATGCAATCAAAAGGTTAAAATTGTACCCCTCCCCATCCCAAAAAAAATGAATTGAAATTATTAAATTTCTATTTTTAGATACAAAGTATATAAACAAAGTTACGGTGTAAAACGAATAGACTAAATTATTATAAACATGAGTCATCTATGTTGTTAGTCATTAAGAATGTGACTTGGAAAATGTAGATAGTATGAAACTACTTAAATTCATGACCCATGGATATGAATTTCGGCTATCGGCTTATAATAACTAATAATAAATTGAAAAAAAAATGAATTATGTACACCTACTTTGTTGTTTTCATTTTACAAACGCATTTATATCATAAATTTAGGTTTATCAATTCGCATTTAGTTTTGTTGGTTTAATATTAAAATGAATTAACCTAAATAATGTTAGATATAAAAAAGTGACAGTATACATTACTGTTCACTTTCAGAAGTATTTTTTTGATATTTTAATTTTAATTTAAAGTAATAATAATAATTTTTAAATTGTAATATTTAAAAAAACATAAGCATATCTAACTTATTTTAAAGTTTAAAATTAAAAATATCCAAGAATGTATCAAGAATATAGATAATGTTGATAATGCTTTTGAATTTGGCAACAAGTCAATTTACTCTAATAATAAAATTAAAACTAAAACTGCTGAATGTAAATTTTGGATCTTACTATTAACTTTTAAGACAGTGCTAGAGACAACAAATATATTATGGTATGATGTCCTCTTATGACAAAAAAAGTCAAGAGAATAAATTTGAAATTAAAAATACCAACTACCTATTTACTATTTTGATAATTTCTTTAAAAATTACAAATTTAGGAACTACTTAAATTTTTTTCATATCAATAAGACCCATACTTAAAAATTAATATAATATAGTATGAGTCGTATTACCAATATACATATATTAAATATATTTTTGTAACATTATTTATGAGCAGTTTATATGGAAATTAAAAATCTAAAATATATATAAGGCTCAATTTTTTTAATAGACATTTGAAGATCAAATTTTGGACGAAATTACATACCTATTAAAACAATGAATAACAATGTTTATTTATTTTGTTAAAATTTAAAACATTATAGAAATGAATCCCTTTGCTTACCTTTTTAAATATTTTTAATTATAAATAATATTAAGTACCAAGATGCAAAGTGGTCGACCTTTCAATCACGTTGTATATAAATTATGTGCTTCTCTTTAAAAAAAATTCTGGACCCACCGTTGCTAAAAATCTATAATATTATAAGTATTATCATTGAGTATACTCAATGATATTATTTATAACCTAAAAATCTTATGAACTTATTTATAATCTATAATATAATAGTAATAACGTTTTAACGTTATATATTAAATATAATTTATGAGTATATAAATTTTTTTATTGTATACTATAAATATATACATTATACATATATAGATAGGTATTTATCATAAGTGCGGGAGAATATAGCATTTTTGTTTCAATTATAACGTATGTTATTTTCAGTAAACCGTGTAGATATTGGTTAAGTAACCGAGACTAGACTCAAATATCTATTTCAAGTTTCAGTTTAACGGGTTTAATATTGAATTCAGAAGCAATTTGTGAAAATATTCTAGAAGTAAATAATAATATATTAACTTATTTACTTGTCTATTTTATTTTATACCTATCTTACACAACAGTATAATTGAAAATGTTTCGGTTAGGAAAAACTTTATTCCATAAATATAAAATTTTTATTTAACTTATTATTATGTACGTAAATATTTTGTTTTATAAAATAATTATTAATCGCTAGCTCAAGGTATTAGAGAAAACTCTGTTTTGGAGAAAAATTTGTAACATTTTTTAGCTTGTTGAATATGAATTTCGTATAGAAATGACTTACTCACAGTGTTAGTACAAATATACTAACTATTTATTTTTTTTTAAATATATAGGTAGTACCTAAATTAGTAGGTACCTACCTATCATATAAATTCGTTATTTGACCGAGTTTGGCGTAAAAAACGTGAAGACAAATCATCTTTAGTGAAACTGATGTTTAACGATCGACGACTGAGTAGACAGGTAAGTATTAACAAGATAAATAATAAAATACAATGTATACACTTTATATGATAAAATGATAAAAATTATGTTAGTTCAAATTATAAAATCGAAAACAATAACAGTAAAAAATGGGGATACACATTTAATATGCTGTGTGCGTGTGTGAACAATAATTACCACGGATGAATAATTTGTTGTTTTCATACTAATTTATACAAGATGACTATTGTTGACTATTGTAACTAATAAGTAATAGCTATTGTATTTAAAATGTAGTCACCAGCGCCCAACAGTGAGACGCTGTTTCCAAGTAAATAAAACAAATAATAATCTCATATTATCGAGTATACAATACGATTCACTTGCTTTATAGGTACAAACCAGACGACAGAATATGGGTCAGGTGCTACGTGAAATTATGATATAATACTATTATATATATGAATTATATAAATAATGCCTTATAAACAGGTAACAGGTTGATTCCTTCATCAAAAATTGGCAATTGTCTGCACTATTTTTTTACAGTATAATATGAGTATATCTTAGTTGATATACTTTTTTTTAATATAGTTTAATATAGGTTTTTTAATGCAGTTTAATATACAGCATATTAACTATATAATATATAAATAACGTAATATAATATGTTTAAATATTTTTTAAGCGTAACGGCACTACTTGTTTTTAAAATAAAATTATATGAATGGGACGAAATCAGGAGCAACCCTTTATTACTTACTAAATATTGAGGGGGGAATCGAATTTAAATAATTTGATTGCTTGTATTTTATATTTAACTTCTATAATTGTTATCCATAGTAAATAATAATTTTTAGATTGTAAATATTTTAGGAAATAAAAATAATATCTTCTAATAAGAGTTACTAATAAAAAAATAAAGTACCTTTGTGTTTGTATACATAAGCCATATTACTCAACACTTAGTTTTCACTAAGAAATAAAAATCTATTTATTTGTTCAAATGGTAGAATTAAATCAGTTATTTAATAGTTCCATTTGTTGTTACTCGTTACACACCATACAATCTTAATATTATAGTATAATAAGTAATTATTACGATTCAACTCTAAACCCATTTCTAATTTGATTTATTGATGATGAACTGGCACTGATATTTTATATTTTAAAGGAATAATGGCTAAAGTATGATAGTTATTGAAGTATTTAAATTCTAGCTTAGATCCAAGTGGAAGGGGGAAACTTCTAGGCGAAAAAAACGAGATCAAATCGATCAAAAATATATAACTTCAATTTGAAAACGTTTTAGTACCTACGTCTAAATACAGCAAATAGAAGACATATTATTATTTCACACGACGGCTATTCAGAAACCGAATATGTTCGCGTTAAAACAATCACTCTTATAATATTATAAAGTGCACAGTACACAAGTGCGTGCCGTGTGTTTTGAAGCCGCCTGTATATTATTATTGTAATTAGGTATTGTTCTGACAGAAAACCATGGTTCTGATTTCGACCGCATTGCTCTATTTTGCTCAGTCATTTTGTTTTTCGTTTCCGAACTAACGCGAAAGCGAAGGTAAGGTATAATGTATATGGTATACTATTATTATAAGTTTATAACTATACATGTATATAACATTGATGTTATTATATTCGTGCGCGAGTCTTGTATGATTCCGTACTATATAATATAGGTAGGGTGTACACGTCTACTACCGGCATTGGCTTTGCCTTCACGGTTCGGCACGCACCGGCGGCGTCGGAGTGTCGGCGTCGTCTCGGTCGTAGTACACCGCCACATAACATTATTTAATGTCCAAAAGAAGAAGCCCGAATGATGAGCGCTATAGTACGTTACAATTGTTACATTTATTTATTTAGACGTGCACATAATAATATATTATATCGGTGCATCATATTTTGTACGTGTACACCGTACACGACGACAACGATGACGACGATGATATAGCTAGGCGACTCTCGTGGAAAGAATAGCAAGAAGCGGACGACGAGGGGAAAAAAATGATCTATTCGGACGTCTACGCCGTCGTCTATGCGCGCAACGGTCACGTTTTATATTCGGGGCCGCCGGTCGGGCCACGAATAGTATCACGTCTCGAAGTTTTCGTGTGTTACGAATCACTAACGCCCGCGGGACCGCAGGAGCACACCTATATCCGTACACTACAATACGATCGGCGAAGAGTGACGACACTGTGTGTACGTATAGGACGTAAAATAGTTTCTGCTATAACACTGCAGATAGGCTGTATCTACACTATCTAAAATATAATTTAATTCTTCGTCGTAAGAATATAAAATGTATTATCATTTTGCAGTGTCCTGGTTTCATAATTTTAAGCGAGCCGAAACAATGACCGGCTCCGAAATAAAAACCCACGACGACGAGAGTATAACGTGATCGTTGTACATTCGGGCAACGATCAGCGAGCCTCGCAGTGTCTATATAAATTAGTACTATAATATAATAGAATTAAAATATTCGGAGTGCGGGTAAAAATAATGTAAGTCAACTTGCGATCGGGTAAAGTAATAATAGTAGCACAATAAAATATAATAAAATGTAGAATGATCAAATGATGTCTTGTCTTACCGATAACATTGTGATAAAGTATAATTATTAAATTAGCTAACGAAATAAAATATTTTGGATTCACTTTTGATAAGTGACTCATTTCACGCAATTGCACGGAGTACATATAAAAAAACAAAATTCAAATCAGTCAATACAAAACTCCACTCAATCTTCTGAAGTTTCTTTCAAGACCTAAACCGTCTCTAATAAATTAACTTAATACATACAAGTCAATAAATCGCCTATCCTGGTTATATGGACTATATAATTTGGGGATATGCCAAATCATCTAATAAAAAAACCTTGCAAACCTTCCAATATTTAGGTTTACTTTAAATAATCTATTTGCCCCTTAGTATGAACAAATAAAAACCTCAATCAAAACTACTTTACTAAACGAACTGGCCAAACCTCATTATACCAAATTTGAAATTTCATTCTAAACTAAAAACACACTCCAATTAAACAATTGTTTTTCATATTTTTTAGGTTTAGGGATCTTAAATACTTAAGTAATGGTATAAAAAAAAAACCTAGTTTTGTATCAATGTTAGTTATCTTTATCTGTTCAAATTATTTTATGTCACTTTCTATTTTATTTTAGTATAAACTTGTAATTTTCTTAGTAAAAAAAAAAAAAAATAATAATAATAATAATAATAATAATAACACAAATATATAGCTATATATAGTATTATACTATAATAATTTATAAGCTTATTTATTAAACCTACACAATAAATGGCAACTTTAAAACGTAAGTAGGATACTAGGGTAAAAGTCAGAAGAGTAATTGAATTTGGAAATAAGTTTTGTTTTTGTGTAATATTTGTCTTGTGAGTTGTGATCTTGCCAATATTTTATAACCAATATTTTATTTTTATGTGTTATATTATTTATTTTAAAATATAATTTTCTTGTTTGTACTGCGCACAAAATAAATCTTTCATATGATTGTATTTTCTATTTGTGCATTCATATTATAATTAGGTATTATATCTATTATTATAGGCCAGTTACTGATTACTAGACACTGTTATGTATTTTAAACCGTAAAAATGATTATAAGTTTATACTTTATTAGAGTGAATTTTTAATCATTTTTATAGTAAATATTATTATATATTTATCAATAACATAAAATAATATGTAGGAATGTAGTAAATTTAATGTAGTAATGACTATCGTGTCAGTTAATTTTCAGGTTAATTTTGTTGATGATCGTTAGTTTTTATTTTTAACAATAAAATTAAGTATTTTTAAATTAAATATTAATTTATAATAATAAACAAATTACATTTAATATAACGTTAAGTTTGTTTATTATGCCTTGTAGCATAGATTGTAAAAATTCTTTTAAAATTAAAAAAAAGTGACATTAATTTATACAAAAACTTCAAATTCTATTTTAAGCTTCATTGAATTGAACCCGGGCGTGCATTTGTACGGAATCTTTTGGACATTGCACGCAATGGCGGTAAATCGCTGTAGTTCCCCAATAAATATAATCCTTTAACCTCGTTAACCATTAAGGAATATTTTTATTAACACGTAAACAGAGTACACAAAATAATAGCAGTAACGATGAAGACGCCCCTAATGAGGCGCTTCCTCACACTCTATAGGTAAAAGGTAATATATTATGTATTAGATAGATAGTTTGGTCTGATTCAACTGATTCTGTTAATTTTTTGATTAAGACACATCGCGGATTATGGTTGTAAATACTGATATCTTTCATCAAAATTCATATTATTGTGATCATCGGCAATAGCAGTAATATTCTATGGCAGTGACGGGGATGGTTTTTAATTTTTAGAACAACATGGTAAACACGAACAAAAGTTTTCAAAAATCATTTAATGCATTAATTATTACCCCTGACGAACCCATTATCTACATTACATAATTTATGCACTACCACAGTCCACAGTAATACAAACAATTCGGCTTAAGCACACTAAATTTATATTCGAACGTCAACTATATACAGATAGGGCATATCGTAATTTAGTATAGTCACATAATGTTATATTTATTACAAATTATAAATTCAACCACTTACGTTATATTCGTCTTTGACATCATCGTATTCGGTTAAACATGAGCCGTGGTAGCAACACTGTTGTATAATAATAGTCTATGTCGTGTCGCATGTTAAAAATAATATTGTTTTATAGATCTTTCGCTTAAATCACGAATGGTAATGAGCATGAGCCGTCTATATTATGTAAATTATTTATATGACACCAATACAACGGAACTACGGAAATACTATTATAATAATAATAATATTTTATTAATTATTATTACTGCGAAAGAGCGCAGTGTCAGTGCTTCTCAGACGTTTCCGCGACGAACGAGCGCTTACAACTACATTACAGCTGTGAGCAATCGCCGTAACGACCGTAAAATTGTGTTTCGCGCAGACGACGGCAGTGGTGGCGACGACGACGACGATCTGCCCCGCTAGAACACATGGTCGTGGAAAATAAAATGCTATAACCGCTGCGAAGGGTGGATATTGCTTACGAAACAGCTGTGCCCCGTCTGAGTTCGGGTCGATACGCCGGTTATTTTTTGTTCGTCGATATAATATTTGCAAAAGTATGATAAATAATAATTTATAACACAATAACTAATAAGCATATAATGTGAAGCGATGGCACGGGCAAAATGAAACAAGATGATTTTGGAAATTTCGATTATTGTACGACATTTTGTAGAGAACAATGTTCTATGTCTATGCTTATAATTAGTAGTTAGAACCACCAAAATATAAAATGTAAAGTATACAGTAATGGGTAATGACTTTTCTACAAGCACAATGTGAATGAAAATATAAACGATTCCTTTAACCAGCAGCTTAAACGTTTTAAGCTTTCATTGATATTATCATATCATTCCTTTCAATTTTAATAACAATACATACTTAAATATAAATTAACCAACGGATTTACCTTATTAGATTTAAAAATAAAAAACAAAAATAACCACCCATTTCCATTGTAAATTTAAAATTTTAAGTTAACCAAAGCTAACATGACGTATCCTATCACTTAACATTTATCACAAGAATGAGCTCACTTAGAAATGAATTAAACGCGTTCATTATTCACTATCTTTATTATTACTTATTATTTAGCCATTATTGTTTTATAATTAAAAATTAATACATATATGCTGTATTCAGTATTGGCGTATTGCATTACTACTGCAGTGAGAGACGGAAATAATCTTATAATGCAATATAATTTCATATAATCAAATGCAATACAAAGATTAAGAAATTAAAAAAAATATGTTAATACTTTCTAAAATTGTATATTTTTATTAATTATATTAAATGAACCCCTATAATTACTAAAAAAAAATTAAGTTTAAGTTACTAAATGAATATTTCAATTTAAAATCGATGTCTGTTGTAGTTTATTTTTTTGTAATTATTACCAGTAAACCTTATGTTTTTGTTAATTTAAACTTTTAAGTAATATTAACTAATAGTTACTCGTAATAATGTATTGGAATCTATTGTATATTTAATTGATTTGGTAAAAACTAAGAAAACATTTTTTTAGAAGATATCTTACCGTAGTAGCTGTTTCGAAACAGTTGAATAATTTATGGCTAACGCACTGTCTATAATATACTAGTTACATTAATACTCGTTAGTAGTTAGTATTCGATATTAGTCTAAGCGTTTGATAATAAATAATAAAAAAAATAATTTTATTAAAAATATTTCTCACTAAAGTAAGTATTTAAAACGTTTTAAATATAATCAAATTTAACAATAATGGTTTTATCTTTATATTAGTTATTTCTTATTAGCGACTGATATAAATATAATTGCCTATAATTAATTGATAGCGGTATTACTTTAATATATTTATAATAACTAATATATTATCCAGTAAACCATTTTAAACGTTGAAACCTTTTCGACTTGTTAGTTTTATTATTTAAGCTTTAAATGATTCCATATAATTGGCAGCTATAATCACCATAAAAATTTAATTCTACAAACATCACAATAAACTGTACAAAATACATAATAAATTATAAAATAAAATCGTTCAAAAGAAAATTAAAAACTATTAAAAATGAAACTGTAATCTTTGCATATTTTTAAATTTAGAGTTAATTATGAAAATAAAAATAAAAAACGTATACCTATAATATTATATAATATATAAAATTATAGATATGGCTAAGGATGCTGATGTAGTTTTGCGTCGGTCATAGTGTGTGTATCCATTAAAATATTTAAGAAAAACATTGTGTAATACAGCACGCAAGAAAATCATTAATCATTATTAATTTTAAATTTTTTTGTATCTCTTGGATACTATCTACATATTATAATATATTAATATAGTTTCACTAGTAGCAGAATGATTAGTGAGTCAATGAGAGCCGACTGCCGAGTGGTAATTATTATTGGCGACCAATGGCCTTTTTGCTAATATTAAACATAGTGTCCGAGTTTAGTATATAGTATATCGATTGTTAGTACAAATATTTATTATTTTGTGTTTTCAGAAGACCCAATTATAACTGCAGTTTTAGTAAATTTCTGACGGAGATAGGTGTTCAAGTATAACCAATTTATCATAAAACACAATTCACGGTTTAACTTTAAAAGGTAAAATTATTTTCATTAAAAATAAAAATATATAATTATTTTTTTAAACGAATATACAACACGTGTGTTATACGTTTTATACTCATATTAACAATATTTAATATATGTCTTATATTATAGTCTAAACCTTAATATAGCAATATAACCATTATTATTATTTTTAAAGCTTAATTTTTATTTAGTCTCTATTCTCCTTAATTTGTAATATATTTAATGTTATATAATCAAAATTATTCCGCCACGCCGTAATGTACCGAATTGTGAGCCCTGGTTCTGACGAGTTTCATCACCCTCATGATGCGTTTTTGATGCCTAACCTATTTGAAAAACGAGCCAGCTAATACGGATAATTTTTAGGAAGATATATGTTTTTTTCTATTTTTTATTTCCGTACTCAAAAATATGGTGAAAAATTGTATGCCTCGTGCATAAATAAATATATACATAATATATTTATATATATAATGTATATAGTTAATACTTAAAATTACACATCTTATTTTTGGCCTTATGCTTAAATATAAATTTAAATTTATGTATGAAATGTTTTTCGTTTGTAAGAATAAGTGAACATTTTGAAAACGTATGGGCCTTATACCTTGTTAGCCTTATTTAACGATTGGGCTTATTTAAAAAAAAATTATTCATTATATAATAATTCGAATAAAGTTTTTACGGGAAAAATATTTGTATTCACTCATTCAAGCTGCACACTAGACTGTTTTGTAGCCAAGGATGTTTTTTGTCCCACTAAAAATAATTTACCACTAAAATTTTCTTTTATTTAAACTCTTTGTAAAACCATGTCTTTAATAGATGATCTAATAGCGTATAGTAAATAAAAATAGTTTTTAAAAATATTTAAATTTATTAACTAATATAGTATTATAATATAGGATAATTTAACACAGGTAATGTGGGTGAATATAGCTCCTTTAACCCCCTCCTCTGACTATGCCTTTAATACAAAATGACTACCTATAGCAGCGGTTCCCAAACTTTTTTTTCCGTGGTGCCCTTTTAGGGGCACCAAGTTAGCCACGGTGCCCTGCTGTATATAACATGAAAAATAGAACAAAAAAAGTACTCATTGAGAACCAATGAAACGTAGACCGTGGTGCCCCTAGAAAGTGCTCGCGGTGCACAGTTTGGGAACCGCTGACCTATAGAGATTAGAGGAATATTATAATCGGTATAAATAAAAGTGATTTAAAAATTAATGTTTAACCCCTCCGGATCTAAACAGAATACATTTTTATGATTTTCGTATATAATAGTAATTTTGTACGAGTGAAAATCAGACGATTTAATTTATTAGGTATTAATTCATATTTACTAAACTTATGTAGGAAAAATCTTCAAACTTTTCATTTGGAATTCCTAAATTGGTCTCTCTAATTTCTATTGTGGTAATTCAGGGTCTACATCTTCTTTTTTCTTCTTAATTTTATTAATAATATAATAATTGTTTATTTGTATTAATAATTTTTAAGTAGGTACTATAAGTAGGTAGTCGGCAAATACTGCTTACCATAATAATTAGCTTGTGATTCATATTTTACATAAACGACGAAATGGAAATAGTTTCGGATCAGTTTTATAATTTTATTTCAATTTGAATTAATCATAGATTAATAATCGATAATTAGATATTATTTCAATAAATCCAATGACCTGTCGTCGTGATGTTGAAATGTGACGCCGTAATATTAGGTAGCAGTGAAGTCAAAAGTGCATATAGATGTATAGACGTACATAGCACGCTGTAACGACCATCACGGAGTCAGTGGACACTAATGTTTTATCGTCTTCTGGATTTTTTTTCCCATCAATAATTGATATTCTTGCATCATATGAAAGTATTTAGTATCGATTTATAAGTCACGACTCGCGGTTGATATGTATAAATGTAAGAGGATCGTTGTATCTTAATTTTACGTAGTAGCCATACTAGCTAGTAGATATTATTTCAAATTTTAAATTATCCATTTTATTTTTTATATTTGATTAAATAAAACGCTTATCCAATACGTCGGATACTTTTTAATATGAGTTAAGCTATTTTAATATTAATAGATAGAACATTGAAAATGTGTAAGTTAGATTTTTGTTTTTACTTCATTTAAAAAAAGTCCTATTACTGTAGGTAGTCATTGATGATTAATGATTATACATGATGATTTATATTGTATTATTTTTTTATGAATTTGTACTTAATCAATGCTGTAGTTAATTAGCGTTAATCGTTATATACACTATGGACTATGATAGTATGATGTGCTTAATAAATTATAGTACCTAACAAATATTTTCAAGTATCTAGGTATGTCTGCTAATTTATACATCATAGTTGAAGTTGAACTTTGAAATAATTTTAAGTAATAATATTAATAATAATTATTATTATTATTGTATTATAGATTGTAAATTAATAGTTTTTAATTATTGACGAATTATAAAATAAGATAGTAAATCTACGCTAAGGTATATAAATAACATAATATACACTGTACAGGTGGTGTACTCGTCCTAGCAATTATGTGATAGCAATAAATATTGGCAAATACTGTAAAAAAGTTGTTAGTATTTAAAGTCGATGGTAATTTAGGTACAAATAGTATGGTGTTCACACGGTCCACGGTCATATACATAGTTTTATACATAATGTATAAATATAATATATTATACTACATTATAGTGTTAATGTAGTTATAGGCCATAGGCGTAATATAGCGACGAGACATCATGGCATCGACGCATCGTTTACTATTACACAATAATGCGTGTGATTTTAATGTTCCTCTTCTCGATTTCATTTTTTTCGTACGCTCGATAGGTTATATTATCACGCTTTATACTACAATCTTCTAAACGTCGTCTCCGGTTGAATAACTATAATAGCAATATTACTTACGAATATAATATAAAATACCTATATGTATAAAGTGTATATTATAATATGCATACATAGGTATGTGTGTGTAACTTAATTTTTGTTTTTACGGTTTTTAATCCCACGACCTCCGTCATGACCCGTAAACGACGACGAAATTACTATTACATTGAAATATATGTATTTATATAATATAATGATATCATGGACGTGTGTGTTATAGTACTGTATGTGAGTATACAGACGTACCAGGTACCTTATTTCATATATTATAAGGCGATCTAATACTACGTACTATTTTCCTGGCCTAATTATAATTTCGTGTCTTATTCGACATTGTATTTAGGTAATAAGTACAATAAGTAACGTCAGTAGCAATAATAAAAATAAGTTACTAATGAATTAAATCGATTAAGTATCATATATTATACTATTTATACTACCTATATACAATCAGCAAAACGAGCGCAACAATGTTAATGATCAGACGTATAATATTAATATTACTGTAAAAAGTCCGAGTATGAAGATCAGTTATTTGGTTACTCACTTTGGGTATTGTGCATTTGTGCTAAAAATAAAGGTATTGGAGATTATCGGTCCCGAGATAATGCATGATGCAGGTTTTTAGACCATTGTAACTATATACAAGATGGAGATGTGATTTTGTAGTGGGGCCCGTTGACCCTTATGCACTTATAAAATGTACCTAATTCCATTAAATCAATTAAATTAAAAATTTATACTTTTTAACCTAATTATTCTTATAATGAAAAAAAAAACAATACTTAAGCGCTTAGCTATCTACATATTGTAGATAGGTAATTTTTTTAAATATTATTATAAATATATATATATATATATATATATATGTAGAGTGAAATCAATAAATATTGTCTCTTATCATGATATTATTTTTCTAGATCAAATTTATTTATTGTTTATAGATTATGATTATATTTTTTTTAAGAAGAACACAGAAATCATCTTACACATATCATTTCCTAATTGAAGTCATAAATTGTATATAACGTTATTTTATTTTAATCTAGGTATGTTTAATTAAAAAAAGGGTAATAATTACGGTTGTTAATGTTAAAGATTATATATAAATATAATTAAATAATAAACGAATTTAATGTATTTGTTATTTCAGAAATAATATTTTTTAAATGTTCTAGGACAGGAGTCTCTTAACTTTTTTTACCCGAAGGTCACATAAAATAAAAAAAAGCTCTTAGCGGGCAAAAATGTATGAATACATATAATTTTCACATATAATTTATAAATTACAGTTGGTAAATTATGGTACAGCCGATACAGCTGGTAATTGCACGTGCGCGCGATAACGACTTTGGCAGGCCGGTGAAAACTTGTTCGCGGACCGTAGTTTGGAGACCCCTGTTCTAAGAACTAGCCATTAAAACATTTTTTTTTCTTTTAAATTTTAATAGTTATAAATATGTTAATTATATCTTGAAAGTCAGTTGGTGATACTTACTCAGATTTTATGGACAGGAGAGTAAGATAATACAACAGTTCAACCAATATTCGCCAATTGCAGATATCAAATACGTTTTTATCCTTTTTAGACACGAAATCGATATGTCCGCTAAACTCAGTAAGTTGCTAATTACTATAGGTACACTATACAGCAAAATATTCTTAAAGCAATGTTAACATTTGCAAGTGGTTCTGTCGTTCTGGATTCATTTAATAGTAGGTAATGATGTTATAAGCAAATTACAAAACAACAAAAAGTTTTATTCGAGTAGGTATCAATTTGATACTATTAAATATCAATAAAATTTGTTTAATAATAACGATGTGTAATAATAATAAAGTATCTAATATCTAAAGCGTTAACAATTTAACATCGACAAATTACAAAGACCCGCGCGTTTTTATATCGCGAAAAAAACATACCTAATTTTGCTAAAAATAATTAAATACTTATCTACCGAGAAGTGAGGACTGAGTGTCTGAGTCATTCATGATTTCACTGTTGACGACCATCACCTCTATGGCACACAACGAAATAATAATTCAAATCATCATGTAAGCTAATATTATATTTTATAACTTATAAGTTTCAAATTGTTGATATTCAACATTTTTTGAACTTTTCGTTTGTTTTGTTTATGGTTAAACCTGAAGCTATTGTGCTGTTATCGAGATTCGGGTACAGGTGTACAGCAGTGCTGTACCTAATAATTATAATAATTATATGTATATTGATTGTTGAAAATATCATAATCTCAACTAATATATTATAAGAAAGATGTAAAATAAGTAGCTCGGCAATACTATACTGTAATAGCACAGAACAGATCTATTGTGTGGTTAGTGGTAGTAGTACAATATTAATTGTAAATTAAATTAATTTTATATAAAATTAGTTTACAAAAGCGCTGACTAGTGACAAAACGTGTGCGTGAACGATGAAAATGATTAAGATTTGAATTTAAAATGACATACAATAGTAGATGGCGTTGCTAGTATTGTCCGTCGGATTACGGCCGTGGTTCGTATCATATTATTTTCTAAGAGAGTGATAAGCACTTGTCCGAAAAATACATTTTGTGCTATCATATTATCCTTATCATTTTTCGGACAACTGCACCCTAATCATAATTGAATATGGTAATTTTGATTCATTCGGTTGGCGCTTCTGTAGCACTGCTTTTCTGAATTATCATTTTATACTCTTATCATTTTTCGGACAAGTGCTTATCACTCGAAATGTGAATAATCACAGATATATACTAATACTAGATAGCCGTCTTCTTGTTATCAGTGAAACACGCCGCCATATGCAAAGAATACTCTCGGTAAACAAACGTTATCACTTAGTAATCAACAAAATAATATTATGATATTCTGTTCAGTCGTTCAGTATTCTAGTTGAATAATAAATTACTTATTGTTGGTAAATAGTAGTGCCTACCTACTTATATTTGTATTACCTACTGTTTAATAATTGTTATTTTTGTTAATAATATAAGTAATTATAATAAGGTAGTACCTGTAATTTATATCCTAGTATTTTTGACAATGTTTCCTTATTTCATATTTCATAATTCATAAAACATTACAATTTAGTTATATCCCAAATTTACGTAGATTAGTATAAATACATACTGTATAGGTTAATTAACAGTTTTGTCTAATACTATAAAACAGAGAACTGAAAAAGTGAGAATTAATAAAATATAGGTAAGTACTAAGTAATACAATGATATAAATAAATGTCTATAATATAATAATATGTATTATACTGATAAAAGTCTAATATTGATAACGTTTGTTTACCGAGTTGTATTCTTTGCATATGGCGTCGGTTTCAATTATTTTGCGGCGGTGTATACAAAGACGGCTATCTAGTATTAGTATATATCTGTGTGAATAATATACTAAAATGGTCAATATTGATTGATATATATTTTTAAATAGTCAGCTGTTATTACATCTTGGACTTGATAATATGATTACAAAACAATAACAGTGTTTAAGCTCTTAGTGATAAACCCATGTAAACATACCTTGATATTAAATTGTTGTCCCGTGATGTAATTAAATACTATTTCAAAACGAGGCCAATGGGCAATGTCTATCGTTTTTATTATCGAAACTATTTTACAGCGATACTCGATAGTCCCACTACTCATAAGTTATAGAATTGAATACGGAAGTAGCCAAAGTTCAGTTTAGACATCAGTTAAGTTTTGGGCTCATTGTTACTTATTAGTAAATTTCAGTGTAATTTCTGTATGTTTTTAAAAAATTTAAAGATTAAATACTTAAGATGATGGCTACAACGTCAAATATGTTATGTAAGTATCTTAGTGATTTTTGTATTTACTATTTAATAAAAACTGTACAAGGTCAATAAAAAAAAAAAAAAAATTTAAACATTTTGGATTAATTTTATTTTTACAAAACCATAATTAAAAGAAAAATAGTACTAAAAATCTATTTTGTTCAATGAATACTAAACTGTAATTAATTAATTTAAAGTACAATTACATAAATTATGCTTATACCTACATCATTTTATTTTTTATATAAATCTTATTTTTGTGCTCTTCAATGCTGTAGTTTCATAATATATATTTTGTAATTTACTGTATACTGTACTTAATAGTAATAAAATCAATACTTTACAAATAAATATATTTTAAGGATAAATAAGTGACAAAAAAAAAAAAGAAAAAGTTTGAGGTAACAGTCCTTGCTAGGATTTTGGAAAAGACTAATTGTTAATTTTAAAATTACTTGTAGTAAATTAATTTAAATTTGTGAAGATAATTTGCTCAATAAGATAAATAAAAAATATTTGGTATTATAAAACCAATAAATAAGTATTTTATTTACTCTTTAAAAATGTATAATGCTGAATTTTAGAATATCAGTTCATTTTTAGAAGAGGCCATGTATAATTTGTTAAAGGGTTACATTATGAGGACTGCTGACCAGTGCCGGATTTTGAACTCTGAAGGCTTCAGTACAAAAGAAAATGGGGGCCCCCCTTAAAAAACAATTTACTGAATAGTATTATATTATTTTATTTTTAATACAAATAAAATTGCATTGTGCGTCACAAGTAAATAGTTTGAACACTATACACCGTATAAAATGCATAATTAAACTTGTAAGACACTTTTTTAACAACAAAATGAAGTATTTTTATTTTTTACTTTCTTAATGTCCTTATTAAATGTATTTACTATATGATATAATATGTGTCACAGTAACTATAACATAAATAATATTTAAATATAAGAAGTTTTTATTAGTTTTTTTTGTGTTTGAATTAATTGGTAATGTAATAATGTATTTGAAAAAAATAATACTAAACAATTGTTTAAAATATATTCACATTATTTGCCACCAATGAGAACAAATTAAAAATAGTTTCAAACCAATTACCAAAATTCAATACAATATTAAAAAAACAAAACATAAATTTTACTAAATACCAATTTTAGTTTATATTATTTAGATATCTAGTATATGGGGGGCCCTAAATATTTCAGAATCCAGGCTTGTACTGGAGGTTTATTTTGCACTGCTGCTGGCTTAAGGATTTAAGTATAAGTTGATTACCTATATATTTATTGTATGAGGTAAATTAATTGTTAATAGAATGTTTATAAAAAGTACTTAGGTAATGTACTTATAGATACATTTTGTCAGTGGTACAGAATTAAGTCAATATTATATTATTACATTAAAATCAATACTTAGTTAATTAATTTTAAGTTGTTGGTGTATTATAAATAATATTATTAACTATAATGTTTTTGAACAAAATCTTTTATAGTCCGTAAAGTAGGAATATCATGTTTCCGTCTTTATTCAGTCGCTTCACCAAAAATAACAACACATTATACTGTGCGTCCACGAGAAACTGATCAAAGATGGAAAGGTATTTTTATTGTTTTGAGTTAATTTATTTATAATCATAATTAATATTGTACTGTATAGATATATCAATGGAACGTTATGAAGATGTAGCTGACGTTGTAATTGTTGGTGGTGGACCAGCTGGTTTATCAGCTGCAATAAAATTAAAACAATTAGCAACTGAAAAAAACAAGGAATTAAGAGTTTGTGTAGTGGAAAAAGCATCAGAAGTTGGTAAGATTTTAATTATTATAGATTTTGTTTAATCTATTAAAAAATAATAATAATATAATTTATTTATTACTAAAGTCTTTGGTATATCAACTTCTAAAATTTTCATTAATAATCTAAAGTAATAGTATCATAATAAATCATAAAAATTATTAAAAAAAACATAATTGAATATTTCATACAGGATGAACCCATAATTACTATACTATAAACCTATCTATACTAATAAAAATGTATAGACACATTGGACCTTTACTGTTAATACCCATAATCTGAGAATTATTTTAGTTTTATTCATTGATAAATATAGAAATGAAATGATTAGTTAATAAGAATCTAGGTTTGCAAACATTTGATTAGCTTAGAAGTTAAAACATAAATTATAACGATTGTATTAATGTGCAATTTTTTTTATATTATTTCAGGTAATCATATTCTATCTGGTGCTGTTGTTGATCCAGTTGCATTAAATGAACTGTTTCCTGATTGGAAAGATTTAGGTGCACCATTAATTACTCCAGTGAAAGACGATAAGTTTGGTTATCTCACCAAAAGTAGTCGTATACCTATACCTATTTTACCTGGTAATACATTTTTTTAAATTTATCTAAGTGTCAATTTAAATGAAATAAATTTATATAAAACAGGTATGCCAATGGATAATCATGGGAATTATATTGTGAGATTGGGACATTTAGTAAAATGGCTTGGCGAGCAAGCTGAATCCTTAGGTGTTGAAGTTTATTCTGGATATCCAGCTGCAGAAGTTCTCTATCATGATGATGGTTCAGTGAAAGGAGTTGCAACTGGTGATGTTGGCATTGCCAAAGATGGATCACCCAAGGTATTTAAATATCTTTTACAGTATCATCTAATTGTAGTTTAAAGTAAAATTACATTTATAAATTAAATATAAAATATTCCATTTG
The DNA here is from genome assembly GCF_002803265.2 of Melanaphis sacchari. Taxonomy (NCBI): domain Eukaryota; kingdom Metazoa; phylum Arthropoda; class Insecta; order Hemiptera; family Aphididae; genus Melanaphis; species Melanaphis sacchari. The sequence continues at coordinate 5,515,695 of NW_020271335.1, forward strand.
TAGGATAGTTTTGAACGTGGTATGGAATTGCACGCCAAAATCACTATATTTGCTGAAGGTTGTCATGGTCATCTAACCAAACAGTTATTTAAAAAATTTAATCTACGTGAAAATTGTGCACCACAATCATATGGCCTTGGTCTTAAGGAAATATGGGAAGTAAAACCTGAAAATCATAGTCCTGGAAAAGTAGAACATACTGTTGGCTGGCCATTAGTAAGTTGCATTCAGCCAGGTCTTGGCTTAACTAAAAATTGAGCTGGAGAGATAGATTTTAATGAATCTTGAAATTGCAAGAGAATTATTACGTATGTAATAATCAACTCCATCATCTAAAATATTATAAAATTGTAAATATTTTTACATTATAATTATATATATTAATAGTTATACATACTGAAGCAACAAGCGAAGGTTTAATTATAAAAAATCCTTTTACTGAAAATTCTAATGGTCTTTTTAATAGTTGTTCAGAAAATAAATACAGCTGAAAATATAATTAGTTTTCATAAACTATTAACTATTAATTAAAATATTAAAAATTAAATTAGATATTCTTCTTACTTCATCTTCAATATCTTGCTTTTGTCCCATATCCAACAATTTATGAATTATTTGTGTTATTTGTGCTCCCTATAATTGAGAATAATTAAATAAACTGCTTTTCAGAATAATATCTATTTCATAAATAAACATTCACATAAATTGATTTAAATTTGATTTAATTTATACATAGATACTTCTATGATGTACTTTAGAGTCCTCCACACCAACATTTATTTTCTTTGTCTATTTGCATAATATAAGCAACAAAGGTATTCCATATTTCCATAATTATAACTCAAGTTTATTTTAGAATAAAGAGACCTATAATATTACAGAAGAGTTTATAAATATATTTTGTGTATTGGTCAGATAGTTCTTAATATTTTAATTGTCTAAGTGGTTAGTAATAGTTAAAAATAAGCATATGCACAGGAAATATTGTTCTTTATAAAACATATTATAGATTGCTTTGCTTTAAACTGATCCAAAAAGTCATGATTACAGAAGTACACATACTTTTGTTTTTATATTACATATATAACAGATTAAATTAATGTTGATGCGATGGTCACTTAATCAGGAAACAAAAACATGTTATGTGAATATTTCACTAAATATAGTATTTCATACTTTTTCAAAGGTATTACTCGTACTTTTTACCAGATGAATAATTGGCCATATTGTGAGAATAATTATAGATAAAGTGAATATTTGAGACCATGTATGTGATGCATTACGTTCATCAGCTATAAGTGCTGTAACTATATTATAATGAACTGGCAATACATTAAAAAATATAACTCTTGGTACCAATACCAATAGTTGAATATTGTAATATGAGCAAACTTCTGTAAATGATATGTATGTGAATAAATGCATACGGTTTAATACAGTTATATCTTTTGGTCTGACTGTATACCATTGAATGCAATAAATACTCTTTGATTTTTCCATATATGCTTCTAGTATGTTCTTTATATAGTTGAATCGTTTTGCTAGTTGATTTAATTTAGCATTTATTTGAAGTATAAGTATCCAAACTATGGGTATACAAACCATTTCAGTAAAATCAACTGATGGGAAATCATTTTCATTTAATGCTAAATGATAAAGTATTATGTAACTGGCTGTTGTTGTGATGATAAGTAAAAGTGTCTTAAAATTGATATATGTAATTATACTGTCTTTGTAACTTAATTCTAAATTTTTTGATAAAAAATCTACGTATGCAATGTTTTTTGTAAAACTTTTATAAATATCATGTCCCATAAAAATATTGAAGAAACATACTATGATAAGTGCTATATTTAAAGTTACATACGTTGTGTATAGAAGCATACTAATTCTTGAATTTTCATTTTCGGTTACAATCCATGTAAATTTCCAATAGTAGTAGATGAGAAGTGCAATTATAATTATTGTAACTACTACTTTAGACAACTTTTTTAAAAAAAAATGTGTAAAAGAATCTTTAAGAGATTGTTTTAGGACTAAAGGTTTATTATCCGTAGTCATCTTGCAATAGTGTTGGTAACTTTTTTTAATAACAAATTTTGAAATTTATATTTATATATTTTCAATAAGTTGTGTAGTATTATAGTACTTCAAAAGTAGTCTACAGAATACAGGATGTTTCATGAATTATTTATTTTAAAATACACATTTTAGTATTGATATTGCAAATAAACATTAAACAAATAAAACTTATAGGTACCACTTGATGTTTTTAAATTATAAAATCAATAAATATTTTGTATTATAATCGATTCATTTTAAAAGACGCATTGTATAAAGTATTAATAGTATGTTTGTATAGTACATGTGAAGTGTTTTTTCTTATATATTTTTATTAATGAATTTTAAATTTATAATGGATATATTTGAAATATTTGAATTAAAGTTGTTGAGTTTGTACATATTTCATTCTTAAAAAGGTTTTATTACAACCACTCAGATGAAGTGATAATTAATCAGTAAAATTAAAACTTTCAGCATTATTGACATACATATTTGATTATTTTATCATCTTGATATTATTTAGTATATTGATTGGATACCTGAGAAAATGGGCGTTAATTGTTTTTTCAAATTTATGTATTATTGAATTCTAGGTATTAATAAAATACCTATAGTTTTTCGAATGATTTATCATCTATTTAAACTTTATTTATAGAAATTGTTTTAAAAGCAGGGTTTCAAGTGTATTTCTTTTACAATACATGTTTGTTTCTGTTTTTTTTTTTACATGTTTATTAGTAGAAAAATACTCTAATCTTAAACTCTGAGTATAGTTTGTGGCAGAAAAGAGGATTTAGTTGCTATTTTTGGCAGGTAAAAAAAGAAAATTCTCAGTATTTGCTCAAAGTAAATAGTAATTGCAAAAAACAAATAAATGTTAGGGTAAAACTAAGAAGGATTTTGTATCACACATATTATTACTATGTAATATACAACTTAGCAAATTTGTGTTTAATAGAATCTATTTTATGTTGCTAGTTTTAATAATAAAGTCAATTCATCTATTAAAAAGTTTTAAAGGCCAGAGTATTATCAAGGAATTTTATGAGATTTTATTAACATTATAATTTTCGAATGAGTTATGAACATTTAAATGTTTTAATATTTTACATGACTTTAACTATGGCATATACTTTAATATCAGAATGTTAGTTAATGTCTGTAAGATATTTTAGATATTCACTTTTAAGTTTGATAACAGGTAATTTGAATTTAATATTAAAGTTATCAGCTTAACATGGATTCTGTTGAAAGCAAATTTTCTGTGTTGTATTTAAGACAAAGATAACACTATGTAGGATTCTTCTTAAATGTTTATTCTATACTAGTTTATGGAAAAATTGGTATTATTGTTTTACTGTTATTAAAAAAACAACATACACAGATACTTGAAATTTTTGTTAAACAATCATGTTAACATTAACTTGACATGATTAATTTTCAAAATATTTTTGCTCTTTTGGTGCTATTAGATATTTGAAATTTATGATTTTATTTTTTTTTTTTCATTTTATGTATGATTCAATTTTTGTTACAGTAAATAAATATTAAATAATATCGAAGATATGGTCACAACTTTTTATAAGCATGTTCAAATTCTTACAATGTTTATCAAGATTAAAAAAATGTATAAATTATTTTTGTTCAAAATGTATATAATATTCAATTTTAAATTTTTAGGGAATAAATACATTGATATTACAACTATGTGATTTTTTGTTTTGTTTCTATAATATGATTTTTAGTTGGAAAAATGCTTTGGTGTTTAAGTTCAATATCTTTATTGTAAAAAAAGTGAATCTAGTTGATTCTTTTAGATTTTTTAAAAGATAAAAGTCAAAAATTCAAAGTACTCCTAAAAATAATAAGTAAAAAAAAAAAAAATATATGACACTTTTATTCTAAATTAGTTTTTGACTAAATCAGTTTTTCTATTTTATGAATTTAAAAACAAATTATTGTGGACTCTTATAATTGTTTCAATTTTATTTATATTGTTTAAAGTTGGTATTGATTCTAAAGATATTAAAAATAATATAAAAATTAATAAATTGATTGTTTCAAGTAAAATTTAATTCTACCTATTGTATTACCAATAGTTATATAAATTACTATAATAGCAGTATGAAAATATAACTAAACATTTTTAGTGATATAGGCTGATAGATGATCTCTATTCAAAATTGTTTTTTGTATTATGCAATTATTATTATTATTATTATTTTTTTTTTTTAAGCTTGGCGACTATGGCCATTAGCTGTTGTAGGGGTAAGGTTGGTACGGTAGGTTGTTTTTTTTAAGATTGTTACGGTTAGATTAGCAAACATGTGTATGTGTGGGCAAGGTTTTTAACTACTATGAATCTGGGTGGTCACCCATCCGGGAGCTAGTAGCTATATTCGTTACTTACTCTTAGTTGCATTCCATGACTGGTAGCAGCCAATGCGCCACATCAAGCCACACCACAATTATTATTATCAAATTCAATTTTAACATATCTAATATAGTAACTTGATGACAAGATACATTTGAAACTTGCTGTGTACAGCAAAGTGGTTCTTTATTTTTAAATTTCAAAAATTACAATTTGCTAGAATTTATAATATTTTTATACTTATTTTTAAATTTTAAATAATTTTATTAGATAATTTTTTTTGTATTTTGAAGTGATCAAGTGTCCAAAATTCTTTTGAATAGTTTGATGTTAAATAATTCAGTTTTAATAAAATAAACTAGAATTTAAATAGCTATATTATTATGTATTTATTTTGTAGCAAAAAATATCAATATTATTAAATATTTGAATTGTGGTATTTTTCATATAAAAATATAAAGTACATAAATATATTTATTTATATTTTTAAAAATTAAAATTAAAATTGTGATTATTATTTTTACAGGACAAAAATACTTATGGTGGCTCCTTTATTTATCATTTGAATGAATCCACTCCTCTTGTTGCTGTTGGTTTTGTTGTTGGACTTGATTATAGTAACCCATACTTATCTCCTTTTAGAGAGTTTCAGAGATTTAAACATCACCCTTATGTTCAGCCTTTGTTTGAGGATGGTAAAAGGTTAATTTATAATAATTATTTATAAATAATATGTTAGTAATAGATAAATAAAAATATTTTTTCTTACATAGGATCGCATATGGTGCTAGAGCTCTTAATGAAGGAGGTTTCCAGTCTATTCCAAAACTCTCTTTTCCTGGCGGTGCTTTAATTGGTTGTACGGCTGGATTTTTAAATGTACCAAAAATTAAAGGTACTCATTATGCAATGAAATCTGGCTTGCTTGCTGCTGAATCAACTTTTGATGCCATATTTAATTCATCTGAAATAAGTCAAACTACTGGTAAATCATTTTTATTTCTATATACTGTATAATATATTCATATTAATGTACTAATGAATTTTTGAAGAAACAGAGTTCAATATTCAATTATTATTTTTTAGTTTGGTCTCCATGTAAAAATATAGTTTATAATTTAATTTATACCTATCAGATTACTTATAAATATATTTATAGTATTGAAATTTAAATTAAATATTTTTATGAGATTTATTTTTTCACTTTGAAAAGTAATATATAATCTATTTACAAATATTTTATTATACAGGCTTGGAACTTAAAGACTACGAAGAAAAAGTAAAAAGCAGTTGGATATGGTCAGATTTAAAACAAGTAAGAAATGTTCGACCATCATTCCACACTAAGCTTGGATTATTTGGAGGTATGGTATATTCTGGATTTACACTTGCCATTAAAGGAAAAGAACCATGGACACTAAGTCATGGAGGTATGTATAAACATTTTTTTTAAATTATTTTTTATTTACTTAATTGTGTATTATGAGTATTTTTTCTTAATATATGTAAGTTCCTGATAATGAAAGACTGAAAACAAAGACTGAAGTTTCTGTTATTGAGTATCCAAAACCTGATGGAAAAATAAGTTTTGATATTTTGTCTTCTGTTGCATTAACTGGCACAAACCATGAAGGAGATCAACCTGCCCATTTAACATTATTAGATGATTCTGTTCCTGTGAACACAAACCTTAATTTGTACGATGGTCCAGAAGGTAGATTTTGCCCTGCAGGTAAAACTATTTGTAATTTAATTATGCACAGATTAAAAAAAGTATCTTACTTTAAATGGTGTATAATGTATACTAATAATTAGTAAACTTTAAATAATTCACAGCTATATGTATACTAGGTAGCTATTAATATGATATGATACATTCATAATGTTTTATTTTATTTTAAAACTATTGTATTTGTAAATCTACCAAACAGTACTGTTACAAACTTGGTTAGGTTTTTTTTAGTATTAGTCAATAGATGGCGATAACTGTATAGTATTTCACAGTATTAGACCAAACATTTAAACAGAATTGAAAGTCATAAAATAATTTAGAAATGTTTGTCTTACCAAATTAGTTATAATTCATTAATATTTAATTTTGTTTAATATTAAAAAGAGACTAGTTTTGTTATCCATTATTTAAATCATCTAACCGTGGTTTGCATGATGTATATTGCATGTTTATACTATAGCATCAATGGCTTAACAATTTTAATTTAGAATTACATTTTTATATTTATACATTATCTTGTTTAAGTTGTGTTTTTTGAATGAATGTAATTAACATACTATATTAAATTGTATAGTATATAAGCTATCAAATCAAGTGAGCTAGATAGTGAGATAATATGTATTGCAGCTATGTATATTTTACTTAAATAATTTAATCCATTGGGTTGATAAAATTTAGTTAGAATAATGTACAAAGAAACATTTAAATTGGGTATTAGAAAAATATTTACCTTTAAAATGAGAAATAATATTGTATATTAAAAAAAAAAAAAAAAAAAAAAATTGAAACAAAATTTAATAAGTTTCACATGAATGAAATTTTTAAATAAAAAGTTATGCATAAATCAATATTTTATAGGGCAATAACATTGGTTATAGATATGATTAGATATGTCTTAGTTTGTGGTTAAACATATTTATAGTTATTATATTAAAATTAAAATTAATTTATGTCCATAACTCCACATGTACCTGATGTCAGTTATTAGCTGTTAGTTTATGTAACTTATGTGCTCTTTTAATGATATATAATTCAAAATCAGGAAATTAACATAAAAAAAAAAAAAAAAATAAACCTTGGGAAATTTACAATTTCTCATATTTTTTATTTTACGTATCATTCAATATTTAGTATTGTGTTCAACAAATTATTATCGACTTAATAATAGTTCTTGAAGTATTACATAAATAAGTTTCTTTGAATATAAAACCTGTAAAATGTAATCATCAAGTATAGTTAATGCAGTGGCTTATTTTTATACATAGATTTGTTAAGAGTAAGAGCACATTAATATTCCCTTTTGCATTATTTTTTATATAGTTGTATTACAGTTATCTGTCAACAATTTGATATTATTTTGTTAATTGAAAACAATTATTTTTAACCATGTCTACAAATAATTAAACTATAGACTAATAACTTATAAGGTATAGCTTATAGTTTTATTTTAAAAATTTCTTGAATAAAATATACAAGACTTACAATTTATTGAATTTAAAATATAATACTTGCATTATAATGTTGTACAAAGTATTTTTAATATAGTAACTTAAAATCATATATATTATGTATATATCTATCATGACAACCAATTAAAAAAAAATCTTTAAGTCCCCTAAAAAAACGTTTGATAAATATTATTATTTTAAATGATATAAAATATAATGATTTGTTGATATTTAAAATTTGGATTCAGAAATAAAAATTAAAAAGCTCAACACAATTTTGATTTTTATTTCATAGAATTATTATTAACTGTCAAGTGTTTGTTTTAGAATTTTAATTTAATATTGTATTTTCGCAATAGGCAAATTGTATGATACAAGAACAAAACTAGTTAAAACACTGATTGAGGGGTAATACAAATTTGTTTGCTTATTTAAATGTAATATTTGTTTAAAAAAAAAAAAATTAAGGATTCTTCTAAAGTTTTATTAAACGTCATCTAGTGTCTACAATTATTTATTCAGGACTTTTTGATCGCTAGATAGAACTGTCAATTCTATAGTATCAGCTATTTCGGTCGATTGTGCCTGTTGTTGCTTGCCAAACAGTAGGATAGTTTATGTTTCATATATTAAATACACCCCAGTTGCCTAGCGCAATAACCTAAATGCCACGGCCCTTCATCTCAGTAACAACAGCATTAATAATAATAGTAATAACGACGTAGATCTGTTTTCCATTTTCTCGTCGACAGATTGCCCGTCGTGTTTTTGGTTTGGGTTATTTTACAAGTGTCGAATATTGTAATTTTGGTGCATTGTACATTGTACAATATTGAATTGGCTGTACATCGTCACGCAAGTCGCGACCCCGCCGAGAGCGCGTTTTGTGTTAACGTCGTTTATGAAACGTAAAAATAATGGAAGGGTATATAATATATGTGTATAGAACGGGGCGGCGACTGTGATCCCATGCGTGTCGTCCCCGGGTTATACAGTGTATAGCCAAAGTTGAGCAGATGTGCCAAAAACACGTATTATTATTATACGTCGGGTCGAGGGATGCATTGTCAATCATCATAATATATAATACACACACACACACGTCATATATAAGCCACCATGTGTGATATGTGTGTGATTGTACATGCGTATTATTATATTAAACAGTTGCAGCCATTATAATACGATATTTAAACTCTCGTCCGAATATTTTATATTATGTATAAATATGTATGATACATTAATACAATACAGTTGCTATACAGGTATAGCTCACCCGTTTTTACCTACCCTTTATGTACCTTAGTGCATTTAATATCAAAGAGGTTTTATCGTAATATATTATATAATTTTGTATTAAAATGTTCGTAAAGTTTTGTATTTGATAGCTTTTTTTAGTTGCGTTTTGCTAGCATAGGTTAGGTTTATTATTATCTAGGTAATGGTAATATTCTGACCACGTTTAACTTTCTGTAATCACGTATGTATGACATAGTATTGTCGTCTTAGAAACTGCCCTTGTTTTTTTTTTGTTTATTGTTTTCGCAATTTTCAATTATTTAAGTTTAATGATTTATATTATACACATAGTTTATGCAAATATTTCAAAATTTACATATGTTAATTGTTAAGTGTTAAGTACTCGTTTAGTGGGTAAAATAGAGATAATTTTTAAAAATAAATAAATATTTTTTTTTTTTAATAGTTTTTGATATATAAATATAATATATATAATATAATATAATATATATATATATATATATAAAGAATAGAAAAAGGTATTATAGGTAGATAGCTTATTATAATTATTAATCATTATTAATTAATTATAATATATGCGCTGTGGCAAGGAGTGATCTGTTTATGTACGTAGTACGCACTTACGGCCAAACCACATAAATTCGCAGTGATATCTCGCAAATGTTTATCTAGGTATATATTATGTATAATTTATTTTTATACATTATGAATAAAATACGTATTTGTATGTATATGCCTACTTTTAAATTTTAGTTTACACGACTATGGCTTTGCCGTTAGTAAAAAATAAAAGTACAATAATTATATTATATTTATTGCACCATTATTCTGTTGCTGTACAGTTGGATCTGCATTGCAACGACTGAAATTCACGAATATTGTATAGGTACTAAGGTTAAGGGTGTGTATTTGAGCTTAAGCCTATAAAATTTAATATCTCATTAATTTCGTATTCATAAAAATGCAAATATCTAAAATATAATGTACTTTTTTTTTATTTTTGCATATTGCGGGATGCTACACTTGAAGGGGTGAAGTTTCTGGGTATTACGACCTTCTCGCATCTGGCTTCCTCAATTCCGACTATTACTAGGCTGTATATAAATAGTAAATTGATTTAAATTTATTGTCTAGCTGTAGGGCAGGCTGTACGTGTATGTCTTTCTCCACATTAGTTTATGTTGTGGGAAAACCTAGGACTTAATATTCCCTCGGTGAACAAGAAAATGTTATATAATAACGGTCGTGTTATTTGTATATATACACATTTACTGGTAGGGTTACATGAGTAAATATCGATCCGTAGATTGTTGCGCTTGGTAATAAGTTTTGACTTACTTTTTCATAAATTATATGCTTATTTATTTAAATACGCCTTGAGACTAATGTCGTAATAATGTAATTTACAACATGTTTTAACTTATATTTGTTATATATTTTAGTAATTCATTAAATTGAATTTTGAACGAAAAAAGTTAATAAATTTAATTTAGAATTATTTAATAATATTTTTATAATAAAATATTTTATAAAAAATAATATTAAAAATTAACGATTAATACGAAAGACGAAAAACATTCAATGAGTTATATTAAGTCTAATGTTTATTAATTTATTAGGTAATTACATATGCATTGTACAGAATAATATATCGCGTACTTACTGAAAAAAATGCGTATTTTTTTAATAAGTAATAACAGATTTGTTGAAATCGTAGCGTATTGTAACGTTTCGAGGAAAATGTTATAACTTATATGACTGTAGCTCAAAATAAAATATACTTTTATCTGTTTATTTATGAATTTAATATCAACCGTGTTAACATTATATACATTATATTTAAAATAATTACTGTAAAAAAAAAAATAGATAATTACTCAGTTAGTCTGTTTATAATCCTTTAAATTAACGACTCGGCTTCCGTGGGTTATAATTTTAATTCCGTAAAATATTAACAAGACCCGATATTTGCAGCTAGCATGTGTACCTATGTACTTCGCTTGGCTGAAATAAATTGGATATTACTATAGTACACTAAATCATATAATGCATGAAAACATTATTTATCCCATTGTGTAGCTATTTTAATATTAACCAGTAAATTGCATCACTAACTGGTACCAGTGGTACATATAAATAATATACGAATATAAATATGTAGTTATAAGAACGATTGATCGTTGATAAGTGTTTTAATTAAGTCTGCTTGTCTATGTTAATATTATGTTCGAGTGCTTACAAAAACAAAATTAACGTTTCGCCAGCTCATCCGTGACTTAATCTGGTAATTCTACTTTTCAGAATATTGTACGGCAGTGGCATAGTCAAGCCGCAATTATTCGCAAATTAGATTAGAATTTCGTCTAATTTTCACGCCCATTGTATTATAAATTACAATTATTATTTACTACTAATTAGTATCACAGTAACGTGCTATGGTCGTTTATTGTGTACGTCGAACGTATTGAGTGGAGTGTTCATAAGGTTTTGTGATTAATCTTTGATTATATTATCGTTTGAGAGTGCAGTTAACATTTTTTCTCTGTCTTATACAATTATAGGATATTATAATGTAAAAGGTTCTCTCCGTATTTTACTCATTGTGATTACTTTATTAAAATGTAATTATCAATACTATTAACTCTAATTATTTAACAGTTATGAAAAATAATATCTGTGTTTTATTAGACATATTTTCTTGGAATTTTAGTAAGCTTTTGGTTAGTCATAGATATTAATACACTTTTTTTAAACAAAAATACTGATAGAAAAAAGCTGCTGAAACCATAGATCATGTTATTTTTATGACTGTTAATTGTTTTAATAACTTAATTTCAAATATGTAATCACACTGAGTGTACTGTAAAGAGGGATTTTGACTATCAACTATATTACACGTGTGTAAGATAGAGAAAACAATTATTTTGGTGTCAAGATGCATACTTTAGTGTCGTTGTATTTAATATTGGCATAACGAATAAGACGATTTAGAATTTCGAGAAAATAAAATTATTTCAAATGGCAAACAATCATTAATTATTATTAATATACAACTATTTGCGCTTTTGTGATAATGAGTGTTTATACCTAACTTTTATAATATATACATAATGTGTAATATAATTATATAAATCCAAAAATTGGTACCTATATTTTGTAACACTTACATAAGTGTAATGTATTAAGGGATAAGATGTGGCGATTTTCTATCTTTGTCTAACTCTCGTGCAACATAGAAATTTAGTCGTATTTTATTTTTAACGTACTGATACATCGGTAAGCTGATAAGAATTCTGAAAAAAATTTGAATTTTTCGTTAAGTAAACCTAAGTCTACTTGAAATCTTTCACACATTTTTAATATTTTCAACTTTTTTATAAATATGAATGTAAAAATTTTTAAATCCCTGTTTTTTTAAACAAACATTTTTAGAATTTTGGTTTTTGGAAATAAAATTAAACAAACTGGATAATCAATATTAAGTAGACTTGATAAAAAATTAAAATCTGTTATCAGAATCTTTATCACTTTAATATGTAATAATATGTCTTTGGCTAAATAATATTTAAATTGTATTGATTTGTTTGCTAGAGTTCGAATGTTTATAACCCAGTCCTTTATTTTCTATTTTTGGGTATTCATACATTTTAATTGTTTTTCGTTATAAATATTCATATTATTTGATTTTTAAGTATATATTATTTTTTATTTAAAAGTTAGCAAGGTAATAGTTTTTATAATATTATCATACACAATTAATTTGATTTAATTGTACGTTAAAATATTCTTGTTTTTGGTCCTACTGTAGGTAATTATAAAAAATTTAGATCCGATCTAAATATTAACCGATATATCTTTCTGTTCAATGATGTATATGCATTATGCACATATAGACAAAACTAAATATCACCAAGTATATTCGTGTAGGAGTAGAACTATCTTTCGTTATCAGAAGCGTAGTAAATATTTTATTTCACTTATTAGCATGTTTTAAATTTTATTATGTTTTCACGGATTTTTAAAAGAGTTAGTAAATTTTATATAATAAAAATATAAATTAAAAAATATAATTTGTTAAAGTAGTGAAATAATTGATTTTGTTGTACATTGTAAATCATGAATTTTGATCAAATTTATACATTAGTACGTCATATACTAACATTTTAATGAAATGTAATATTAATTATAATTTTAAGTTCTATACTTATTTACTAGTGGTCTTGCTTTTTTTTTATTATTTCATTTAAATTAATTGGTGTTTGAAAATGGACGTTTACTTTATTGATATGAAAGTTATATAAGTGATCAATGAATATAAGTTTATTCAATTTTATATTGATAAATTCAAATATGTTTATAATTAACAGTAGTAATTAAAAAGAAAAAGAAAATAATTTAAAATTCATATTCTTTGAGCATATTTTGTTATTTGTACTTAGAAATTTTAATAGGTATGAAAGTAATGTGTTTTGTAGTAAAAACAAAAATGTTCTATAAATTTGTATTAAAATAATAAAAAAAAATCAAATCGTCGTTTAAGCTCTATTAACAAACAGAAATTCTAATTTAATACAAAACAAAATTTGTTTTCAAAACTAATCCGTTTTTTGCTGTAGGAAAAAAAAAATGGTATAAAAAGCACTCCCTATTATCACGATTATTTTTACCTTAAATATTTTTTTGGTATAGTTTTCTACAAACGTAACTCCTGTATTGCATATCCTATTAAAATAAATTAATTTTATTACCATAATCTCGGATATATTGTATTTATTGGACATGCTTTTAGTGCTACCATAAATGATAATCCACCAAGTATGCTCACTCACATTTTTTTCTTTAATTATATTTTTATTTAAATTTTGATTTTTGGATTTTTTAAGTATTATTTAAGATCTTTTTTTAATACCATCATATATTTTGAGTTCTGAATCATTTTACGTGTCTTCTTTAGCGATCCTAATTCTTTTGCTTAAATGTGAATTCACTTTTTTTCTTATAAATTATCAGATAATTTTTTTGAAAACACTAATATATCTAAACCAAAATTGAAATGATTAGTTATTGTGTTGCTGAACTTAGTTGTATAAAAGTAATAGATCAGTGATAATATACTAGTAATATATGGTAATTTGAAAATTATAGTTATTAATATTAATCTATTAACATTTTATAATTTATAAAACTTGTCTGAGTGACAGTGCAATAAATATTAAATTTAGTTTTATATATATTTCATATTTTTGCAAAATCATTTTAAAGAACTATTATCCTTAGTATGTTAATTATAATAACTCAGAAATTACTTAATTTAAAAAATAATTATCTGTTTATCAATATGTAGGTGAGTATGCTTGATAAAATCCTTTGTATATTTATTTTATTATGATATATTATTTTAATATTATCAGTACATGTAGTTATTTGCGTTTTTTATAATTATAACTCATATAAAAAATTATACACATTTTCTTAATACCGAAGAAATAATCAAATTTTAAATTGTTTTACTTACATTCATTTTAGTGATTATCGGAGTTTTATTATCTGAACTAAACTACTAAGTATTTGTTAAAAAAATATTGAACGAATAGTTTTGTTGTTGTTTTATTATCATTATTATATTAAACTTTTAGATTAGAAGAGCTATTATAGCAATAAAATCTAATAAGTTTGTTTACTTTCTGAATTTTGGAAAAAAGATTAAAGAAACATCTGGTACATTGAACATATATAGATATGCAGCTTTTATAATTATACAATTATACGTAATACTTAATATCATGGTTGATAAAGTCTATGTATTATAAATCTATACGATTATATTTCAATAGTTATTTTTTGTTTGATAGGAGTTTACGAATACGTACCGTCGGAAGATGGCACAGGCGATCGGTTGCAAATAAATGCTCAAAACTGTATCCACTGCAAGACTTGTGACATCAAAGATCCCACGCAGAATATCAATTGGGTGGTGCCCGAACCCGGCGGTGGCCCCGCTTACAACGGCATGTAAATTGGGAAATCGATGATACTACATACTACAGGTACCTTTAATGTTAAATGTAGGTAAAAATTATCTTTTGTCTCGTTATTATTGTTATAGATGTCGCGTTAATTATCTAATGTGTACGTATGTAATAGTGTGAGTGCGTGTGGCGGGTGGGTCGCGTTTCTCTATTTTCTCATCCGTTAATTATTGCAGTAGTGGTATGGGTATGCGAAAATATTAGAAAATAACGATTCACCTTGTATTTATTACGTATATTGCGTTTTGTTTATATGCGCATATGTGTAGCGTGTCCATTTGTTACTCGGAAACCCTGAACTCGGAGTGAGGTGTTCATTGTGTGTAATGATATATTGTGTAATGTAATCATAACGTGATTAAGAATAACATTCAAAATGGTCTGAATATTGATTTGATGCATATTATATAGCATAATATATTATTTTATTATCGGGCATGACTGATCGTTGAATTTAAATTTCATTACGACATTATAATATTATAATGTGAAGTGCACAATGAATTGTTTTCAAATACACACACACAGTTTTATATATATATATATATATAGGTATCATTTAGGTATATATTTAACGGGGTTATTTTTTGTCTCGATATATAATTTATGTATTATTTATAGTTACATAATATACAAGGGTTTGTGTGTTACGCATATTAACGTCAATTTCTGGTCAAATCGCTCACATAGAGTATAGCGTAGAGAATACAATATAAATATAATGTGTATACCTACAAGTGTGTGTCTATACTCTATACCAGGGGTCTCCAAACTTTTTTTATCCGAGGGCCACATAAAATTAAAAAAGCTCTTAGCGGGCCAAAATGTATGAATACATTTAATTTTCGTATATAATTTATAAATTACAGCTAATACAGCTGATAATTGCTCGTGCGCGCGATAACGACTATGAAAACTAGGTATATATATTTTTAGAATATTTTCCGTTATTTGGCGGGCCGATGAAAACTTATTCGGGGGCCGCATCCGGCCCGCGAGCTGTAGTTTAGAGACCCTTGCTCTATACTCCACACCTAGACATCCATTAATATAGACCTCAGTTGTTGTTGATGTTTATATATTTTTTATTTTTTTAAATATAATTTGACGTATATTATTTAAGGTGTGAGGGTTTCAACATTTTTTATATTTGATATGTTATATTAGTGGTAACCAAGTACGACCCGCGATCATTTATTAATTGGCCTACCAAAGTAATTTATGTTTAGTTTAAAAACAATCAATGTATAATAAATAATTAAATTTATCAGTATACCCATATTACGATGTTCCTAAAATAAAACGTAAAATTTAATTCAAAGAAAAAGTTTAAATTTTTGGCCCGCCGAGAATTTTTTTATGGCCATCGGTAAAAAAGGTTGGTCACCACTGTGTTATATAATATACCAAATAGTTTATTATATGTTTATATGTATCATACATTCAGTACGTCATCTACAGCGTAAAGATTTTATACACGAAAATCATGGTTCCTGCATGTTCTGTCGATTTATGTACGTAGCATTTTTTTTTTTTTTTTAGCTGGTCGAATTGACGGTTCTTGTGCCTTGCTTCAGCACTCAAATTAGACATAAATTGCTGTTTAAATTATAATTTATGTATCGTGTTATGTGGGGTAAAACACGATTGCATACGTTAGTTATCGGAGATACCTTTTTTTCGATTACGTACGATTTTACCTGATTTTTTACACTATTGTGTACAAAATATTAAGCTTTATTAACTATTTACTGACGATTTTATTTATTTATTAATTATTTTACTATTATTTTTAGTTATTCTTATTTGGTATATTTTGTTATTTGTTATTGATTGTTATGGAAGTGTATATATTTTACTAGATATTTATTAAGTATAATATGGTAAAATTAATAAATTTGACAACATTTGATAACCCATCCACAAACATACGCAATCGTATTGCTAAAAAGGACAAAGGTACGTAATCGTGTTCTATCCGTTATGTGTACCTATATTTTGTAGGGGTCGTTGGGAAGGGTGTCATACGGCACATTCAAGTTATGAAAACTTGTTTATAGCTTTGTTTAAATAAAAAAATTAAACCATCATTAATGGTACCTATTCATCCTTATACAGATACACACCGCGTTCATATCATTCGCTGTAGGTATATAATATTTAAATAGAATATTATTGTTACATGTTTATACTGAGTTATTCTTTTATCAAACAATACTCTTTATTTCAAGGAATTTTATATTTTTTTTAACATGATTTTTAGTCAAAATAAAATAGTATTTTTAAGTTTCATAATTTTTAGAATGACAACATACAATTTTAATCTTATTTTCTGAAACAGAATATTTTTCGAAGTATATTGGTTCATTAAAATCGAAATTCGGACAAGTTGCTTATAAATAAATATTTAAAGCTTTGATGTGCGAAATGGAGTGGTACGGTGAAACCCCACAAAATGTCGACTTACTACTCTGATCGCATAAACTTGAAACTTAAATAATTTAAAAAATAATATATTCGCTTAAAGATCCACTCTGTATAATATATATATCAAGCAGTTCCGTCGATTCTAATTATTAACTATCTTTTATTTTTATAATATTTTTTTCCCGCGTCACATTCGCCATCTCTGCCATTTATTTTTACGGAAAAAACAAAAAAATAATAAGTTTGTTTTATATTCCAGCCAATATAGTTCCAACAACATGAGTAGTATAGCACTGTTAACTAAAATGTTTTTATTGTAAATGTCTTTAGGACAAATAGCTCTGTACACTATTATAGGTATATGAAGTACACAACGCTTATTGGTATACACATACGTATTATTTATATGCATACTCTTAGGAAGTTGGTAGCGCCTTTTTATAACAATAGCTATAATTTCAAACTTTATGCGTATATGTACGGTTTTTACGGGGTGATTCATTTAATATTGAACAATCATTATTTCAAAAAACATTAGTGGGTTTTAAAATATTTCTTTTACATATTATATAATTTTAAGTCATTATAAAATAACATTTAAAATAAATAAATATTTTTTATCGTTTTTTTTTGACGTTTCTTACTATTTGTAATAATAACATAAATTTTTAATTTTATATTTCAAAGCAGAATATTATTTGGAGTATTATTTCGAACAAGTTGTTTAAAAGTATTGAGTATAGTAGTGGACCAACATTTTGCGGGGTACTCCAGATCGCTCAACTAAAAATATTAATGATTAACTTATATAATTAATACTTATCAAAAGCTATTCGTTCAAAATTCAATTTTTATGTGTTGAAATATTTTGCTTTAGAGTAGAGAATTAAAAATGCATATTTGTTATTTGAAAATTTAAAAATAATATGATAATGATATAAAATAGTTAAACTTATACTTTTCTAGCAAAATGTTGTTTTTAACTACCAACTTTTTATTATATAAAAAAACTTTTTGAAACTAATAATATTAAAATTTTAGGAAATAATAAGTGTCTCACGTTAAATGAGTTATTTAGTGTATATACTAAACGTGCCCTTTGTTACTAATGCACGGTAATCAAGAGCCTGTTATCATTTACTCAATCTTTTACAATATTACATTTAAATTGAAATACATTTTAATATTAAATACCTGTCTCTAAATTATACGTTAATGGGTTGTTATACATACACGTATAGAGTGTGCTACACTTAATTTAAGTTTCAGAGTTGTTTAATTTTAAGTACATTTAAATTGGAGTTTTATTTTAATTTTAGATTAAGTTTTCATTTTTTATTATAGAAAATGAGCATACTTGAAAATAAACAATGATTTACACTTATTTTATTTAACGAAATTTTGTTTGATTTTACTCGTGGTTTGGAAAAATTTCCAAAACAAATAAAAACATCCGACCGATTGAAAATCGAGTTGTGAATTTATAGTTTCAAGGGGTTTTTTGTGACAGATTTTCGAGTTTCATGAAACGGTAAGGGTTATATGTCGCTCACTGTACCTACCTATGTAGGCATACAAAAAATAAAAGTTATGTTTGTATTGTTGATATAATTCGAAATGCGTGGGTCATGAATGTTTACTATCTACCTACTTATATCCGTTTTTATTATTTCTTTAATGACATTTTATTTTATTTTTGTTTTGAATAGGATACAACGTCATTTGTGTGAGACCATATTATGTTATTGTCTAAAAATAAACGTGTTTATTCAACTATTGCTTCCGGCAGTCTAACAACATCGTCATTATTATCTGCCCTACGATAACATACATTTTTGGTTGTATACTCATAGCGTAATTCATGTTTGTATTGATAACTAATGATGATGGAAGGAGGGTAAATTCATTTTAATTTTTAAATGTTTCACTTTAATATTTATGTACTGTATTATTGTTGATAGGTTTTTTTTTTTTTTTTAATGCAAAATTTTTTAAATTTTATGTAACATATTATAATATGTATTGTTAATGTTTGTTATGTGCGTCGAATAAAAATACTACGATTTTATTGATAAAGCGTTTTACCATGTATAATATTACATAAAGTTGTTCCTTATTATTGAATTATGTAAATTATTTAGTTACCTATACACTTTAAATTATTTCAAATATTCATAAATGGTATGTGGAAGGTTAGTTGTGAAATCGGAAGAGATTAACTTTTACCAAAAAAGTATTACCTAAGAATTTTTCAAAAAGGATGCTGTGGTAATTCTGTTTTATGGATTTTCAGCGGACGCTATATAAATGTATGTCTGTCTGTGACAGTGACATGTGAGAGTAGAAAGTTAGTTACCCGGTTGACTATAGACACGACACGTTCCTTTCGATTTGTTTAATTAACTTTTTACCGTGAATATTCTTTCGTTTAATAATGAAATATAAAAATACTAACATCATTTATGTATTAATCTTTTTCTTTCGTTATACTTCTATAAATCCAGCTTTTCTAACCTCTTATATTGTCTAAACGACGTCATAAGTGACCTATTTTCGGTGTTCCGAAGTCAAATACAAGACAAATTAATACAGAAGCGTATCAAGTGCAGAAACCCTAGGCCTAAGGTGCCACCGCAAAAAATATTATATGAAAATAACAGAAACCAGCAGTATTATAAGTGATTAATTTAACCGTAAGAGACAAATATTTAAAAAATTTTATTGTGAAAGACCTAATTACGTATGACACTGAAGTTTATGATGAATTGATTGGATATGGTTTTGATCAAGTTAAAACGTTAGGTGGTTTCAAGACTAACATTTGTATCGATGGCATAAATGCTTATGTATTGATTAATGTTGTATCGAATGGTGTTCAAGAGATAACGATACTAGTAGGATATTCATTCACGGAACAATCACACATCATTATCTACCATTAGCAGTACGGCCTGTAAACTGTTAGTCGTGGAAAAAATATCAAGTAATGCTGTGAACTTTATCTCCAAAACACTGGTGTGGATGTCACATTTTGTAAATAGAACTTTCGCAATAATGACTTATTTAGTTGACGAAGGGGGTATAGGATAACACAACAAGTAGTTCCGAGGCGTTACCGATACTTGTGTTAAATTATCTCGGTATATATATATATGGTTCATGAAGCTATTCTAATTTAACTATACTATCGAATGCATAAGAGGAGATTAAAATTTGGTTCCAGATGTATTGAGTCGTGGACTGGTAGAGCGAGCGTCGGACTTAGAGACCTGAGCTTATTTGGTGTTTGGTATATGCAACTCTACCGATTGAGTGGCCGCATTACAATGAGATAGTAGTAAATTACTAAAATCAAAGTCAAATATCTCAATGCTGAAAATAAATATATGGTTGAAAGTGGACGGGTTGTACCTATAGGCTTACGGAGGGAAGATAGAAGCTGTTTCTACTCGTTTATATATGGTGAGTGGTTAGTTTAACGCAATCGTCACAGTTAGGTATAAATAAAATCTCAATTTAAGTTAAAGAATATTTTTACTTTCCAAAAATGAAAGAATTTTTTACTAAATATATAATACGGTATATTAATTGCATGTATAAGATGCCCAGAGTTGGAGACGTGTATTGACACCAACTAGATAAAGGCAATGAAAAGCCTTTTTATACAGTTCATTTAGATCATTTAGGTCTTTTTGTTTTAAGGGAAAGAGACAAAAGTATGTATTAACCATTGTAGATGGATTGAGTAAATATGTCGTATTAAAGGCCATTAAGAACGTGACAACTATTGAGACCTCATATTGTGTGTCGGAGTGTATATGTAATCACTAATCACTAATCATGGCAAACCAACGAGATTGATAACAAATACAGGTACTGTTTTTAACTCATCCGTTTTTGAACAATTTTGTCGAGACCACAATATCATCGTACACGTTCAAGTTTCATAGTAATGGATAAGTGAAAGAAAATTATAAACGCCATAGCGGTATGATGTTTAACAAGGACAACAAAAAGTAAAGAAAGTAGAGATTAGAATTTAAAATTGATGGAGGTATAGTAGTATTTTTATAACAGTGAAAACCGAGTAGCTAAAATTAATCCATTTGATATTATATGTAAGTATATGGTTCAAAGTCTCGTGAATAATCCGTTAGTAACAGAAATCCATAAATTGATTAAGCAAGGAAATACTTAATATAAAAATATCTATCCCTCAGTATTGTTTAAAAGAAACGAGTTAAGAAAAGAAAATAAAATATCAAATCGCACTACGACTTCGGCTAGGTTAGAGTAAGTGGGAAGCCGCATCAACCGGTAAAGTCGTAAGTTAAAATTTCACTAGTACGTTGTAAATGATATAAGTGGAGAAAAATTAGGTTAAAGACCATTAAGCTCTGTAGTAGGTTTTGACAGATAAAAATTAGTAAAGAAGAAAGTGTAATTTTTTTTTCTTTATTCATAAAAAAAAAAAAGTATTGATATTTAGTTATAATTTATAACTATTATTATTATCATGATATTATTATATGTTATTTATATGTGTTCGTATAAAACCTATGTTAAAATTGTTTTATATCAAAATTTAGTATTGATTATTGTGTTTAATTAAAAAAAAAAAAAAAAACAGTGTATGTATTTATTGGGACGACAAAGTGTTGGGAGTGGCTGACTGTGGCAATTCCGTTTTATGGACTTTCAGCGGAAGCTATGGATGTATGTCTGTCCGTGACGGTAACGCGTGAGAGTAGAACGATACTTACTCAGTCGACTATAGACGCAACATGTTCCTCTTGATTAGTTTTATTAACTTTTCATTGTAAATGTTCTTTCGTTTAATAATGAAATATGAAATACTAACGTCATTCATGTATAAATATTTTTCATTCTTTATCTATATACCACAACACCATTTATATTTTTTTATAATATTTTCAATACATCAAATCACAGGATGATTTCTTTGTTAAATATGTTTTAAGTATTACTAGTTGAAATACCCGGCTTCGCTCGTATGTAGTTTGTGCTTTCTCAAAATTTTACTTAATTTTATCAAGTGCTAAATAGTAGTAGTAGTAGCTGAATTATAAATAAAACAAAAATATAATGATCACTCGTAAGAGTATTTGGTACAACTCAGTGAAAAAAAAAAAAATGGAAAAATGTTAAATATTGTCGTCACAAAATGGGAACACAATAAAGGCCAGTTCGTTTTATATAAATAGGGATAAAAAATGCAATCCCCCCTCTCTTTCCCTTCTAACAAAAAAAATTAAAAACCGAGTAACGTGGTGTCACTCAGGAAGGTATTTTGAACAACTCTGTGAAAAAAAAATTAGAAAAATGTTAAATAGTGTCGTCACAAAACGGGAACATAAAAAAGGACTGTTCTTTTATACATTTAACTATATAAATGTTTAATCCTTTTAGCATTAAACATACAAATATAGTTTCTGTAATTTATCATCGATAAATTGTTTTTATAAATCTGATATTTATTAGTTTATTACGTTGACAAACATTTGGGTTTACCTACAGTGAGTTTTCAAAATATTATTTCCATTCCCAACTTTTAAAACCGACGCTCATTAAAAAGCCATTTTTTAAATTAGATATAACAATAGGATGTAAAATAATAATACTGCAACACACACAATGATGCTAATAATGCTTGTAGACGATAATGTTTATTCGTAAAAATAATGATTATTGTTGTGTATGACGATTAAAATATTTAATGTAGGTATGCAAATTATTTAAAATAATCCATTTCGATGCATGGCGAAGATGATGGTTTTCCTTTGATACTTGAACGTTGAATACAATAAAGGGTGGAGTTATTTTAGAGAATATATCGTGTTTTGTCGGACAGTATAAATAAGCATACTGCGTTTATCCATTTTATTTAATTGCATAATACGCATAGAGAAACTTTCGGAGTACTTGTATATATGTATATCACTCCGAATAGCGTTTCTGCAAAACATACGTGTGTGTGTATAATGTATATATATAAATAGATATATTTATATATTACACATAGTATACTTAATATGTGTATAAATCGCAACTCATATTATATTATAATTTATACTTAAAATCAATAGCTTCCCTGCTGCGCACAAAATCTATTAACGAGATGTCGTTTATTCTCAGTTGATTTCATTATCTGTTCGACCGTATTATATAATATATATGTATGCGTATATACTGCAGGCGCACAGCAAAGCAAATTAATTACATAAAAAAATATAACGGTTATAGGGGATTCAGAGGTTGGGTGTGCGTACGAGGTTCTCTCTTCGTTCACCGCAGCGCGTTATAATATAAAATTTGTATTCATATGCGTTGTATAATATTATAGTATATCGTATATACAGGGCGATGATTATGTAATATTCTACATTTTTAATTTCCACGAAAACATTTAATTTCGCATTTACTATTTTTTGACGAAGGCGGTTGTCATGGGGCGGGGAGGGGTGGAGTCTGCTGATGTATCGTCGACTCACTAGTGGTAATTTTAATGATGTTTAATAACAAATAATATACAAAAATAAAAGTGTGTGAAAATAAAAAATTTCGATGAGATGGTTGGCGGGTGTGACACTCCTATAAAAAGGGTTCACTTATTTCGTTGTTTTTTTTTTGTTTTGAAAAAATCAATTACCTGCAGTGCGGTATACGTATATATATATATATAGTGACGCCAGTCGTAAAAATGCATACGCCTGTATAAGTATATTGGGTATACTAAAAAATTGCATTTGCATACCAAAAGCTACCAATTTTTCTCGCGGGATGGGTGTGGCAAGGTGGTATAAAGTACGCGAGAGTGTACACATCCTACAATACTGCAGTGTGCCTGATATTGTTTAACTGCGGAAAAAAAGCTCATCGCTTCAGCATAGAGTCCTGCGCTTCGTGACCGACGGTGTCAGCCTGGCCATGGTCGCAGTTCAGCGGTATGTTCAATTCGGTTTAAAAACATTATCGCAGCCACACGAATTGGATTGATTTCTGACGAACGACTTTGTGTGATTGTGCCTTGTATCGTTGGTTTGGAGACTGAAAGATGCATGCATATTTGTATATTATAACAATATACGCCGGGAAATAAAAACCATTTGATATTTTAATCATATTCAAAGATATTAGTCCATACTGTGCAAGCTGTATATTGTAGAAAAATAGAAAATACGTTTCGATCGACTCGGCGCGGAGATTCATTTTTTAACATCACATAAAAATATAATTATATGTATTATATTCATATTAATCATTTGTGTACACGTTTCATGTAAAAGATATCTGTAGGTAAACGTGCCTTTTTGGATGACTTTTAATTACGAATTAAAGAAGACAGCGTCGATATTTATTTTATGATAAAAATATAAATAATTGTACACGGTGGAAATAGAACTGTAATAAAAAGGAATATATATGAATAAAATTCGAGGAATGATTTTTTAGAGGTAGAAATAATATACTGAATGTTTATTTATGTATAATCGTTCATACAGAAAAGTAATCAATGTTTCAATCAGTTGAACTTGTTTAATATGGTGGCAAGTGGACGGATGAACGGGTGTACGTAGTGTAGGAAGGATATATTAAGTCAGTCTCACGTACGGATTTTAAATTAAATTTTTTTATTTCATTTTTGAATCCACCCTCTGAGACAACAATTACGATTTACGGATGGTCGATCATTAAATCTCTAAAACAATAATTGATTAATAATTAGATATAATTATCGTAATAATCAAATAATACGAAAAGTGATCAAAAATTAAGATTAAAACTACCAAAATAAATAGTTTTATATTATTTACTATATAAATTTATTAATTAATTAAAGCGAGCTGTTTAAATTACATAGGTTGCTATATAACACAGTGTACTAAAAAAAAAAAACGGCGATGTTCGCAGTTGACAAATAGTTCTAATAATAATCATCTAACGCTATTACATGGTTCAATGGTTACCACCATCCCTGGAACTGGAAATATAATAATTTTTCGGTAAATTTCTAGGAAAGGAGGTTTTTTCTTTTTCACTAGAATTAAAATAAAAAGCTATAAAATAGTTTATCTGCTGCATAGTAGCTGTCTCCTTACTAAGAAAATCATTGCAATAATTTATGTGTCAAATTTAAATGCAATGATGAATCACAGTGTGGGATGAAAATCGATTTTAAGCGAAGGCGGTCCAACTTTATGGTAGAAGATGGTTGCGAAAAAATAATTTTAATAATAATATTAAAACATTAAAAAATATATTTTGTATTTTAGCGCATAATTCTTATAAATATTTAATATATTTAAGTAAGTTGCGTTTTTTTTTCTATTGCATGTCTGTTGCTCGTGCACAAAATCAGATGAATATTTTTTATGGAATAACCATTTCAAATTTCTGATTTTGAAACAAAATTTCTTGGTTTATCGCATGCTTGTACTTTTCTATATTATTCAATATTCATTAATTAATTATCCATCAACACGAGTTGTTTATTACCCAAGTATAATATTATTTAGGTATTTTTAAATAGTTTCATTATAAAAAATACCTACTTAAATACTATTTGACATCCGCGGATAATTAATAGTTATAACATAAAATGTAAAATTTTATTCGACGAAAAAAAAGCTCTTTTCGTTTTTGGGTTGATAATTAAATTCATTGATTGGCCTAATTCTTTGGATATCTAATTAATATCATTTAAAAATAACATAAAATAATATAATATCACAATATTTCAGTAGTAAAATTATGGCTACACGGCGTTTTGGATAGGCTATTTAGCTACATTAATGTCATAGTTTTTTTCCCACACAATAATATTATAAATTGTAGGAGAGATGCAGAGTTTTAATTTTTAACACGTCACCATTACTCCACCGATTGTAGAATAAAATCAACGGACGGTGTTGATTTTTGAACTTGAGTAGGGTGGAGAAGGGGTAGTACTTGTTTCATCCATAATAGCTTTGATGGATAAAACATACGAGCAGATATTTTTAACGTTGGACGCTTGTCAATTTCTACGTCAATTAATTATTATATAACAGATTTTCAATTGTTTTTTTTTATCAACTCAAAGTTAATACCTACATGAGTAATGATATAATATTATTGTAAACGTGCAAAAGTTATGATCGAGGCGTTATGAAACGTTCGGGTATTTAATAATATGTATTATTGATGTATGATTTCGGTGAATTTGAAATAAAACTAAAATTCTGATTGCTGTCCGCTAAAATGTATAAAAAATACAAAAGTTCAAAAATCACTGGCCTGGAAAAAAAACTTTAACAAAAGCAGACGAAAAACGAGTTATGAAAGGATTACACTACTATGTTTTAATGTTTTACTATCCACACAACGTGTTGACAAAAATAATAAAAAAAACCACTTGTACATGACAGTGCAGCTGTGTTCTACCTAACGTAATGCTTTATATTATATTATAGAATTATAATGCAATGAATTTCGCACACGAAACTTTATCTGTTATTATGCATGGTTTATTATATACAGGGTCGTGCACTTGGATTTGATTTCCAAAGTTTAATTAGATATAGAGTAAAAAAAAAATTGTACTTTCATGCTATATTTTATTTTAAATATTACCTCAGATGAAACCGTCTTTATAACCTTTCTCATATGTTTTAGACAGTTATACTACACGGTGTATCACTTCTAAAGGTGTAGGAGATTCCTACACTTAACCCAATTTATTGCGTTGGCAGTAATTATTTCTTCTCGAATTTTATTTATTTACGATTTTATCGTAAATACATGTTGTTCTTATCCCTGCTCTGTTTCGTGTCTAATAAGTGGTGTATTGTTTTTTTTTTTTTTAACTAATGCTGTTTTGTGAGTATTATTATCTTTAATTATTATCAATTAAGCCATTTATAAAATTTGAAATTTCACTGTACCTCACCACATATGCTATATCGTTCACAGTGAACTAAAAAATAAACATTTTTGATAAATGCTATTTAAAAAAAATTAAAAGCACATGAATTAAATTTTCCAGAATATTAATGAAACCGATATAAAGTTGTCTAAAAACATTATTGACTCAAAAAATAAGTGTTTTACTGTTTTATTATACTTCAAATTTATAATGAATAAAAAATGTTCACATTTTTTCAATTTTTGAAAAAAATTAATTCAATTTTAAGCGCAACTTAAAAATTTAACTATTGTAATGATAGGCTGATATATCATTGTATAATAGCTTAAACATAAATAAATAAATAAATAAATAGGTAATGGTCAAATCGTCGCACGCAGATAACGGTTAATTCCAACATAACTTTTGCAACACTGATGAAAGGGACAATTTTTATTGTAAAGACTACATAGAAATTGACACGTGTTGGTGACAATGAAGCACAAGATGTGTGACTTTTTTGTGTGCCACAGAAACTGGGGAAGGTTGAACAGAAATCCGTCAAGGATGAGGGTAGTTTCAAGTGAACGCAGAAGCTTTTGATGAAGCCGCCAGCATCTCTGGTTAGATTGACCATATCTTCTACTTTGCCAATCGCCAGTGCATGCATATCCAATAATCGGGCAAGAGCTTCCAACATAAGATTCTGTTAGCGAAAACTGGACCTTTTCTTTCCAATAAGCTAAACCATTGTTGTTTTTTATTTGGGCTCATGTATTCAGAAGATTATCTTTTCATTTGTGTTACCTTACTTTTTCCTAACAAGCATAACATATACACTGCTGTGAATCTGGTAAGGATGGTAAGGTGCATGATTATAATACACTACCTATTATTATCATAGCTTATATATTAAATTTACATAACGATGTTCTTGATCATATTCTCGAGAACACGATCTCGAGAGCTCTCCGAAGATCAGGAGGAAGGTAACAACTTGAATTTAATATTAGTATCTGGTAAGTGATAATATTTTCCAGCACTTATAAGTGTAGAAGTTTATCGCCACAGATACTTTCAGTTTTCAATTACTCGTACATTCTCTTTACTTTATTATTTTTCTCTTATTTTTTTCGTTATTACACTATTTAAATAAAAAGTGAAATATTACCAGATGATAATATGTAATTAAATATTTTAATTTTTGTTTCCTCACCTCTTATTATAAAGACTAAACTATAATATATTTATACTCTTTATCGGGTAGAGCGTATTTTCGTGCATTTTAAATGCAACGAGCTTGACGATATCAATAACGGCAAACTAATTTATTGTTCAGCCATATTTCGTTAATTGCGATATGATATTATGGAATTTAAAATCTGAGATAACTGGAATGACGCTGACACTACGGTGGAGATCAATAAATGTGTATAATAATAATATAATGCAATATTATGATCTCCATAGAGGATTTCTGGTTCTGACGTGCAGCACCCGACTAATTGTATTATATATTTTATATCTATATACATGTTTGAGAATTAAGGGTATTTCAACGTTCGGACAAACGACTACGCCGCTCATTCTCCACCAAAATCTTCTCCGGAGATTATATTGTATGGTCAAGGGTCGTGTATATACGTATGTGTGTGTGTGTGCATGTGGTGTATTCGATTTGGAATTAGAGGCGACCAAATCTCATTAATGGCCGTTGTCACGACTGCAGTCGAAATGAAATGAGAAACCGCCCCGAAAAGGAGATCGCGTGTGACATTTGAAACGAGATAGGTTTTTATACTATTAACGTGACCTTTTATTTATCTATGTGGTTTTGGACCACCGCAAATTCTATCGACATACAATACAGGATAATTTATAAACCATGCCTAATATTTTTCTTTAATGAAAAATTTATTCAAATTTTCATTTTTGGAACTTTTAAGTATATTTGAGGAACATATTTTCAATTATTTAGATTTTTTTTTTTTAATTAAGGAGTATTCTCTGGTGGAGTAAAATTTTTTCAAATGATAATCAACTTTATTTACCATATATTTTTAAATAAACATTTTTTTTTTTTTTTTTTTTTTTTTTTTTTTTTCTGAACTTATTGAAAAAGTATATTCATAGGGCGATAGTCCATAAACACAGTTTTACAAAAATATAAAATATATTATGCAATATTAAATCTAGTATTATTAATAAATTATTATACTACCACATTTTCCACAAATTATAAAATTTTGAAGGATTAATAAATTACTAACATTTTCAAAAAATCATAATTTTCACATCTTTTAAATCTTATATTATGGGTCTATTATCCTTAGTATTATACAAAGTTTAATTACTTAATAACTATTAGCTCATTTGAATTTTCATTTAGATACTTCAACAATTTAAAAAAAAATTCATCTTATCAACAATTCATTAAAAAAAAAGGATCGTAATTTGTAAAATAAGAAGAAAACCTTATTTCTATTACAAGCAACATTATACTACGTATTGGCTTAAAATTAAAATCTTAAAAGAGTTTTTAAAAAAGTAATATTTATAATAACTAGTTATATAACAATGTTAGTTCTATAGTTTTAGTTTTTTTTTTTAAACATTAATAATATTGTTGCAGATAGACGCTAACGACGTACCTTAGTTATTAGTTTTAAACTCCTATATTGATTATCTGTTTGTATTTACGACATACAATCGTTAATAGTTGGTCGGGATTGGAAGCATCGTCTAGTCGTCCCGTAGTCTTTCTATGAAATCTAAATGTTTCACGTGGACGTTGTACGTGTCTGAGTTATTAATAACAATAATAACTAAGACCTACACAACCATATAAATGTTATTTATGGATGGAAAGATTTTTAAAGTAAATCGAAAATTCTATTGTTGAAAATTCTAAATAAAATAATGATACAATTTAAATTTAGTAGTGAAATTTCTCAGTATTGTATACAAATTTATACAAACTCGTATAAATATGGAAATAATAATTCAAAACTTGTATATATAGAGACTTTGAACTATAAATAAATTATTGTGATATATAAATAATCTATAACGAGTTAAAAAAACAGTATTTTTTTTTTTTTACCAAATTATTAATTAATATATAGAAGTTTTTTTATAAACCGAATAACGCGAGTGTTTTGAAGTTTAAACAATAAGTAATGAATAAATAATACACACTAAGCGATAACACACACACACAAGTTATTTATGCACGTAGGCCTACAATACTGTATTGTTTGGTCAAATCAGGTAATTGTGATAACTTGAACACCGTAGCAGTAAACGTTTCCGTAATACAAAGGTAAATAAACGTATAACCTCAGGTTGGTCATCCCTACGTTTTTTGGATGATCAGACCTTAGACTTCAGATCACAGGTAAATAGAAATCCGATCAGCCGATCAAATATCATTTCTATATTGTTCTACGGTATTACTGGCCTACCATTGACTTCTGAGGGGACATTCAATAAGCAGATCGATTCACTTTAAGTAAGTTCACGCCAATTTCTATTCGTTCGATACCAGTTTGTATGCATATTTATTCAAATCATTGATTTTCAAGAGGGTTTAATGAATCAGTGTCTTGTGGTAATACAGTCATTTCATTACTTATAGAAATATTATACAATATATGTGGAAATAAGTGATTATAGGCTTACAGAAAACTAATATATAGTACCTATATTAAGTCTGTATTATATTATTTTTCAACAAAATGAGTATTTAATTATGATCGTTTCATATTTATAAAGTTATAATATGTAATGATAATCGGGTAAGGTTATGCTAGAGGTTTTGATGTGACAAAAATTATATTTTGAATTTTGATTGCAGTGTCATTGATTATCATGGCGTCATATGAATTACGCGTTATATTTAGGAACTAGGAAGCATTAAATCAATTAAAAGTTCATATTTTTGCATTTGAGTTTAACGTATTACGAAACAAATTTGTAATAAATAAGGTTTTAAATATGCAGTTTCCTATGCAATTCGCATATGATTAATAGTTTAGGAGCTCTGAGCCTTTTTTTAGTTATTAGAATATAATTATAAATTTTAAAATAAATAAGTATCTTATATATTTTTTTCAATATACAGTAAAACCTGTGTATAACGGACAGTCACTGGACCAAAATAATTGTCCGTTATAGACAGGTGTCCGTTGTAGACAGGTTTCAATGTTTTAAAAATAAAATTAATCTAAAAGCATGATCTATACATTTTGTTTGTATTGTTTTATATATTATAATATGTATTAGGTATAATCTTTATTAATATTATATATTATACACATAATTATAAATTTAATTTTAATTATTATTTTTATATTATATACATACAATGACACATTATAAATTTATTATACATATTATATTAAGTTTACAAATATACCAACCGCCATTTGAGTATTTAAAACGAATAATGTCCACCTTTTGTTTTAAATTGAAAGCTTTACGCGGCACGGTAGGTGGCATTGCTAAGGAAATGATGTACAACAACTCTGACTGCGAACCGATAGAAACTGAATAAAAACGTTTGATACTCATAGTTATCATTTATACGTATTGCAATTTATATCTGGATATATTTCTGTTAAATTGTATTAACCTAAATTGTTGTACAAATTTCAACTTTATAAATTCAATAGGTACTCGCAATTAGCATTATCGTAACCGGCGATAATGTAATTGGTCGTAATCTGTGTTTTCACTAAATGACCTAATTGCGTTCCTTATCGACACTGTTTTGTAGTATGTATTTTTGTCCGTTATCAAATTTTCGGGTTAAATATTAGTGTCCGTGTCCGTAATAGAAGGAGTCCGTTATAGACAGATCGAAATACATTGGAATGTCTATATTTTTGCCGAGACCTGGACATTTTGTCCGTTAAGAGAGGTGTCCGTTAAGTCAGGTTTCATTGTACCTAATATATGTACTCGTATTACGTACATAAATTATATATGAAAACATATTTATGTGTTGGTTTGTAGTAAGTTACTATTCTTTTTTTATTGTATATAGTAAGTAAACCTAACGACCTTGATACAATAGAAATTTACAACCAAATATATAAAACTTGACAACTTGTGGCTGACAAAGCTGAATATAGTTGCGCCTCCGAAAAAAAAAACAAGAAATTAAATAAATCGCCTTACATAAGAAAAGAAAAGGTTATTTTAGTTGTCATGGAAACCATTGGTTTTCTGGGGTGGAAGCAAGTATTCTGTTTGCTCTCCCTCAAAAATAGTCGATCTTAGCCAAAAAAAAAAAAAAAATGTCGTTGTTCTTTGATTCCAATTTCAACAGTTGGCAAGCTTGAGTTCGGCTAAACATAAATCGTGTACAATCATCTAAAATATGTTTATTGTTTGATTTACAGAAAGTTAAACTGTTGCGTAGTACTTACTTATCTTGTCAGATATTGTTAATATTGACAGTTTGGTTGTAGGTATTAACACGCACATTCAATAACTGCTGTTAAAATATTGTAGTTTACTCAAAATTGTTAAAAATATTGTTGTTCTCCGATAGTGCCAAAGTGTCTAAGTCGTTAGGATATAAATCATCCTCATGAACCCATTTACTTTAGGAAAAACATTAGTCGGCGTCGCAAATATATTATTTTTTACATTCCTTTTAATATAATTTTGTCGTTTTTGACTTTAAATTGTTTATACAAGATTGCCGTTATAATATTATTATTAAACAGTCACCAAAAACGGTATTTAATAAATATTAAATATGACTTTACTCATAAATCATTTCCATGTGAGAATTTGAAATTAAAAAATACAATTAAAATTAACCGCTTAAAATCATTTTCTTATTCTTGATTTTAAATTAGTATATTAATTATAATAGGCTGGTTTGGCTGTATATTATACTTCTATAAAAAATAATAATGATGATATTTTTCTGACTTTGTATATAGCTGTATGTACTACATATTATGAATTGTTAATACAATTTATTAATTATATTATTAAATTTTAAATTTATCATCATATTATTAATAATAATTCTTTTATAATAGTATTGTAATAGATTTTGTGTATTACGTGTAGTTTTATACTTTGGGTATAAAGTTTAGGGTAACGGAGTTTAGACTGTGCATGCATTATTTGCATCATTCAACTGTGTTTTAAATTTAAAGTATCAATGTAATTATATTATTTTTTTATTTTTTTTTTGACATTAGAGTTTTTATTTGGAGCGTAGATATTTTAATATTTATAAAAGATAATTTTAAATGTGTTATGTTTTTACAACACGAAATTATGTCAAAGTTAGAGATTTGCAACGAAACTTCTTTGGCTACGCCCAGACAACTGATCATATTCTTCGAACAACATTCAACAAGAAAAAAATTATTATTTGTTGTTTCAAAACTTCTAACTTTGTTTATTAATGAGTGTATGTTATACAGTATAACAAAAATATAACATTTGAAACAATAATTCATGAAATAAATAAATTTATATTATTTTCGATCTTTGCTTTGGAGATTTAGACCTATAAGTTAAAGACTCGTATAATTGTATTTGATCGGCATTTTGTTTGTACGACAACAACCTGTTTATGTGTATTTTATTCGGTCGTTTACAGTTTACCATATTATCAGAAGTTTAGTATATTGTTCCAATATGAAATAGAATGGATAAATGGTAAAGAAAGAACAGATAAAAAATCTCTTACGAAAGTTCCTGAACGAAGATAAAATGAAATGTTTTTTTTTTTTATGACCTATGTACGGAATATGACACGTGTATTTCCTATATAATACAATTATTATATAATTATAACTATGTTATTATCTACTATCTAGACTATTTGACTAACTTTATAATAATTATTTGATGTGATCAATTATTGAAAATTTGTTTTAACAAAAACTAATATAGATATAAGTGATAATGGTAAAATAGTTTTGTCTGAATTTTGATAAATTATAATATGTTAAATTTTAAGTAGGGTATTTTAGAGGGTTTTGGTTCTCCTGCAAATCCTATAAATCCCATTACCCAACCCACCCTACGGCTCTAGTCTTGCTCTCACGTACGTCCCTCCTCTATGTTGCAGATGGCCATACTCTTCTTCACCCCTTCATGCTTAAAGTGACCCGTAAGTGGCAATTCTGTGAGTGATCGTGCTATACCCCGTGGTTCTCCTCACATAACTATTTTATATACACACTCCTGCACCATCCAATGGTTAAATTTTAACAACTGGCGCAAGCCATTGGAAACTGCATATTTCAATTCATGATATGTGTTAAATAAAACCATATTATACGAAGCCCATTTCGACTCACACTCACTGCAAATCGTTAGGTAGTCAAATCCGATACACTCGACGAAATTTAATTAAAAAAATGTACTGATATTTAATAATCCAACGCATAATTAGAATACACACGGGGATAATAGGGCTTATGAGGTTTGCGGGAGGGGGGACCAGAGCGATTTAAAATATCCTACTATTGTTCGGTATGCATAAAGTATTATGATATTTGAGTTTATTGATATTGTGTGTACTGTGTAATGTTATAATTATTACTTTAAAAATATTATTTTTCCATATTAAAAATAGATACTACAATTAAAAAAATTGTTAAAAACCTAGCATTTGGCATAATAAATCCGCTCATGGCCTAGGGTCTGTGGTTGATCTAAGGTGAAAATCCTAATTGAACTAAATTCTAATTTACGTTACTAAAATAACGTTTCTGTACACAGATAGGTTTTTAATATTTTAATTTTTTTTTCCCTATAAGTTATTATAGTAATTTAGTGTTTATCGAAACTGCGAAAACTAGTTCTAATAAATATTCTGTTTAAGTGATTTAAAACGTTAAAATATTGGTAATATTACCACCAACCGAGATAATTTTCGACGTATCTTTCAACTTACGCATTTAAAATGGTCATGTACAATGTTTGTATTATATGTATTTCAACTTGTCGTATCATTCAGCGCTACACTATATTACACCGTTTCATATAAATATTAAAAGCTTTTATGTGTGCTTAAATTTAGATTGTTCTCCAAACATTCTACGGTATAATTTGTTTTACTGTTTTATTATATTATATACACACATAACACACACATACACACACACACACACATATAACCTTGTGCATTAGATTATTTTCAGATGTATGCATAACATAATTATATTATTAAATATTCCAGTTGTACAATCCAAATTTTTTTGTTGGTATATAAAAAAAGTAAACGCATACTACATTCGTGGTAGATTGTTAATACTTAATTCTGTTTTACTGTGTTCAGTTATATAACAGCAACGTTACGCATTTTTTATTCTCTTGATCTTTGTTATTTATGTACTTAATCGTATACGAAAACACACACACTTTTGATATCAATTTCTGTACTATATTGTAGTGTTGCTTATTTTTTGCAAGCAGCTAACGATCGTAAATAACTATCAACTTCGATATCAAAACTGCTATTTATTGTTAATTTTGAATTCACTAATTGTATTTAAGTATTTTCTGTTAAATTAATAAGATGAATTACTCACACCTTCTCGTTTTTCAGATAACAACTTATCAAATAAATTACAAAATTCTGTTTTCGTTTCCATTTTATTTGAATAAAAAAATTAAAACACTTGACCACTTGACAAATGCACTCACGAATATCAAGTATTAAAATTAACTACAAATCGTTATAATATAGCATATAAAATCATAAATTATATTCAGAACAGAAATATCATCAAATTAAATTGGAATACCTACCTATTAGAGATACCTATTAGAATACCTAACCTTATAGAGGCTAGAATACTAAACCCATTTATTTTGCACTTTATCGTTTAGATAAGATAAGTTTTTATACTCTGGCAGTCCGACTCTTTATTATTATGATAGTATTACAGAATACTAACAAAAACTCTTACTCTTTTAACATCATCCCATATTTGCTAGTTAACGTTAATATTATCCGGATAATCTTAATATTTTATGTTTATATACAAAAACTTACACATTAGCCAAAAAGCACGGTTAATGTTAACATTATCCGGCTAATGTCGTCTGTCCACATTATCTAAATATTAACATTTCCCATAACATAAATGTATCAGCTATCAACATTAACCTCGCACCTATAATATAAATAATTTTCGAACAACATTTCAATGCTTCGTTGCGGTTAATTATAATTTTCATTTAATGATCATGTAGTAAACCGAAATTTTTCTACTAAAAACATAGTTCCAAAGTTCAGACGCCTAGAACTATATCACGCCACCGAGTCAGGCCACTGATACTTCCATACGATTGGTTTAGATACATCACGCCATTCCTATTAATCACGGTATGTCCCATATAAATAGGGGTCCTTATCAGAAAGGACTTCAGAGTTAGTTACACAGTCACTTAGAGTCTGTTAGTTACAAATTTTAAAATATAATTACTTTCTCTCCGGTAGTTAAGTTATATACGTACTTACGCTATCGAAACCTATCTTTAAGTTTAACAGTTTAATTAAAGAGTTTTTAACTTAAGAATCTATTGTTAAATTTTATACTTAATTTTTTCCTACCAACAACGTAACGTGCCTTCGTCGTAAAAGAAACGTGTAGAAACCACCACTGGTTACTACAATCAGAATGAAATCAATCAATAAATATTTATCAATGTGCATTAATTTCAGTTTTTAGTTAATGTTCTTCATTTTATCTTAATAAGTTATAACTAATAACGTTTAATGAATTATTCATGGATGGTTTGATATACATAAATTTCTGATAATTTCTCATAAATTATAACGATACATAATATATGTGTGAATATAAATGCATATTTATTGTTCTATTTAAATTATTGCCTATAGTACGCAATGCAAATTATTTATGTTAATCAACTAATAATGCAGAAGTAGCTTATTAATTGTTTCAATTATAGTAATTGAATTTTCGAATCAAACACATATTATATATATATATAAAAGGTAAACGTAGTTCATAATGGTTAGCACGAATTCAAACGTAAATAATAGTTTACCGAGAATCGTTTTAATTGGGTTTCGGGTGTTTTTAAGTACGAAAATACTATGAGTTATATTAGATCTAACACCACCGTAAATCTAATGAATTTCTACAATTTTACAAAGGCAAAAAATATCCAATACAATAAACATGCAAATGTATAATATTATGCACATTTATACGATCTCTTTCTAAGAAAATTAATAACGGTTTTTTTTAAATTTATTTTATTTTTTTTATCAAATAATATAATTATTGTTTCTAATAGTTGAAATTTTTAGGTTACTGTAGGTTAATAAAGGTTGGTCTATAAATGCAATATATTTTTATAATTTTATATTTAAAACAATTTATCTATCTCAGCGTACGATGAATTATTGTCTCAGTGACATTTACATTTGATTGGCCATATTATAACGTTTAAAACTTTAACAAGCAATATAATCATATTAAATAATATATATTAGGTATATGGTTTTATACAGTCGTCTCCTTTCTACAAAGTTACATCATAATTTAAATGTGATCCGTGACTATTATTTCCATCACAGTTGATTTGACCAAGTCACAAAATTAAAGACATTTTAGAAATGTTTTCTGTGGGCCACTCATCATCTCATTGTGTTAGTTTCATCTGGGTTAGGTCATGCCGAGTTAGTTTGGACTTGTGAGAAAATTAGAAAAAAAATGACTTTTAGCTTAATACCCGAAGTTAGGTATAAGAATATAGTTAGAAGTCACGGTGTGAAATGAGTTTAAATCAAGAATATCTATTAAATACACGTATAATATTATATTGTTCGTACCTAGAGTTGATGTCGTTTGATACAGCATTTTGTGACTTCGAAACTATATAATGACGTATAATAATAAGCTATTATATAGTATCGCCGCTCGTATCGTGAGTGATTTTTTTTTTTTTATTTATATTTTAGCAAAATCTTTAATATATTATTATTGATTTAATTATTGTCATTCATAGGGGCGGGGACGCGGGGTGGCAATCGGTTATCGCACCAACTGTTTTTATAATGTTTGTATTTAAATTCGTTATGACGTTTACTTGATGAGGTATATCACATTTTTTATAATTTTATAAATCAATGCTTTTAATATGTATTACGATAACCATAATATACATAATATACAATATATATATATATATATTTATAAATATATGAAGGTAATGTATAATCAAAGAACAGTATAATTATTATTTTATACATAATAATAACTATTTCCGATTTTTTTAATACATCAAAATATTAATCTTTAATGCTCTTGTACCCCATACACACACCATACAATATGTTTACTACATGATGAAGAAAAAGGGGCCTTACAATAATGTTCTCTTAAAATTATTGCATCTTTATACAAAGATATTCATATGGCGGCATTGACCGGTCCTGGTCCATGTTTATACTTTATACGTAAACCTAACGGCTAACACAATTATTATATAGGTAGTTCACGTGATGACTGTATTATAATTTTATTTTATATATGTTGTACACAACGTTCGACATTTCAGTAATTCGCGTGCAACGATAATAATCATTAAATTATATACGACGTTCGTGGTACATAATATAATATTATAAAATCATATTGTGGAAGGCACTTGTCACGGTCGAACTCTGTGACGACAACGAGACGTATATAATTTGACCCCGGGTTCGAAAAATATCATTAAATGCCAACACAATTTTGACGACTGTCCACTCGGGATGTCATCGGTGTATTGTTGATGTCGGTAATACGTAGTAGGTACGTACGTTTGTGTTGTAATTTATTCATTTGACCGAAAATATTCATTTCTATAGTAACGCGTAGTATTATACTATTATACACCGTGTCCAAAAATATCGTATCACCGTGATAATTTCAAATCAATTTATCGAAATACGGTTATAAATAATATGGTTAAATAATTGTTTTGGAATTTTTTTCTCTGCAAAACCTTTTTTAAATATTATATTTATGTGTCACGGTCATTTGGATACATCTTATAGGGTAATACTGGACTCCTGGGATACTATAAATGCCGTGTTATTTAATAAAACGTCGAAAAAAATGTATATTATACGTCTTAAAATAAATAACGTAAGCAGCGTTATGTTCAAACAGAAACGAGTTTTAGGGTTCAATGTGCACGATATACATTCGAAATACACACAAATTCGATTTATCCGTAAATGTGGGTCAATTCGTACAACTCGTGACGGAAAATACCATTAGTACTTACTATTACATAATACACATTTTAAAATATATTATCTTTCAACGAATATCGTTAAATATCGATGTCGAACATCTATGGTCTAGTTACAGTAGTATATTCTATTAACCTCATTGGTCTCTTGATTCATTATTTTTTTTAAATAATTATTAATTTTTAATATTTTGATTTACATGTTAAATAATATTTTTTTAATGGGTTTAGCATAGTTAATTTTTATTAAAAACATATTTAAAAATAATTTTAGTATTTTAAATACCAATTTTAAGTATTTTACAGGTGAGTTTGTAAGTATATATGTTTTATCACAGTTATTGACTGTTGTGCAATTAGGATTTTATTATAATTCATTAAAATATGTCGATACAGATTGGTATAGTTGCTATTGATCTTAATGTTATCTTAAAGCCCAAAAATACTTATAATAATATTAAAGGAAAAAAATATTTAGTACGAGTATTTATTATACAGTTGAGTAAGATACAGAACGTAACATTTTTACTATGAGTTTTTAAAAAAAATGAATAATGTCATTATGTTCAAAAACAATATTTATTGTAATTGTATAGAAAACAATATATTATTTTATTGTTAGTTTTAGACGAAAATATGCTTATCGCAAAGAAAACAATATAATCGATTAAAAACAGAATAAAACATAAGTTCTGAAACACACTGTGTTCACTTATAGTTTGTTTAACTAGAATCATATCATTATTAATTATCATACAACCCTATGGTAGTTGAATTTACTGATTAGGTTAGAGAGAAAGTTATGCCGTGGTCAATGTAGTTAGCAGTAGCCGATATTATTTGTAATAGATTTTTTGAGGGTTTTTGAATCCCAGACTCGATGCGAATTGATGTGTTCAACGAAAAGCAAATATCGATTTAGACGTATGCATAGACGTTGGATCCACGAATTTGGTTATATCATATATTCGGATTCAAAATTATTAAGTTAAAACTGCTTTAGCGGTAATAATCAATCGTCAAATCGTCACCCGTTGTTTATGAACTTATACTGATCGAAATCTAAGGACTAAAACACTAGTTGTATGTAGAACATTAATTTATATTTACTGCGACTACTTCATTAATTAAGTATACGTATTATTATGTTCATATTATACAATCGTTTAATGTGATGAAATCAGCAGTATTTTGCCACATTAATAATAATAGTCGTCGTGTATATTAAAAAATTTTGTTTTTAAAAATTAATGATAAATTAGATTATTACTAAATGGAATGGCATAGTTGTAAATTGTGTTTGTCGAACGTTGAAAAAATTCAACTCATCGGTCGTTTTTAATATTAGAAAAACGTCCATTCTACAATGCAAATATAAATACTATTTTTAACATGCGAAGAGTTTTAACCGATAAAAAACACACACAATCGTAACCATCGCGCTAACTGAATCGTATATTCAGCGCTTATTAATCACCTCTCGTCTTGCGTTTGAATTTCGGTTGGTATTTTTCTTTTTTTTTGCTTTTCTTCTTCGTTGTTAATACACTCAGGTATTAATCATTGTTTGTATTTAGCGGATGTAGATGGAGTAGAGAATAAAAAAATAAAAATAAAAATCACCGATCAATTATTATGTTTATCATGATATTTCGATGCTGCTAATATTCCGAACATGTAAATATACAACAACTATGAATCGAATAAATGACATATATACACACAGTACAATATTATCCGAACAAGTGGTAGGTAGGTACGACACGACAGGTCGGCGGTCGAATTAGACAAATCGCACACACGAGAGTAATATAGTTTACGTATTAGTTTCGAGCTTTACGCAGTCAGGTCTATACTATATTAACATAATACTAAGCATTTAATCTATTTAACTTGATATTGTAATCAAGTCAGCCTGAAATTATTGAGAGCCGCACGGTAACACGGAAACCTATTTCAATACAGCATACTCGTATATATATATTTATATAACATATATTGTGTGTAGTTGTACGTGAATAAATAAATTGCATTGTTGTATGCGACGTTTTGAGCACTTCGTAATTTGTTATATCGATCGTGTTACGTCATCATTATTCATTATTGTATTTGAAAAAGGTGATTTGTATAAGATTTCTGATTCCCGTTTTTAATTATATAGCCAGGATTAAAATGTTTCGATCAGGCAGTCGTTTTAAAGAAAATTAATTAATTTCATAAACCACAAAACATAATAATATTAAGAGATATTATATTTTATTAATAAATATTAAATGTCGGTACATTGTAAGTACCTAATGGTACGTAATAACAGTACGTCAATACGTTTATAATTTATAGTGTCGACTATTGCATGCAATAGTGAATTGACTACTCGTTATAAAACTGTTATTAATTTACTTGTTCTTCCTTTAATTTTCACTTGATATGCTTATTATTTGGACTCTTCCAACAGTTTGTCCATCAACAATGTCAAAGTTTCGGGTGTATGTTTATGGTTTTGTTGCTTAATTTATTATAGCTATGGTAACTGAGTCTGGCTACTTTGGATGTGTAGAGTTGAGAGTAGATATTTTTGAATTGGGTTTTAATTGCATCTAGCAGAGTAGAATAGTAGATATAATATTATATAAAGCAGTGGCTGTATGAAAATATTTGGTATCATATTAATAATAACATGAAGTTATTATGTTATTTTATATAAAATTTTATATATATGTATAATGTATATATGTACACATTTTTTTTTTTTATAAGACATTGTTTTTTATTCATTGATAATCTGACATGCTAATATTATATTATATTTACCTTATGATCTAGTTTATAAATTAATTTTGTAAAAACTTCATTGATGCTTTTGAACTTATGTTAATGTGTTCTTGTTTACTTATATTGTATATTTGTACACGATGAAAAAAAGTAAATCCATCGGTATTTGAAAAATATACTAGAAAGATAATAGAGCATCTCTCCGTTATGTATGACTCATATCTACTCAGTACTCTTATCATGAATGTGTGATTGAACGATTCTTCAAATAAAATTTTTATTATTGTGAAAACATTGAACTTTGAAAATAATATTTGCATATATTTTATAGTTATCTAATGTCGTGATGAAAGTAATAACGAGTGAAACTTTTTTCCACCACATAATTTCCGTACCGTGTTTTATAATATTATGATATATTATTATATTGTAAGCTCTGCAGTGGATTTTTCCCTTGTATTATTACAGTATACTTTAAATTTTCTTCAACAAGTGAGTAGAATAACGTAAAAATATAGGTCGAGCGATTGTTGTCGAAGCGCAGCAAACGCAAAAAAAATAAATTCGAAATAAGTATACTACTATTAAACGCTCGTTATACTCTTACAAGTAATATATTTATGCGTTTCGTTAGTGAATTAATTCGTTA
This sequence comes from Melanaphis sacchari, assembly GCF_002803265.2. NCBI lineage: Eukaryota > Metazoa > Arthropoda > Insecta > Hemiptera > Aphididae > Melanaphis > Melanaphis sacchari. Next base: position 5,558,615 of record NW_020271335.1, read on the forward strand.
TTATTATTATATTTTTTAAAGACCCTACCAGGATATTTTATAAAACCGGAAATGTGGTTTTATGATAAATATCGCGTTTATTTTGCCTATAAATATGTTGTATTCGCTGAGTTACATTGGTACGCGACCCATAATGGTTACAAACGAAACAATTTATATTATTTTATCACAGTGTCCTTTTGCCACGCAATACGCTCCGCAAAGCATTTATTTTAAAAGTATCTATGGTTTTAGTTTTTGAAATGGATTTTGGTGTATGAATTATTTAACGTTGGATAATATTCTCAGTACATTGTATTATACCATATCAAATGATAAACTTTTTTAAAAATAATGGAGATGTGAGGAAATAATTTATTGTACGATATTTTGTATTATCTTTCATTTTAACCACACTACACTGATTTACTTAAAATTTCGAACGATTTACATGATTAAGTGTTAGTCATTAATGATAAATAATATTAAAACAACAACAACAAAATTAGTAAATATTTGGTAATTGTTTTTCTTTGTCAATACTTAGATCAATATAGTATTGTATTTTTCTCATGGACAAAATATAATATTTAGGTCTTGCGGATATACTGCGGTGTTAAAATTATAATTCTCACGTGTATAACTTAATAAATCTGCTAATAAATAAGTATTTTTTGTTCACTTCTATTTCATCATTGAGTGGTATATTTTGAATGATTTTAATTTTTGAAACTTTAAGAATTCTAATGATTAAAAATATTTTTGTCTAACACTACTGTAAAATATTTCGAAAATGGACAAAATATACAAGAAAAATATGGTTTCATTTTATATAACTAATTAAAATAATACTATTAATATTAATAATAATAACAATATGCACACGTCGATAATATATTTCATTGGAAATTAATTATAAATACGTAACATATTATGTTCATGACTCCTTTAAGATGTTTTCATAAAAAATTAAACTTAAAATATTTATTAAATGAATATTCAACATTATATTTTTAGATGCGAATATTATATATTTGTATTTGTACTTTTTTTAGGCCAAGGCACCATTACTCATAACTTAATTTAAGTATTTTTGTATGATATTAAAGAAAATAATCAATGATGTTAATGACAAATGTATATAAAAATAAAACTTATTATAAATACATTATGCTAAAAATTAAAATATTGGATTATTTCACGCATTTTGAAAGCTTCACGATATAATTTACAATTTTATGTTTCATAAAATTTTCAAATTCTAATATTATATTATAATATACATCTAAATTTATTATTTTTACCGACGAGATGTCTTGCATATTGTTATTTGTATTATTTATCGCATAAAGCAATCAAGTTTCCGATTAATGATTAATGCGCATTACGTGATAAATCGGGAACCAATTATTTGTACTTACAGTTTTTTACATTTTTCTAAAATCTATGTTTATTAATCGTACAGGGTAGTGTAACTAGTGTAAGATTGAAAATGTTCAAGATAATTTATACAAATAAATCAATTAAAATATTTTTCTGATTTTATTCAATTTTTTTTCAAACTTATGACCGAGCTTGCGTGATTATTATTACATTTTTATTTTACGTGAAATTTCAGTGTATGTTTATATCGATTAATACATAAATATTTTTCATAAGATTTTAAAATAAATTCTAGTGGTATTGTTAAATGTTTTATTTTATGTAATTAAATAAAAAAATTAAAAAAATATACGTGCAGTAAATACTCAAAATAAAAAATGTTTAAAAAAATATCATATAAAATATAGTATTATCTACTATAAATTTCATACAAGCGTTTTTCCTTTTTAATGTATGTTATGTGAATATTTAAATAATTAAAAAATGTAGTGAATATAAAATACACTGACTTGGGACCTTTTTAAGTACCCGTAAATCATTTTTATGCTATATGCGTATAATTAAATCTTTTTTGTATAATTCATCAGAAAACATTTAATTTTGTTTTAAGTTCATTAATCTCTACTTAATTATTAAAAAAAAAAAAAATGTTTTAATACAATGAACATATTATTAGGTAATTTACATATATAACAGAGCTATAAAATAAATAATTTTAGTTAAATTTTATTTCATATGTAAAATAAATATAAAAATAAATGAAAACAACTAAAGAATATATAAATATATTTGTAGAATATGTTTTTTCTATATATTTATAGCTTTATAGTATTTTATTGTGTTTATTGATAATATTTTTTTTTTTTTTTATAAAAAAAAAGCTTTAGTGGTATAAATAGTCTTAGAATCTATTTTATAATGATATTAAATATTTTTAATAAATAGCATTGAGTCGAAATAACTTTAAATGTGTATTGATATAAATATATATTGTGATCGACATAATCGCACACTTTCAAAGAAAGATCGTCAATCAAATCCACACACTTTTATATAACAATTCTAAACAATTTTCTCAAAATTAAACTGTTCAGTACCACACATGCTGATATATATCAATAACGCAAAAATTCATCTAAATTCATATTATTATTTATAACCACACACCAGTTAATTATACTTAATCAATATCATAAAACCATAATCAAATCAATTAATTAAATGAAACATTTGAACACACTTGAATATTTAATTATTCTAGTATAAGTATTATCTATTTTATATACTTTATTTTATTTTATTATAGTTATGTTGAGTATTTTCAATGAATATTAAAGTTATAATATCTCGTTTTCAAATTATTTCTATAACGGTTAGTTTACAAACAATAAATATTTAATTTTTAACTGTCAAATGTCAATCAAATATGTCTGATTTTGAATAATTGACCTTTCGATATTCTCTTTTTAGCAATAAAAAAAAAATGAAGTGGGCAGCAGTTTAAAATATGTGGTTATGAATGGCAAGTGTGTGGTTTTGAAAGATGAGATTAAGATAAAAAAAAAAAAATTGATTTTTTCATCTAAATTATGTCAATGATAAATACTTTTTATTTAGATAATATTGTAGATATTTTATTTATTTATTTTAAACAGTTTAATACTAAATATTATGTTATTTTATTTAGAACAATATAATGTACCTATTTATTATATAGACGAATCCATTTCTTGTCTCAGTATTGTTTTTAAAAACAACAATTTATTTAACCACTTATATCCATGTTAATAGATTTAGGTAAAATTATTGTGCGTTTTATTATAGTTATTGCAATATTTTTTTAATGTACTACAATATTACAACCATAGTAACACGGCGACACAGATAGGCAATTTAGGTACATATCGGTCGGTCAACGGTTCCTCGTGTTATTTTATGAAAATGTATACTAGATTGTGAGTAGTGCTTATGTATAAATATCTTCAACATTGTATATAATGTATAAATAACATAAGTAAGTTTAAAACCAAGTTCGTGTTAATGGAAATAACTTTAGTTTGTTATTGGAAACAAAAATACTTGTTTAAAGGTGTATGTTTGACTATACAATAAATGTATACATGTAAATTATATTTATTTATTTATTAGATTGTTAGTATAATATATTTTATAAATTCAATTTTAGTTAATAAAAAAAAAAAAAAAAAAAAAAATGAATAGTAGTTAATTCCTTTGGATTTTCAGATATTTCTCTATGTTTTTAATTTAATTTATGTTTATTATTTAAATTAATACAATATATTTGACTCTTGTTTTTTTTTCTTCTTTTTTTAAACATTTATTTGATTTTATACAGTCTTTAAAGGTATTTACAATGAGCATATGTGCGAAAAAAGAAAAAGAATAATTAACTGTACTAATATACGTACTCTTGATTTAATTTTTTTTCTTTTCAATGATATTTTAGTTAACTGTGGAGTTTTCTATGTACTCGTAGTTTTATTTTCCAAATGTAAATGCAATTATTGCTAATCATTAATAATTTTAGCGTTCACTTTAAATATACCTAGTTTTATAAGTGTTTATGACTTAACGTTAACTGATTATTATTTTGTTTTATTATTTTACAGCATATTGTTCATATCACATCAATGTATAATTTATTATGTTACAAAACTAAATTAATTTTGGTTATCATATATGTACTCTAATTTTATATATGTATTTATTAAATTAATTTTTCTACGAAATTATGAGCTGATAATGTTATTTCTTAATAACATAGATATATTATAAATGTGAAATTTAGTGTTTTGAATTAAAATCTTATCTGTTGTCAACTTGTTAATAACAATTTTAAATTATTAAAAAATTATCTAATAATATTGTAGTGACGTTTACTTTTAAATTTTACAAAAATCCAAAACCAAATCTGCATTCCTATACCGTGGTTGATCGTTTGTATTTTCGAATATATTTCATACGCCATTCACAAAATCGATGAACGTATATTTCAAAACATCCGATATTCGTCCAACATGTGAAATTGATCAGAACAAAACGTATACAGAGACCGCTTAAAACCCAGTCACACGATAATATAAGGCCCACGTGTTGGGCAGGGATAAAAAAAAATAGTAAAAATAATATATTATATCTGTGTAATAGATGATATTGATCGCAATTCGAATCAATAGGAGCAACCCCAAATATTTTTTTCCATCCCCAGTGGTGCACTTAATATCAATAACGCACATTACGTGTGTGTGGCAGTTTGATTGCACTACATAACACGAATATTCGCAGTATGCGTCAACGATAAAAATTCGGTATTATTATTCATCAAGTATACGGTTAGGTTATATATTTTTTTTTCATTCAGAGATATAGGGATCGCAGAACGTCGCGGCTGGTTGGAAGACCCAAACACGTGAATTAATAATAAAATGGTGATATTGGTCGTCAAATAGTGGGGTAGGCATCCCGTACTTATAACGCATACGATTAGATTAGGTATCATTTACATAACGACAACGATCGTAATGGCACTAATTTCAAGATCCCGGAAAAATTCTACATGGTTGTATGTAGAAAATGACTGGATATAACGATGTCGGCCAAATGACAATATTGGCTAATATGACATACAAATCAATGTCTATATAATACATATTTAAACCATATATGGCGACTGCATTCTTAATTCTATGGTTACCTCATATATTCGTTCAATAAAATCGGCGTAATTGCACTTGATTCGATTATAAATGAAGCGTATAAATCGATTTATTCTATTTATCATTATTAAATAAAATTGATTTAATTAAAAATTTGAACTAATTAAAAATAACCACACAAAATAATATGCTATATTAAAATATGATAAATTAAACAAATTGGAAAATAAATATTTAATAAAAAAGTTAAAAATTATCGAGCTTTTAAAATATTTTTTTAATTTTTACTTTTTATAAGACTCGTAAGTATAACAATAAAGTTTAAATAATATAACATATATTGTACGGAACAAAATAATATGTATGAGTTTTGGAAATTACTTAGTTACCAATAATTGTTGTTCAAAAAATATGTCTTAAAAATCAATTTTGGATATAACGAAAAATATGTACAACGGTCTTTTGGCCGTCGTTGTAAACGATATACCGATCGTATACAATATCATAAAAATTTACGCACGCCGATCGAGCGTGTCACGCGCAGATATTAGCCGGATAATGAGTCCGGAGTACGGCGTTAAACCGTGGCGGAAACGATTTGCGATATTTATACAACAATATATTACGATATCGTCGCGTACAAAAGAACACCGGTAAACAGCTCACGAAATGGACTCGGCGGGCGGGCGTGGAAAAGTTTCCGGACGAAAAACGTTGGCGCGTGTATACGCACGACGAGCCGTGTGTCGCACGAGTAGATATAATATATATTGTCGGTTTTGTTTTTTATTAAAAATACTATTGGCGAACCTTTGTGCGGAGTATTGTGCGCGGCCGATAATCCGCGAGGGTCCACCCCAATTATTGGACCGAAAAATAAGGACCGCGGAGGGGACAAAGGACCTAGCGCGAATCACATCGCGTATTATACCGCGGTATTAAATGTACGCCGGCCGGCTGCAGATGTACATAGGTCGCGTGTTTGATAGGAGAAAAAAAAATTTTCATCACGCCGTAAAGGCGTACATTATATTACGTTGTAGGTGTACCTATATATATATATATATATAATTACAATACGGCGGCTAGACAACGGGGGAGACTCGTCGACCAGTCATTGTGATGTTAATGTGTCCGCGGATAATAATAATAATAATAGTAATAATAATAATAGTAATATGTCGCGCTCGAGCGTGTGTGTACCAGAAACGACACCCCCACCCGAAAAAGGACGGCAAAGGCGGCGTAGAGAAAAAAAAAAGAAAAAGAATCGGGGGGAGGGGGCGGTCGAAAAGCTTACGACTGTGTGTGTGTGTGTGTATAATCTGCACGCGCTTATAAATATATTTTATTCGACCGCGCGCGCTTTTGCACGTGTCCGTCGGCGGCGGCGGCCCATCGCCAGCTATTGTCGGCGAAAAACATCTGCCACTCGAAAAGTTCCCCGTACGTACATAACATGGTATTATAAACGTCGTACACACACACACACACACACACAGACATTTAAACGTATAATATTATATATATTATATGCAGCGTACACCGTTTTGTACGGTATGGTGTTGCACGGCGTGTATCGCTCGGCGTATTGTTGTCGCGGGCACAGCAGCGATGTATATTATTGTACTTCGCAGTGTTCGTCTACTCGGTATTAATTTTAACGGTCTGCACTGCGGAGTGTCCCTTCCCGAGAACCGATTTCGATTACGACCATAGTTTCCGCTGTTGTGGACAACGGACTTTTTGGCGACGGCGATGACGCACAAACTGCAGCAGACGTTTAAACAACAATAATATATTATATAATATCACGTAACGATATATAGATGTGTGTGTGTGTATTACGATCGTTCTTTTTCTCTACTTTCAATAATGCGCAATTGTTCAAGAGTAGATTTTCGGAACACTTGAAAATACGCTTAAACACTATATTTTAGAACTGTTGAGATTTTTTTTTTGTTTTACCTACTTAAAGATAGAAACTTTTGTTTTTTCAAATGATAACCCTTCCCCTCTTTTCAACTGTGAATTAGTTGCTAGCGGACGAGTTTTCTAAGAGCGATGACGAATCAGAATCAAAATTCGAACTAACAATAAAAATAATACATTTCTTTGTTATCGCTATTAAAAATTGCACAGACGTAAGATATTATTAATATGAAAATTTTAGCATTGCTTTTTAGAGAAGTAATAATGAAAACAAGAACATTTTTTTTACGATTAGGATAAAAACAATTTTTATGAAAAAATACTTTAGATGGGAATTCGTACAATATATAGATATAATTTGAGAACTATGAATGTATTTTTGATGGCTATTATTTAATAATTGCTAATGACAATCTATGAAATTTAACAGGAACTACAATTAATGTGATATTAATAACATTTTTTTTTTTTTTTTTTTAAATAACATTATTAATCCATAGTATAAACTATATAATGTTATTATAGGTGTGTATTTATAATGAATAATCGACGTTTAAAGTCACAGTCAATGATAATTATATTTTGTTTGTTCCTTGTCGACTGGCACACATACTATGATCGCAGTAGTACGCGTATCTGAGTCTTGCAATTTTAATAACAATAATAGTAATGGTTATTATAATTCTTTAAGAATAAAAATACATTTTATCCTATAAATACGTATACGTGTATTTGAAATTATTAATTTTGTTTGCGTTTGAATTTATGTTACAAGAAAAAATATTTAATACAATTGAACTTATAAGGAGATTATAATTATGAACTAAGAAGGATTTCATTAAAAAATATTGAAGCTGTAGTACTTAATACTTTTATTATTTACAAGAAAAAAGTTTTATAATGCTTTTCTTATTTATAATTTGAATTCATAGTCTATTAAATCTGCATAAATAATTAACAATAATTAAGTAATAGATGTTTAATATTTTGGTGTTATGTATTTATAGTATATAAAGTTTTGATAATATACGATATCATTAAAATAAAAATGATATTGATAATAGCTAGAATTTTTTTTGATAACACTAGTGATCTAGAAAATCTTCGATGTAAATCAGAAATATCTTTACACTAACAGAAACAGGTAATTACGTGTAATAATGTTTATCAGCTGTGATCAACTCTTGATAATTAATTTATAGTTATAAAATACATTTAAAATATATTTTATCTAATTATAAATAATTTTATAATTATTCAATAAAAAATTTTTTTCACACTTTTTTTAATAGATGCAACTGAGTAATTTGTCATGAAAATAATATTGCAATTAAATGCCAACAACTGTCTTTGTTGATCTCTAATGGTTTGTGAATGGAGTATATTAATTATACACGAGTAAATTATAAAATGTATAAAACCATACCAAAATAAAATTTAAGCTTAAAGTCATATTTTTTTCGTCTAGACATACTTCGTCTAATATACTTTTTAGTCTTTTTTAATTTTGATTAATTTGTAGTTTATATAGACATAATTTTGTTTGTCAAGTTTTTAGAGTTAATATACATGTACCATTTTATTGGTCGAGTAAAAATACTTAGATATTTTATTATATAGTTTATCTGAATAGATATATGGAGAAGATACATGTGAAACTTGAAATGTATATTTTGCAACTATTCTTAGTCTTGATTAAAATTAAATCGCGCACAATATTCTTGAATTTTGGAGATCAAGATATCAAACCCACTCACTCTCTGTGTCATAATTCCATTCTAAGCTATTTCTGAGTAGTAATAGTAGTGAATTTAGTGTTATTAGAAATTTAGTAAGATAGTAATCATCAAATTATTATTAGTTTATGGTTATGTATACAGTATACAACAGCGTACAGTTTATAGTCATAATATACATACGAACAAAAAGTTAAATATTTAATTGTTTTCTGTCTCATTTGAAAAGAAAACACTTATTATACATTATGGTACAACAGTAACTAGTAATAATGACAAAACCATATTGATTTTGGACGATATCGTCGTGAGTACTTTATGTCCTTACGTCTTATTATTTTTATATTATCTCCTGTTGGTATCAAATCCTTTAGTCCTCTGTATAGCCATCTCATGCCCTCGTAATCATAAGATATAATATATTAATATATATAAATGAGGAATCGTTATTTTCTTTGGTTTTCACCTAAGGGATATCGCTTTTATCAAGCGACCATCGCTTATTAATAGTAGTAACGTGTGTGAATAGTTCCTGGATAAGTGGATAAAATAACACGTAACTCTCTTTTACGTCCATACCATAATAATTAATATATTATAATATTATTACATTTAATTAATTAATAGTTTTAAATTATTTATTTAACTTTTATGTGTATGTTTCTTTTTCTTTATAATTATTTTATAATTTTATATCAACCTGTAAGGCAAATTTTGAGTTTAGAGACTTAACATTTTTCATAGTTTTTTTATACAAGCAATATGAACATAGTTAAAAAGAGATATTAAACTAGTTATGGACAAATAATATTAAATACGTTTAATAAGTGAATAAGTAATTATTTAGTTAGAGGTGCACTAAAGAGTTTGAGAAAATTTGACGTTAGCGTCTAGAAAATAGGCTACTGAAATAGATATTTTTTGACGGGCAGGTTTGGGAATCATAAAAAACCTATATAATAGTTAATTGGAGTTTTTTAAACATATAAAGCACACTAAAAAACAGATCTCGAACATAGTTATAAGTATATACACCCAACTCATATTTTTTCAAAAAGTTGAGCTATTAAACAAGGTTTCAACTTTTAACTGCGCAGCTATAGGTTTCTTATAAGTTCTCGACGTTTTTCGGCAAATTTACAGTAGGAAATTCTAATAAAGTTTACTCAAAAGATGCAATTCGCAGTAGTATAAATTCTTATTTTTTTTTCACGAAAAATAACGACAAGTATCTCAGAATAAAAGAACATAATATATATATACCGTCTTTAAGGGGTACTTAATGTTCGGTGATTTATCGTGTACTTGCCGTTTTGAAATAACTGACCCGGATGATTGATTTTTATATCAATTTAAATCTAGGACTTATTATTTATTTTTCAATGATATTCCGTTAAAACTTTAAAGTGTAGTTATATATGCTATAATAATATTTATACACGCGAGTGCGGATAAGCGTGCGATTACGTCAAGGGTTCTGCATTTTTTCAAAAATTAATCACACATAATAGATTTTAATAATTTTATTATTGTAAGTCAAAATTTTGAATATGTGTTCAAATCACAGTGAAATTAATAGTTGTTTGGCAGTAGTAATATATGTATAATTAATACAATAATACGAATTATCATACTTGTCGAAAAATCGATAAATTGTTAAAATGAAATGTTATTTTAATATAAAATTATACATAGTAGTCATATTAAATACGTTTAAAAAAAATAATAGAAAAATGTAAGCAATTTATCATACAAACCACTTTGGCGGAACACTTCTAATTAATGTATAATTATTTCAATACTTGCAGTTGTTTTATCGCGAATGGAAAATTTTTAATTTTGACAAAAAGACAAAGGGTCGGTTAATTAACGTCGGCGCCCATCAATCAATAAATAATTATTAAACTTATTCTATATACATGTTTTATAATAATGGGTACTATGCATAGCTAAATATAGTGATTATTTAGACATATAATTTGGTATGAAAACCACTAATAAAAAATTGTAATTTATGCCAATGATAATATCAACTGTGAAATATATTTTTTTAACCAATATTATAATATTCATGAGAGTGAAATTAATGATACATAAAACTATCATTATAATATAAAATGTGTGCAGAATTTAAAAAAAAATCAAAAGTTGCCATGCCAATGATAATGAATCGTTTCATCATTAATATTTATTATTATACTATGCGTTGGTTTAATATATAATGATAATAATATTAATCTTATGATATCATATTGGACAATAGAACTTAAATGTTATAAATATTTTCAGTTTTGATACTTTTATTATTCTACGGTAAACATAGATTGTTGATTTTCGTCTTTGGTTAATCAATTTTCTGAAATAATTATTAAATATTTTAAATAATTTATTTTGAAAATGTATTCAAAAGAAATTTGATTTATTAAATTTATGAAATATAAGCGAAATATGTCTACGGCAAAAGAAATACCAGCAAAAGATTAATACCTACCAGAGTTGTATTTTTAAATTTTAAAACCAAGAGGATTTATTTATATGAGAATAATAATGGTGGTCAAATTAAACTGGCAAGTACTAAACATTTTTTCTCGTTTTTATGATTTAATTTATCAGGTAATATTTTGTTATAATAATAGTATCCAACCAAAAAAAAATTATCTTGGTAGAAAACTAACTTGATGAAAATTACATATAGACTTTTATAATAAAGGAAGAAAATAACAAACAAAAAAAATAATTTCATTAAATATTAAGAATTTAAATAAATAAAATAAAATCTTTATAGATATTTACTTTTTTATTCAATATTTCTTATTATAATATGATGGATCTTTTAAAAATGTTGGTATCCATATTATATAAGGTGACATTATGAGGCGCAAAAATGCAATATGTAAAGCTATTTCATATTTACCTACTCAACTTTAGTGTATTGATAAAAAGCCTTTGCACTAAGTCCCGTCATATTATTACACGATATAATATTTCAATGGAATTTATTTTTTTACAAGCTCTACATTTATTGGATTTTTGTTTTGGTTTTTTGCTGTTTGAAAAAGAAATGTATGTTAGTTTTGTTTTCTAAAAAAAAATTAGCACACAATACAAGCTTGATGATTAATAGAGATATAAAATAGTAGTAATTATATTGAATTTGATTATACTTCTATGATAAATAATAGTAAAAACGATAGTGAAAACAGTAAAAAACATTAATCAATTTGTAGATTCGTGTTCTATACTTACACATTCGCATATATTAGACTATTATTTTGTTTAATTTAAAATTTTAAAATTTAGTGAATTAATTGTTTAACTATAGTAAATGTTTTTTCAAAAATTTATTGCATTTGATAAAAATAATTGGTTACTTTTCTGTTAAAAATGATCAAGCTTGATTGTAAATAAACTTTTTTACCACAATTTATCATAAAATTGACTTTTTATATCAGCTCTTTGCGATTTTTCAATAAGTACCATAAAAATGTGTTAAATTTGTAGTAAATACAACAGTTTTTTGGTCATGTACCTATAATTTATTAAAAAAAAAAAAAAAAAAAAAACATAAATTCAAATGGTGAAAAAATTTTAAAATATTTGATAATAATCTTTAAAATGTATTATTCTACGCTAAATTGTTATGATCCGTCGATTTGTTATTGGTTTTTCATAGTTAAAAAAGTCAAAAAATATGATTTTCATTTTATTCAGATCGTGTTTTTTTAATGGCGTTCTTCGACTTTTGATTACTCTGACTGTTTACAAACGATTATAATTTCTTTCGAATGAAAATTAGTTTGCTAGTTTAACATTATTGTTGTTATACGATTTTTTTCACTTGAAAATAAATTTAAATAACGTGAAAAGTTAAACATCGGAAGTAAAAAATTAATTATAATGACAGAAAATAATTTATTCAAAATGCATATTTTTTTTTTCATCGAATTGTGCATAGCGTGTTAATCGTTGTATATTTTAGAAATAATTATTTATCTCATAAAAAATAATAATTAAAATAAAATCATTTAGTTGATGAAAAATTCTGTTTTCAGTGAAACATGGATTTAAAATTTCCAATTAGCCACTAAGGAATAAAATAGAGACAATAATGATATTTTTATTTACTATGTATAGTAATTTTTCCGTACATATTCCGGGAAAAAATGGACAATTAATATAAAATAAAGAAAATGTCGGTAGTAAAATAGTATTGAAGTGTAAATCCTATAAACTTATATATATATAAAAAAAAGAAGAATTATCAACTTTTATAATAAACATATGAAAATATAAATAGATTGATGATCATCTGAAATCCTTATCAACTTTTTTTTGTTTAGCGTTAGTGAGAGTCATATGTATTATACAATACTTAAAGCAGTAAAATTGTTAAAATTGCGTGTAAAACAATATATTATGTAATTGTTAATTTTGTTTTTAAAAAGGTTGTTGATTCAAAACTATTTTGAAATCATTCACTGTACTGACTACTGTTGTATGCTGAGTCGGCTTATTTAATAACTGCATATAATATAATGGTATATATTATATACTATTCCACTTAATATCAGTTTAAAATAATTCCATTCCTGAACAACCAACGCATACCTATTTAAACAAATAACACACAACATTTAAAATTATACAAAAATAAATTGTAACTATGGCATGAAGAGTTTGGATAACTTTACTGTTCGAATATTCCCAATGTTTGAGTCCGAAATCCGAAGATTTTGAATGTCACATATTTTGTGAAATTTGCATTTCAGAGCCATGGTTTGTGTTTGTGTAAAATAATATTTTGAATAGTTGTTCGTTATGTAACAAATAATAGTGATTTTTGAATTCGTAAGTTTTATTTAGCACTATTGAACTACACAGGAGTGACGAGGACGAAGATTATAAATAATGTTTTAAAATTTAATCTAAAAATGTCGTAATACGTATTATTACGTTCAAGTCATCGAAATACTACTACTACTATAATAACCACTAGTCTTTACCCTACTCAAAATATATTATATCGACCGTCACCGGTCCCTGGTGTTGGTGGCGAGTGTTTCCCCCTTTTTTGTGCAGCAAAGCCGACACGACACACCACTCTGTATATATTATACAAACGTCGTCGGTGATGAATATCGAAAACCGGCGAAAACACTGTCGCCTAACCTTGCGGCAGACGATTGATGTACATTATACGCCGCTGGCGCGATACGTGTATATACAGAGCGGTGAGGGCGTTAGTGGTAGTGGTGGTGGTGGTGCTGTAGGCTGTAGCCACCGTCGTCATCACTGATGTCCGGGAGGGTGGTCTTATAGCGACTATTTTTCTCGCGTTTTCCTCTCTGTTCGCGGCCGAGCACGTTTTTGGGGATAAATCAACGTTACGGCCGGCACTCGCGCGGGGTTGAAAAATCACCCCGAGTCAGGTACAGACGCCCGCGTATAATCTAAAAACACGGATATATATTGTATTGTTGTTGTCGTTATTATTATTAATATATTATTATATTGCTCCGGAGGTAAGTCGAACTCCTCTCCAATTGTACGCGTGCGACCGAACGACCGTGTAATAACGGGGGTGGAATCGATGGCGATGATGGTGAGGGTTCTGGTAGAGATGGGAACCAGATCCGTTGGGGGTAGGGGGTTTAAAATTAAAACCACCACTGGTGATATACATATAACATAATCGTAATATAGTGGTGGCGGGACGTAATATACATAGTGTAAAGCGATGGAAAACAAAACGACTTAGGAATACATTATTTCACGCACATTTCTTTTTCATTTTTTTTTTTTTGTTTGCACTTTTGCTTTTACTTTTCATTTTTTTTTTACGTCAGAAACAAAAGAAACTTTCGATCACGTCGCTTTTGTAGAGGTGAACGTTAATAATAACGGAAAAAAACAAAAAAATAAAAGGTAGGTACAACACTCTTGATGATTCATTTTACGTGTTACGAATCGTCGCCTAAGGTTATCGGAAAGCGCTTCGTCGTCATGTAACACAAATAGCATCGCGGGGCAAGTGACTCATTTTCGAGTTGTTCGTGATTCGGCTGCAGTTAATCGACGGGGCACGTCGTTGACATCGTACAATATAAAACATTACGCACGGCATGTCGATATTATTTATTACTCGTTATTATCCGTCAAACTTCCGTCCGTACACCGAGCACTAAAATTTATTTATTTTTTTTTTTACTACATTAAGTTACTACGGACGTTTTGTTCACCGCCGCGATTTCGTCTATTTTTATTTTTATTTTTTAAATAATACTATCTGTTTGATTTCTAGTCCTAATTTCGAAAAACGTGTCTGACGTCCGTAGCCTGTAATTAATTTAATACATATAAATTTATAATGATCATAGTTACACATCATATTATTTATTTAATATATTGTAGTATTTACATGCCGTAATTTTATTTTTCGTTATTGATAATATTCTCGCGAATTGTTTTTGCTCAGGACCGTCACATCGACCGACGGTACGTGTTTAATGATGGTTAATACATCAGTTCGACTATAATATGGTATTGTTTTCTCCCCTTTACAGTTGACGATCGTTATTTTATGAGCCTGAGCATAATAATTATATATATATAAAAAAAAAAAAATAAAAATAAAAATAAATTATACGTAGAAAATGAATTTAGATTATTATCATCGCTATTGTGATGTGGTCTGGACTATTATAACAAAACCCCTCTTATAAATGTACCATATGTCATATTTTGTACATCGGATATAGGATATCGGATTGCCGTTAAATTTCTCAACAAATTGTTAACGAAATTAGGCAAATGTAAAATGCGGGTACATTGTCATGTAAAATATAATATATTAAGCCATAAGGTTTTTAAATATTTTCAATAATATTATATGATGATGAATAAATAATAATACTTCGTTTGGATGTTACAAAGTTAATTATTGTTGTTTAAACTGTAATCGACACTAATGTTTGTAAATGTATGAGTTTTGGTAGTGTGGTGTTGTGCAATGTTGCAGGCACACATTTCATCTTAACTAAATGACAAGTTAGTTAAGTGAAGTTTATCTTGCATTCCTCAGTTTATATAATTCAAAACATAGTGCAATTAGGGTGGTTGATATATTTTTTTTATGCATAAACGATGGATTTCAAAATTAAAAAGTATGCAAGTAGCAAATTACACTATGAAAAGGATTTGACTTGTATAAAACACACCGCCTTGTCAAAATAATGTTGTATTGTAAACAGGTAATATTATAATATACAAATGGCAAAGAACGGTCTGAAGTGAAAATTCGGTATGTATAATGTTCTTCCGGCTCAGACCACAAAATGTTGTTTTTCCTCGGATCTCTGGAAGATTTAATATAATTAGTACTAAATATTATAATATATATATTAATTTAAACTTTAGACTGTGTACAGTAACATTGAGCACATAAAATAATATTTAATTAACTAATATCGCTCATTCGTAGCAGCTGACGATCATCATATCGACGTAAACTGGTGGATAATATAATATTATTAATGTTGCCGCTGGCCCCAAGAGATTTTCAAGAAATACGTACCATGGTCTCGCGTTTATATTGCACTCATACTCATTAACAACGTAGTATTATATAATATTATAATATAAATTATTTTACGCATACACATGGTGTATTCTATGTGCCATAGACCTAATCATTGATATTATTGTTATTATGGGCTACGCTGTTTGACAGATATTAACTAAAAATATTAAATCGTTATTATAACTGTTTTAATAACATTATATTCAATATTATTTTATGGTATGCCGTGCTTACACAATAATATTATTATGCAAAAACAAAAACTAATTTAACTTTCGTACACCTAAGCTTTTAAATATATAGTGTTTATTTAGTTTTCTGGAATGGATTTTATCACACAATGCACATTTTTTAGTAGTGCATTTGATAGTGCAACTCGTCTTTTAAAAAAGAGATTGACTTTTTTTTATGTGACACGGCAATGTGAACGAATTAACAGATCAAGTACAATTTAGGTACTTTTATAATTAAGATAAATTCATTCAATCATAAAATATATCTACCCGCTCTTATATTTAGAAAAAAATATCTCAGTTATTGTATTAATTATTATACATCTTATAAGTATAGTATTCAAGCAGGTAGTAACACCGGTTAAAATAGGTACACTTTAGTGCTACTTCGACTGCATTATCAAAGTATTTACATATTTTTATATACGTGTATACTGCGTAATGTAATTTAGGCATGCAAATAATAACTTTACATCTAAAGAAAAACAATTAATTAAATATTTTTCCAGTTAAAATTAAATACAACATTATCATTATGAAGAAAAAAAATTATGATCCGTGGAAGATAAATTCTTCAAAAATGACTAAATCCACAAAAAAACCTTTAAATTGATATTAATTAATGAAGAACTTTGATATATTTTGATATAAAATTCAGATTGAGTACTTTTGGTTTTTGAAAAAAAATTCATTGCTATCATATTTTCCACCGTCAACTTTTCATTCTTCCATCTATAACTTTTTATGATTATACCGTACTCTACAATTTTTAATCTGTGCGATTCTATTAAATTAAAATATGAGTCACAGTGACAATTAAATGGCTAAAAAGAAAATACGAATAAATAACTTTGATAAAAATATAATTATCAGAAATCACAGAAAATACGAGTTCACCAAATAATTTTCCGTAACTACCGTATAAAAAAAATGTATATTAAAAATATTTATTTGCTTTGTATTTTTATTCTGTATACATTTAGGCATATTAAGACAATAAAAATACGAATAAATAACAAAACTCTATGTTCTTATTTATTTATTAGCTAACATTAATTGTAAATATACTTTCAATATTTAGTAATTTCAATGTTTCATATCTACCAGGCGTTCCGTGACGGCTCTCTTTTTTGTTATCATTAACAAAAACAATACTTTTTCACCAATTTTTATTTTTTTATTTTTTGATTCACAATAATCAACTCAAAAAAAAATATCATAAAATATTTTTTTAAATTTAATACATGTAATTATTTAGATCTATTTGAAATTTCTTACACTAATAATATCTATATGCTGTATAGGTACCTATTTTAATAGAGTAATTTTTTTTATTTTATGCGACGATTTTTCTTAATTATCTACAATATTTTAAAAGACTATTATAAAGTTGTATTATGATATAAATATTTTATATATTTGTTTGTTGCTGTTTTTTTTTTTTTAATAATAAAATATCAATAGGGTTTAATATTAAACAATATAATACAATTTATTCAAAATTTACACATACTTAAAAATTGATAAGCTGTGTGTTACTAAATAACACACAACTTAGCAGAGACAACGGGTACGATACCCTCGAGTTCATGCATATACAATTTTAACTATTAATAGATTAGTTAACAATGACAATCTGATATTGTTTAACCGTTTTAATGTATCAATATAATAAAGTAAAAATAAATGTATTAAAATGTTATCATTTTATTTATTATTAGTAATACAATATAGTATATTAGGTAAGGTACTTTATTATTAAGGTGCTTATAAACATAAATTTGTTAATCGAGTGTAAATACCATTGGTAATCACAAAATTAATACATTCAAAGTATATATATATATATATATATATATTACGAGTACATAGAAAAAAATAGTAAAAATGATCATAATTTCGTACTAACATCAGTGAAATTATCTTAAATAAAGTTCATAAATATGCTACAATTTTTGAAATTGTACAGACTACCGAATTTTTTTATTGTTATACAATAAATATATTAATATTAGGTAATCATTTCAAACGAAATAATAAAAAAATAAGGGGAATTACATAGGCATTCAAATGTAAATTTAAATTGCCACTCATTAGATTTTATTGGTATTGAATCAATAATAAAATATGACAAATATAATATGGGCTTAGGTAATTTTTTTTTTATTGGATTTAATCCCAGTTGTATTTTGTGTTAAAATAGTTCTATGTATACCAATTATATAGTTGGAAAATATTATCTGAAAATATATTTGAATTTTCATAGTTAACTTGAAAATAAATTTCTTTCATTTTTGAAATTAAATTCTTAAACACTTGAAAATGGTATTTTTAAATTTTAAATATTATTAATATTAAAGTAAAAAATTATAAAAATAACATTAATTTAAAAAAATAAGAATATTGATTTCAAGTAAACTTTGACAAATTCAAATACACTTTCAGAGATGTTGTAAGATAAATAAAGATTACATAGTTTGTACAATTAGCGAAATATTGGTAATTTTAGATAAAAATAATAATTAAATAATTAATATTTGTGTAGGGTGTTATTGAAATTTTAATATGCGTGCATGTGAGGATTTCTGCTATTTATTTTATACTATACGTTGTTACATGTCAAGTTAATAATTTATCGTTACTTTCTGTATTGAAGTCGTTATGTACTTTTCTTTTCGTTTTCAGATAATCAAAAAATGTATTACGATATTATATATACGTCGAAGTATCACTTATTATTTAAGGTATAGAAAAGTGTACTGTAGTTTACAGAGAGATATCTCGAAAAATGTTGGTGAATTTAAATTTTAAATAGGTCATCATAAGATATAAATACTTGTTTGAAATTTGATTATTGTGTATTTAAGTTCTTTGAAAAATATTCTGCTCAAGAAAAAAATATATGAATGTTATCATCCAGAAGCTAAAATACTTAAAAGATTTCATTGAAAAAAGTA
Organism: Melanaphis sacchari; assembly: GCF_002803265.2. Classification (NCBI taxonomy): domain Eukaryota; kingdom Metazoa; phylum Arthropoda; class Insecta; order Hemiptera; family Aphididae; genus Melanaphis; species Melanaphis sacchari. Next base: position 5,578,091 of record NW_020271335.1, read on the forward strand.
AAATATACAATTTACGTAACACAGTAGTACTTTGCATTGGAATTAATAGGATAGACAAATAAATTAGAATCATTGATATAGTTTTCTATATTCGAAATAATCGAAATCATGAAAAACCGTCATCGAGGTCGGTATTATATTTTATTATCCACACGAATAGCACATATATCTAATGCCATAATACACATAACGTAGTATGTGTGTAACATAGCTGTTTTCATTAAATAATGTTTTTTAAGGAGGCAGATTTCGAGGCCGAGTTCCGAAAACTTTCGATCAACCCGCCGACCGTAATTAAAATGTAGTTAGGCACTGTACGTTATATTATAGTTTACTGAACGTATATAATATAAAACGTTACGTACACATTATTTATTGTATTATATTTGTATGTATGTATATATACTGAATATTACGTTGCATACATTCTATAAGTATTATACGGATCGTTTGTCGCCAAATAATAGCACGTACGTGGTACGCCTATATTATATACCTTTTGCGGTGAACTTGGCGTGGGCCATCACAATCAAAAACATGACCACGGTCGTTCGGGTGACTGTAGTTTTAGGCGTATTAGGTAAGTGTAGCTATACTGCAAATAAACCTACTCATAACTACGATCTACCTTCCAGTTTTGTACTTAAATAACTTTCAAAGTTTAAAGAAGGCTAACCCGGCTCATATTATTATTTATTATATATCATTATTGCGGTTGCAAGCGATTTAACGTCAGTTTTTACCCGATCGAAAACCTCTCGGGTAAGGTCCACATGCAGTGTTGGCTGTTTAATATGTCGAGTACAGCTGTAGTACAAACGAACGGCTTTTTAATTCAAAGTTTAAAGATGTTACCTCATCTCAGCCCAAAGTTTGTCCCCGCAAGGGATTTAGTGTAAAATTTTAAAGGGTGGTGTTAAGTATGCGAGTATCACAAATGCTTATTTATAAGTATATAATTAAAATTCCGTTCCTCGTGCTACGTTTTGCAACTACACATTAAAACTATTCTCAAGGTAGTTAAACTGCTACAAAATATGTTTATAGTCATTAAATAAAAAGTAATAAATATCTATACGTTTATTTACTATAGTTTATCTCAAAATTTAAGACTATGTGGATACACGTAGATGTTGATAATAAATAATAATACATATTATAATATTATAAAACTAATTTTTATGATTTGTTCGTTTAGAAGACCTCTTGCTTTTATGAGGTCTCCAACTTATTCATTAAAATGCTGCCGCTAGTTAACGCTTCTTTATCCAAATTTGACTACAAATGTCTTTATTAGAAAATGATCGAGATATTTTAAACAGTGGCACTAGATATAAGTGAGCCACATGGTTAAATATAAAATAATACCAAGAGCCAAAATGTTAATAAATGCAATTTATATAATTTTATACATTTTTATAAATCTATATATAAAAAATAAAAATAAAATAAAATTCACAATAATAAGTTAATTTTGATTTAATAAATAAGACGAGAGCGTCAAGTTGGCCACTCCTTTAATATATAGACCACGCATTGTATCTATTTTTTGTAAAACTATTGAAGTGTACATATGTGCGAGAGAGTCAAATTCCAAGACATCATTATCATTTCAAAGTTATATTATAGAATATTTCTTGATTTCAATAATTGTGATAATATTTTAATATATTGATAATATTATTTTTTGTGCAGGTGATAAGCGATGTACACCAAAAAAATTTTTATTACACTTATGATCAATGAATTTTATGCAATCACCATGACGTCATTGAAAATTAGTCTGCCTCCATCGCACATATGTTAAATCTTAAGTCATATCACATAATATTTATAGTCTATACAGGTCATTAGTATATAGTGCTGGGAATGTGGATATAACAGATAACTATAAAATGATGTCATGCCGTGCTCAATCCAAATTGAATTTTTCACGAAGAGTTGTCCATTTCACAAAACAAAAACTGTGTTGTGCTCGTATATGGACAAAATGGACATTTCACGGGTTTACTGCATAATAATACTATATTATTAATATTACTGTCCAATAGCCACTCGTATCTTTAAAAATGGGAAGGCATATAATTAATAATATTGCATGACAATAGCTTTAATTATCAACGCGTTTAATAACAATTATCCTGAAACACCACAGTCGAGCCGAAATGAAACGTGGGTTTAATCTTGAAATTATTCTTTAATAGTGGTACATTATTTTACAATAATAAACCGTAACGCACATATCACATTTTACGGTTTAGTTTCAACGAGTCCGTTCAGTCAAAACAAAAGCGACCGTCTTCTTTTGTTGCCCTGTGAATATCTACGACGGTATTATAGAAGTAATATATGTTGAGGTACTCAATATGATATATTATTGCCGGCGTCGGGGCAATATTAAAATTATTTTTTAACGGTGCATATTCGTCAACAGACTAAAAAATAAATAGCTCTTGTACTGATCGATTTTAACATGAAGTACAAAATGTATACATTCGAACGTGTTATCATTAAATTTCTGTTGAAGCAATTATCATTATAATTGTTAGAATGTTACAATAGTACATAATGCACTATTTAACTACGTGTAATTATTAATTAAATGTATTGTTTTATCAATAGAGTTATAAATGATATAATAATTTACAATAATTTTGATTTTCACATAAATGATTATTATTATCGTTGTACACTAATTTATTACAGTAACCTATTATCTGTTAATCATCATCGCGTAGTTGAATTTTTCGTTTCATACAAACATATATTTATTCAGCAGTGTTTAAGTTATTTTTAACCTATAACAGGACTGAACGACTGTATATATTATTGAATGGAATCAAAAAATTCTATACCTAATTTGAAGAACGTGTAGTGCTTTGTTAAAATTTTGTGTAAGGTTATTTCGTTAAAAAATAGAAAAAAAATATTTATATTATTTATTAATTTATTGTAATATTATATAAATCACCAGGATATTAATTGTACGACTGTATAGGCCACAAAAGCCTGAAACTCTTTCAAAAAACGCCATGTAAAATCTCATGAATCACAGATGTTTAGTTGGTGTGCTCGTCTAGAATTGAAGTTATCGCCTTACACAATTCAATTTTGGATATCTATGTGACAAAGTCTAAGTAATACAAGGTAGATTATAATTAAAGACTTTATGATTAAAAGGTACGAACCATAATAAATTCATCCATTAATTTCAATTAGCTGACTATGTTATTTGAATTACAGAATATGGTATTGTAATTCAAATGGATATGAATCGAAAAAAATAACAAGCAAAATTTTTGCAAATTATTTTATATTCAGATAAAGTAAGTTGAAAAAAAAGAATATAGATAAAGAGTAGCTGTACATTAGTTTTCGAGTGAGTGACTCTTTTAAATCTATTCAATTTGAATTCAATGATATATCATTGAACAAAACAAACGATTCTGAGTGTCAGTCAGCCTATATTACTTAGTATATTTCGTTACATGTTTTTGATATAGTTATAAAAATAATTTATTTTATTTTTAGTGTTACAATAGGTTGATAAAAATTTACCGAAAATATTGCATTTTGAATATTATTAATATTTAATTATTATTATAACAATATATATTTATATCATATTTTATCAACTTAAATAATTCAAAATATAATAATATCCTTCCGTTAATAACGTAAAACGATAAAACTAGATTCATAGTATAAATAGCTATAACATTTTAAAAGAAATCAAAAACGACTTGTTTCGTACAATGAAATTCATTTTAATATAATATACGTAAAAGTGTTGAGTACCAATGAATAATATTTTTAAATTATTATGAAATAATTGGCTTTGTGTATTCTTTAGATTTTATGGTTTCAGTATGAACTACTTGTGAGTAACGAGGACTTACTTAACTTATATATATATATAAAATGAAAGGTTTTTATGAATATCTCACCATCAGATAGTGTTGTTAAATTTAATGCTTTTGAACTAACAAATAATTTTTATCAATAATAATAGAATAAATAGTTAAAAAATTGTATGCTTATATATGTATAGTTTAAAGTTAACTGAAATATTTTGAAAATTTTAGGGTAAATAAAAAATGATAATGATAATAGAAAAATTTTTTTTATTAACAGCTAAATTTTTAAACATTTGCTTTTTTTTTCCTTTTTAAACTTCTAAACCATATAAAATTACTGTTAGAGAAATTTATAAAGAACCTTTAAAAAAAAAAAAAAATAGATCGATATTATTTTCTGAATTTATTAAAATACAAAATTTAATTTATTGAAAATTGAAGTAATTAAAATATTCCAGTATTCCCCCCTTTATTATTATTGGTTCTACTTGAATATTAAGAGATTATTTTTAATTATTATTCCTTATAGATTCTCAAAGAATAATAATTAGATCATTTTTATTTAATAATCACTCTTAATTTTAAAGATTGAATCAAGTCCTTTAGTTTAAAACGTGATACAAACACTCAAAAAAACCCATCTTTATAATCAGAATTAAAATTAAAATTAGTCATTTATATTAAATAATTGGTTTGTAATTTAAGTTTTCAATATTCGTTGTTATTTCTTTATATCTTTTGTTGTTTGCCTGTATTGTTAATTTATTGTTAATTATTACTGTTAGTTTGTATTTTTTAATCAACCAAAAACTGTAACTTAATACATAGGTAACGTTAAATAATAAAATATCTTTGAATATATTTTATTCTTTGTTATGTAATAAGTATCTGTTGGTCACATAATATATTGATTAGTACAAACTACAAATTGCTCACTCTTCGTATGAGATATTTATAACTCATAAATATTATTAGTGAGTATCCAAGTGTTAAACGATTCTATTTTATAAAATATATAAATCACCATGTTTATGGCTTTCATTTAAGGTACATAAGCTCAAAATATATTTTAAGTCAAATTTAGATATCTAGATGACTTGTGATATAATAATGATACTCCTGCACTAATTATTGTCAAATTTTTTGAAAGATTGTAATTATATCAAAATATAAAATTTTGTAATTTTACGAAATAACTGTTGTACTTTAGTTATTTGTTCTATATTTAAAAACAAACTTTTCATTTTCAAAATATTATTTGAGTTTTTTTTTTTAATAAATGTCTTCGTTGTAGTTAGACGTTATTTCCTACGCAGATATATGACTTCACAAGAGTCTAATAGTAAATGTGATAATCATATTTTGAATATAACAACAATATTAATTAATAATGTAAGTGTTAATCTACTAATAATTATATAATTGTTTAATATTTTAAATAATTTAATCTAATTACTAAATTGTTGTATATACCTAATGTCTATAATATATATATATATTATGTTTACAGAAATACAGCTAACTTAAATTACGAAAAAAAATATATTATGAAGCATAACAAGAAATTGTACAATGCAGGATATATTATATCATATTAAAACTATTAATTACATTTTTATTTCACTTTTACGTTTTAATTCTCTACATAGTTCAAAAAATGTGTGTTATTTCATTTATTTAAATACATTATATTGTAATAAAAAGTTTCCGGAAGCGAATTATTGAAAACATTAAATCTATCTAAAATGCTGACATTTTTCTACGTATTGTTTATTCTATTATGCAGAAGTACTTTATAGTTTATAAATCGACATTCGTCTTTAATTAAAAAGTGACCGATTTCAAGAACTTATATTCTTTATAAAAAAAAACGGATAAACAATTTTAATAAACGCAGTATAATATAATATATAGTATATAGTACGTTTAATATATAATGAAGCGGTTACATGGTAAGTTTGTATTAGGAAAATATTGCACTTAAAAAGCGTACATGCGTTGAATTCTCACACAAGTACGTACGGAACATCAAGTAGATCTGTTGAAATAATATATATATAATTATATTCATAAAAAATACAAAATAATATACAATGTACATCGATCTGAAAATCTTTTATTGCTTCATTTTTACGAAGAAGATTTATTAATGATTGCTTGTAATAATGGTGTATATTTTACGCGTCGTAGGATTGTGCGTATTGTTCAACAACTATTTTACATGTATAGAGTTTATAAGGAGAAAACTCCAATACGTTTTATTTCATCAGTAAACACTTTAACGTTTACACTATTACGTTACTATATTATTCGAATAACTTGTGGGCGCGTGACATAATATTGTAAAAATGTTCAATACTGTATTGAAAATACAAGAATATATTTTTATATTAATTATTGATGTTTTTGGTTTCAAATTTGTATAAAAAGTATATCGAAATTAGATAATATTAAAATGTTATAACTAAGCACAGGTAATTTGTTATGTTAACTATTGAAATGTATTTTATGCTTTATTGTTTCTATAAACAATAATAATATTATACTTACAACAATTCCCACGGTGAATGCAATATTATATAGTTATACGTAGAGTTATTCACCAAGGACGCCCACCCACTTTTTAAATTGATAATGTGGAGTTATTTAAAAATCTAATTTTCTGATCTTTTAAATACACTTGAAGGGCCTGTTTTCGAATACTTGAGATTTTATATACCACTTAAAAATTGTCTTGTGATACAAACTTCTATTTTTTAAATTCATTTTTGTATTAGATTTTAAATAACTCTGTTATTATATAAAAAAAAGATAGACGACCTTGATTAATCAATCTATCTATCTATCTATATATATATATATATATATCAAAAATGTCTATAGCTCCAAAATTGAAATATGGTTAACATTAATTGATAATAAAGTCGACACCAAGACGGGTCCAATTAACAACATAATAATAATAATAATTGATGCCTACACAAGTTAACTGTTCGATTCTACGTAAAATTACAATTTAAATCACTCACCACTGTAGGTAGGATATGATGTACTATTTAATAAAATCGTGATTTTTTATTTTTTTACTTTAACAATTATAGATATTAGTATGGTATTATATTAATAATTACTCACAAATATTTTTTAATATCTATGTATTATATAAAAATTTTTATTATTCTTATTAAAATTAAATTATTGATTAGTACTAATATAAATGCATTAACATTTACAATGTTTATTTTTAGTGTTTTTAAAAATTTAGATTAATGATCATAGTATTATTTTAAAAGTAAAACATTGCAATGATAAATCATTGTAAATTAAACTAACTCCTATTTATATTAAAATGATCGGGTTAAAAAATAAATGCTGAAGAAGATTAACATGTAGCGAAATTAGAATGTTTACATTTAAATAACTTGACTAAAGAATAAAATAATAAGTTTATTTTAAATCATAAAAAATACATATTATTTTCATATTTTTGTAAAAAAAAATAATTTTAATAATTTTATGTTTAAATCTAATGCATTTAATATATTAATGGAATATGTAATATTGATATTGTACATTTGGTATAATGTAATTTTTGGGAATTTAAGTATGCAGATGATTCATATAACGTTGGATTATAAACTGACATTGCAATCAGATTAAATATGTATTTTAGTTTATAATTTTGATTTACTTAATTATGATTGCTAACGTGTAATATTTTATTGCTGGATAATTAAATTGAAAACTTGGCAATCAAACACGAATTTTCGAATGATGTGCCATGAATATTTTTTCGAAAAATACTCGGAATGTCCTACGATGTTTTAACTTTTAATATTGAAATTGAGAAAACTTGTTTTGTTGTTTTGTATAAAGTACATAAATCTACTCTGTAAAAAAATATTTAAACATTTATAAAACAATTGTTGGACCGTTTTATGGTATGAAATCATTTATTATTAACATTGTTGAGAATTTTTTTTTTTTTACACGGATAATAGAAAAACCGTAAAAAGCCACTTCAATATTTACATTTAAAATAAGTTTTTATTTTTTGTACCAAAAAAAATGAACATTTAATAGACATATTTTAAAAGTTATCTCATATAAATATATTGTAACTATATCATATAACATTGATGTATTTTTATTTATAAACAAATAGTTTTAAAAATAGTCTTACTATTAAAAACAACAGAAATATTACTTAATAGAAATGCATAATAGTCGTAAAATTTCATATTATACAAATATTATATAAATAATGAGACTATGATAAAATAGTAACAATAAAATTTATCATAAAAAAAAAACTTTGAAATAATTAAAAAATATTTTGAACTTAAAAATAATGATACAAAAACTGCTAACACGAATAAATTATTAGCTTCAAGCTTGTGAATACGATATATACCTACGCATTATTAGATGAATTATAAATTTAGAATATTAAACTTCTAAATACATTTAACGTAGTATACATTTTGGCAATAATAAACGATACAAATAATAATATTATATTAACAACACTTTATGCAAGTTGCAGTATCGACCGATATTTTTGCAAAAATTTTCGAACTGAAAAATGATTCTGTACAGTAGTCGTACTCTTTTTTCATACAGTTTTAACCACAGTAGGGGTGAATTTAATTCACGGGTGTCAGATTTTCATCCCCTATTGCCTTTTGTTTAATATTTAATGTACATATTATATGAAAGGATTAGTATATATTATGTTGGCAGGTAAACATAATATCAATTATGTAAATTTTGTTTTATATTAATTGTAACGTATGCGCATACTATTATTTTAATTATATGCATATTTTAACAGCTGGTCTTGTGTCTTGATCTCACATTAGAAACTCTAGTGATTTTGATTGATCATTAATCAAGTGATAGTTTATATTTAAATATTTTATTATGTTATACATTGCTTAATACTGTGAAAATCGAGGCACATCTAATATATGTTTTGGCGATCTTTACTATTCAACTCTATAGGTACTATAAATTGATAATTCTTTTCAGTCGAAAGTAGATGCATACTCAGGGTGGCATACACTCATTTTTGTACAGTCATAATGACATACCCATTATATATTAAACAAAAAATAAAAAAAATAGCCAAGTAAGTACCGCTCTGTTATACATTAGGTGTCGAGTGGGTTATACTATTATAGGTCTATTAAATTTGAATTCAATGATATATTATTGTATATGAAAAATGATTCTGAGCAGAAACAGTTTATTAGCCTATATTATCAAGTGATAATGTTTTTCTAATATAGTTATTAAATTAAATTATTTTACTTTTAGTACTAAAGTAGGTTGACATAATTTTTTTGTGAAAATATTGAATTTATATAGGTACGTATACTATTAGTATTTAATTGATGTACTATAGTATATTTATACCATATTATATCATCATTCATCAACTTATATAACTTAAAATTTAATAACTCTGTAGTAAATACTATAAAACAACAAAAGAATGTCATTAGTATAAAAAATAGATAATACCTTAAAATAAATAAAAAATTTCATCGCGTATAGTAAAAGTTTAAAGTTCTAGCTAATGTTTTTTAATCATAACAATATAATCAATAACATTATTTGTTTTACATAAATAATTTTATCCAAAGTTGAATTTAAAATATATAATAAAAAATAATTGTCTTTATATAATCTTTAGATTTCATGATTCTAGTATGAAATTATGTTACTTATGAGTTATGACTTATGAATAGAAACCAAAATTTATGCATTAATAATGTAACAAATATGATGCAATTATGCAAAGCAAAAGGGTAAAAATATGTATTAATATGGTCAAATATGCATTATAAAATTATATTATTTTAAACAATTACAAATATCAGAACAAATAAAATAAATATAATAAAATTAGAAGTGTTGGATCTTTTAACATCTAAGTATATTAACAAAATATTTGAATAAAAAAAAAAAAATCATTATATGTTTGTAAAGCAGTTAAAACATATAAAATATAACATTTAATTTATCAAATAATAGTTTATGAACATAGTATCGAACTAGAGAATATACAATTGTATACTGTATTGACAGTAGTTTTTTTCGCTAGTATGGCAGTATTTAAAAATTACAATTTTCAAAATAAAAATATGAAATAATTTGATTATTTTTTAAGATAGTAAAAAATGTGCACATAATATGCACTTATGAATAAATATGACCTAACCCTCCAAATATTCCACTATCATAAACAAAATTAAATTTGGTCTATAGAATTAGTTGGGTCTGAATCGTCCACATTTCAAATGCTCGTATAAGTGCATATAATATCAGTATGAACATGCAAATGCATATAATTCTGGTCTCTATTTATAGGTAATCTTGTATTCATTTTTCAAAAATTAGATACATAAATTATAAAGAAATATTTTTATGAATTTCTTACTACAAAATAGTTAAAATATTAAATGATTATTTAAACACTCTATAAAAATTACAAGTCTTTATGGTTATTTGCTTTTGTTTTGTAATAAAAAATAAAAATCGTTTGGAAAGAAATAGTTATTGTATGACTGAATGGATATTCATCATTTTATAACACAAAATTAGAAATGTTAGCAAAAAAAAACTTAGAATTTTATTTCAAAGTTATACTACGTATGTCTATTAATTGTTTTATAATATGTTGTTAAGTCATTTCTAATTATTAATTCATCATTTAATTTTCATACTCTCTAATAGACGGACTATCAAAAGAGTGATTAATTATTATAATTTTTTTTTTCCTAACGTAGATAGAAACTGTTATGGAAAACATTCCGGCAAACACATCAAGTGAGAATAAAAGCCTGATAAATTGTGTATACTACAGAGGAAACGGCTTCACGGCTTCCAAAACGTCATATGAGGTACACTCATCGGATGGTCCAGAGTAGTGGACGTTGACGTCGGCGTCTTTTATGAAGCCGATGTCGACGGAGGTCATCGGCTACATAAAAATCAACTTCTGTATCGAACCTCCAACGACAAATATCTAGGCCAACTGAAATGACTCTGGCAGTACAGCTGTAGAAAATATGGTACTGGAGTCCACAATTAAGGGCGTTAAGGAAGATATGTCCGTTATTTTCATAGGCACCGACGCGACAGTGCCGTTTGTCTTCCAACCGCAGCAGAACAGACTCCGGTTTCTTTCGATCTTCAGGATGGGTTTCTGGATACCGGATGTTGGTTATCGCTGCGGCTCACCGGTACCCACGAATGTCAGCGGCGGCGGTGGCAGTAAAGCAGATTTGCGTAAATGGCGGCGGAACGGATGTTCGCGACACCGTGCAGCGCAGTTAACGCTGCAATCGGTTGCAACGTTTCCGGGTGCATAATTATGCGGCATCGTCCTTCAGCCGATCGAACTCGATTGGCGGGGTGCCGGAGTGATAACGATGTAGCCGGCACGAGTCGCTGAGCCGGTTCACCGAATTTTCGCCCCGAAATCCTATCAGCCGAGTACGAACAGTCATCCGTTCCAGTTGATGCACTCTATTGCAAGTGCACTTGCATTCACCCGAATTTCCGTTCATTTGCATTACATTGCACGGGTCATTTTTGCAGTCTGTCGCAATCGCGCCGTCACTGCTAATCGGCCGTGGTCGTTGCGCGCCCATTACAATATGTCCAACTGCACTCCACTACCAGGAATTGTGGTAATCTGAATATAGATAACCATCAGTGACCATAATTATTCAATTCTCGCAAACGTAATCAGTTTTTTTTCCTCCTTTTCTGTTCATCTATTGTGTCACAATAGATTTTAAATATTGTTGTCTTTGGTTATTAATTAACACCTATTTGTTTATTGCAATAATATTATGTTATATTATGAATAATGTATTATAATATGACATAAATAATATTTTTTGTGTACACAAAATAAAAAAGAACTTTGTTCATATATTAATTAATTATTATTTATTTTTTATATATGTACCTACGTTTTTTATTGTTTGAGTTGAAATAATTATTAATACCCCAAAAAATAATTCTGTAGATCTATCGTTCTACTGTACAATTAGTTTCGAATGTAATATTACAAAAGTTTGATATCAAGAGAGATCACTATAATGGATATTTTTAGCTTAAATTGTAATTTTTTTTATTTTTTTTTAATGAACTACAGTAGCATTATTCATAATTTATTATATTATTTTTATTTAATTAATATGATTATTGTATATATGTTTGAACCATATTTTATTAACTTATATAACTCAAAATTCATTAAAGTCATTTTGTAAATACCGTGAAACAGTAAAAATAAACTCATAGTAACTATAAATTTATAATATTTTAAATTAAATCAAAAATATTATTGCATGTAGTAAAATTCATAAGAATATAAAATACATACAATTTGGAATTCTTACGAATAATGTTTTTCAAATTACTATGAAATATTTTACATATCTCTATTTATTAACTAAAAAACTAAATAAGTGATTTCATTCAAACTGGAACTTAAAATATCTACAAAAAATAATTTTCTTTATAATTTTTTTAGATATTATGGTTTTAATATTAACTAATTATGAGGAATGTTATATTAAATTTTCAAAATGTATATACAAAAAGAAAAGTTTTTATAAATTTTTAACTATTAGGTAATTATTGCGATTTTGACGAAATCTTAACTTTAAATACATTTAAAAAAGTTTATAACACTGTGTTTTTAATATTTTTATACAAACATAAGAATATAATTTGTAAAATGTTGTATTAAATTTTCAAGCATTTTTACCCAGCTAATATTTTACAATTGACATTTATATGAAAAAATTAAAAAAAAAATTGAAAACTTCCTATGTCTATAACTACTTTAAAACTATTTGAAATATTTTTAAAATGTGATTGTAAACAGAAAAATTATAATGTAAAGATTTGGTAAAAGTTTTAAGTATTTTCGGTTTTTAGTTATTCAATAAAATCAAAAAACAAAATCGATTTTTCAAAAATCAGATTTGTGTAAAAGTTTTTGATTTTTTAAAATTTTCTATTTTTTAAAATTTTTTGCTTGTTTTACAAATTATAAAAATTAGCACTAGGTTTTTTTATGTTTAACCTCTTTAAAATGCAGACTAGATTTAATTTGATAACCAAAATCACCCTCATTTTTGAAAATCAAAGCATTTTATCAAAAATTTGTCATATACTCATATAAAGAGAAAAAAAATCACATGATAAAATCAATACATTTATTCCTCCGTTCAGAATCTAATAACATTTTTTTATAAAAAATTAATAAAATGATCACATTCTAATTAGTTATTTATTAGTTCATCCATACTGAAATATGAAGTTGATAAATTTACCACTTTTGATAGCAGTGTTAACAAAGGTCACTTTTATAATTTTATACCTTTTCGTGTGTGGTATTACATACTCACTATTTTATTATGATAACAAAAAAAAAAAAAAAAAAATGAAAATATAATAAAAATTACATCACACGGCGTTTTTGTATAGGCAATTTAGGTACATATTTGTCGAGGGTTTTTTTTTCGTTATTAAATTATCATTATATTACTTATGTTGTTTGTAAAACATAAAACACTTTTAAGTACAATTTTAATAAGCAAATATAACTAAGAATAATTTTAAGAATCATAAGTATATATATTTATGTGAATGAGCGTTTGTGTGTGTGCTTATAAAGACTGATTGTAATTTTTGACTACTGAGAATGAATGAAATACTTAGCATTAGTTAATAATTCTTTTTTTGTCAAACTTGTAATTGAATTTAAAATGTATAGATGAATATTTATCTATTGTATGTTATAAATAATTATTTTAATTTATGTGATATGTTTCAATACTTAAAATGTAAGAATTTGAGAAATTAATGTTTATGCGTGTAAAAAATATAGACAAGTGATAATATTCTTCACTTTTAATAATTGGTCATTTTATTATTTATTTTAATTTTATGTAAAACAAATTTAATTTTGATATGCACAGAAAAAATAAACATTTCTTATTTCAGTTGTTGAATTATTCATTTTAGGTATTATGCATATTTTTTCATTGTTACAATTATGTTGTAAGTGTTCTTTTTTTTAAATCTAATATATATTTATATTTTATTTAACACACAGTAGCAAAAAATATTGAAAATATAATTAGTACTTTTACGTAATATTTGAAAAGTTCGAAAATCGTTCCGTAAAATATTTCATTAATTGTTTTAAATGTGATACATGAATTTCAATTATGAATAATTTATTTGTAATTGGTGTTGTATTTAATTATACATTAAATATTAATTATTGTTATTTTTTTTTATGCAAATAAAATCGTTTAAAATGAATATAATAACATGAGACATAATTTATAACACGAAAAAAAAATTAAATATGGTATTTGGGATAGTTACTTATATGGATAAGTTGGACTTATAGTTAGGTTTCAAAAATAAACTGTAGGAATCGTTGCAGTTCATAAAATAATAATATTCTAATAATGATAATATTATGATCAGACAATATTGATTAAAATTCTTTATTTTGTTCTTTATTGATGTTGACAGCTTTATAGAAAATGACTAAGAAACTTGAAAAAATTTTACATGACATTTAATATAATTATAAACAAAACAATAACAATTATGTTAAATATTATGTTGTAAGAGTAAAATCAGGATAATATTATAATATAATATGCCAAATAATATTGTTATTACTTAAAATATAACTTAAATGTTTTCATTTGTGGATAGTGGGTATACATACAGCCACGGATGAAACCCACTGGATACAATACTGTAGAATAATTAGAAACTCTGTTGCATAAGTTATATAATAATATATTTAATCGTATAGTAAATAAATACTGATTTCAGGTACTGATTCTTTATACTCATTATTCAATTCCTAATATTCTAATATTATGCATTACGGTAACGCACACGTCGATAATTGTGATCGGAAATATCGATTTCTCCTGTATAGCTGCGGGTAGGATGTCCGTAGGTTTGTGTAATCTCGATCGCGCTCGAAGTATCTAAGCCTTACAAAATTATAATACGCTATGGCGGTGGTATCTGCGATAATATCGATACGTGTAATTTTGATTTCCAAATCGTCCGAAGACAATAGACGCAGACGCGCAGTACAACATGATATAATAATAATAATGCGTGCCTACACTGTATGAGATACTGTGAACGTTTGTCCGAAAGTTGACGAAGTATATTATATTATAGTGTATAATTATTAACCTTCCGATTAAAACCATATGTTATTAAGATAGCACGCCGTATACAATAGAGTAAATAGTAGGGAAAACAACTTACTTTGAGTGATGGCAATACGTAAACGAAGTCCGTTCGTCGGATTAAGTTATGAATATTATTTAAAGTAGGTACATAATATTTATGTCTGCCTAAACAACGACCTCGGTGAAAGATAATGCATCTATCCACTGTTTAAATAACAATGTGTATTAATGTCTATGCGTGTTTAGTGTTTGAAAAAAAGAAAAAAAACGAAAGACGAAAAAGCATAGTTATGTAATTTGCTCGCGTACTCGTCACTATAAGGAAAATGTGTTTATTCGGCTCGTCGTTTTTAATGGTATTATTATTATTTTTTTCTTCTAAGGAAATCCGCCAACTCGTATTTTGGCACGAGACCGTTATCTATAAAGCCGTTTTCTGTGTCACGGGCAAAGGTCCGGTGCGCAAATCTCACAACAAATACCTACGCGTGTTCGCAGAGATTTTTCGGTCCACAGTTCGACCACGTCTCTGGCGAGAAATTCACGACACAACTGTTCATTCGGATGGGTTGCGGAATATCAGCACAATAAAAAAAAAAAAAAAAAAAATAAAGACGTACGACGATGGCATTGATGAAACTCAGCACGTATACACATTGTATACCTAAATATATATATATATATATACATATAATATCCTCGTCGGGGAAAGATAAATTAAGTCAAGATAGTAAAAAAGGTTACGCGCGCGCGCGCGCGCGCACACACACACAAACATAAGGACTTTAAATTAACACAGGGACAAGGCACGTGGCTCCTGTCCATCGCTGCGGTCGACTACACGCCCCGTGAGTATTCGTTCTAATTAAGCATGCCATCGTCGGTCTTATACGAACACATATCCACCGCCGTCGACGACAACGCGTGTACGACCTAAATACAAATGTGTTACACACTATAATATGATACATCATTATTTATACAATCATATGAAATGTGATGCTGTGTATAGCGAGGTACACCGAATATTACCGATATCGCGGCGTGTTACGGCCGTCAAAGACGACGGACTACGTCGCACGCGCCCGACTCGTATGCTGCCTGCATAATAATATTATGCGCTTTCCTGTTTACCTGTGTACACGAAAAACGCATTATATAATATTTTGCGTCGGTCGTGTTATGTTTGATGCACAATACGCGCTAATGTACAATAACAGCGGCTGTATGTAGTGCATAACGGGTGATCGTAGAAACGGGGGAATAAATCATAATCGCTACTATATTGTCGTTGTCGTCACGCGATATCTCGCGGGCCTGTCCCCGCCGTCCGGAGGGGTGCGCGAGTGGTGTTCGCCGAAAACCGGTAGCTACCCTCTGCGCCCTACCGCGTACCCCTCGCGTACACTATCCTATTATATTATTTTAATATATTACATATTATCATCATACACTACTATCATTGTAATAGACCGGCGTGCGCGCGCGCGCGAGCTAGCGGGTAAAAGATTTCGTCCAGGCTTTAACCACCCCTCGGGCCTTTTAGAGTACCAGGGCCGTAGACGGTTGCACGCGGCGCGACGGCGTTATACAGTGATATATATATATATATATATATATAATGGCTTATCAAAGCACTACCCTTGTCGCCGCGCCGAGCCCGGTGGCACGCACCCTTTGCACAAAAGCCGCGATGACGCCGCGCACACCTTTATCTCGTATTATACGTAGGTATTATGCTACGTGGAACATTGTACGCGACGCACAGCACGTTTTTTATTTAATTTTTTTTTTTTTTTTTTGTCTATTCGTGTGTCGCATAAACTTTTGTTCACCCCTTGGCCCGATATTCAAAGGCGCGACAAACAAGCTGCAGCGGCGGTGCGTGTATATATTAAACCTATTTTTTTTTCCGCATACGTGTATGCACGTCAATTGCGTGCAGCTGGAATTCGATTTATTATTATAATTTTTTTTCACCCCACCCCTATCCCTACAGTGTTCAAGAGCTCCGCAAATGCCGTCGCGGATTCGTTGGCTCTCTGCAAAATGTTTTCACCACGCGAAACACATCGGCTCTCGCTATACTCATTTCACTCTCCCGCTGCAGATAAGTCGCGCGCATTGATTGTAATTTATAACTATAATAATCCGTCGACCCTGTAAAATGTTGTTCAGAATAATATTGTATCGTTATTACCCGTCACTCGACCACGCTGCGTGACAAAAATTTAAACCACAAGCTAATGTATGCGTAACGTTAATAGCGATAAGAGATATTTAAAGACGATACGACTTCGGTTTGTATTTTATTAAAAATCTAATTATGTGAGCTTTTACGTTATTTGTTGGTATTTTTATATTTTACTCGTACCAACGTGGCTGCCAGTTTTTCTTTGGCTGAAATTAGTTTGCTTATGTAAAATGTTAAAAGTTGAATCGCCTCTAATTTAATTTGAAATAAAATCAAACTTACGACGGCTTAATCTAAAAGATTCTTCGAAGACTTGATTTTATTTTATTTCAAACAGTCATTGATTAGTATCTCATGGTAACTTTCTAAACTTCTAGCTTTGTATATTTATAGATATAATGTATATATTTTGATCTTTTCTTTTTTCTCCCGACAAATAACAGTGCAATAAAATCTTGTCGTAGTCCGCTTATTCTGATAAATATGTCTTCATTAATTTTATATTATCTCTTATGAAAAACTATTCATTTAATTCAAAATAATTTAAAATGTACACGTCATAATAACGTATAGTAGGTACATTAATAATAAACTATTATTATTAGCATAATTGAGTTTCAAAAAATAATTTTGATATAATTTTATTACGATCGCTGAGTAGAATCCCTAATAACACGTAAACCTAACAATGCAAACGTCATTTTTTACTAGGTGTTTTGTTCGGGATTGCACAAGCGTAATCGTACATGCTTAAGAGGATGCTAACCCGCATACGATATCTTCGTTGAATAGACACATAGCATACCAAATTGTTCGATCTGAATAATTCATTTAACTTTGTCGTGTTTAATATTTACAGTAAATTTACCAATTATCAAATTTAAAACTAAGAATATAAATTAATGAACCTCGCAGGTTTTGTTTAATATTTCTATTTTAAAGCAAAATATGAGCGTTTTAAAATGCACAAATAATTTAGATTTTTTTAAATGCTCATAACTCACTTTATTTTAAAAATTTACAACGGTATGCATTTTTTGTAAGATGGAGACACCGCTACGGGTGTAGCGTACTCTTAATACAACTACCACGAAAAGCATCAAACTATGTATGACTTTAAAGTTCAGATATTAAATATGTTTCATTTGTACATATTCGATTTCTACAGACGTTTATATATATAATATAGTATATACAACCGTTTCTCTATTATATTAAAAGAGTTTTTATTAGGATAAAATTTACTTGAAGAAATCATAATAATAGGTATATATTATTTCATTTCAACGCGTTTGTTTATGTAGCGTGAAATTCAACAAAGATTTTTAGTATACTTCTTTACGATTGTGAAATACTAGTAGTTTTGAAATGTTTACAAAAAACATCGAAACGATATTAACGCTAAGCTCCAGAAAATAATAATCTGTTATAAAGGTTTCTGTATTGAAAGATTATATTTATTTTTATTATTATTTGTCAACAGACGTGATTAATATTCAAAGTATAAGTTATATCGACGGACTTTGTCTCTATATATTAAATTTCATTTTATTAGAAGTCGTTACGAAAATAAAAAAATTAATTTCAAATGTCTTGTTGTTTTATTCACCCATAATATAGTTCAATGATTTGGAAAATTGTGCTCGAAATATTTTGATTTATTATTGTTTAGTACGAACTACATAGAACCGAAAAATGTATTGATTTCACGAACCACGACGTTATTGTTATTATTTTTGATTACGTGTTTTATACTAAAAAATGTAATTCAAATATCTACAATAATTAAAATCATATTTTTAATGTATGTCTAAAGTGTCTCGACATTCCTCGACCAGTAACTTTAGTAAAAGTTTACTGAAAAGTTTATTTTATAAAATTAACGCACAGCCATCGAGTTGTTGCAATGTTTGCTCGTAATCGTTTTTTGAGACATCACGTCGCGGTAAAATTAAAATTAATACTAAGCCATTATCCTGCAGCGTCAAGAAATGTTATAAAGTTGAGTATATATTATGGCATCATTCGTTTTGTACTTAATCAGTCTCGTACTGTTGTTATTACTACGGTTATTGCACACCGTCGAAATATTTATTTATTTCCCAATATTGCTACTAAATCAATTACTATTTTTGTTACCACCGGCGTACCTTTAAAACAGCAAACGGCGCAGTGCGCAGTAATATTAAATTACTACAATGATAGAAATAAAAAAAAAAAAAAAACAGTAAGATAAACAAAATGTTTTGATATAATTAATATTTTAATTAAAAGGATTACGAGCGTAAAAATTCAAATCGGGGTTTTCAGCTGCAGTGGCATCTGAATATTATTATAATATAATCAAACAGATGTTTAAACAGTCTAAACGTATGTTAAAGTGTGCGTGGTATTTAAAACACACCACACATTATTATTATTATTATTATTATTATTGTTATGCAGTAATATTATTGTCACACCCGACAGCTTTAAATTTACCCGTTTTTGGAAATCGATTCGTACTGTAAATTGTACATGTCAGTAGTGGTAAAAGCTTATTTTTTTTTTTAGCCAAATAAATACTGAGGATAATCGAGCATTGACAATCCGACATGGTGTATGTTATTTTATGTGTATACTCCTTGAATTCGGCAAAACGTATTTCGTATAATGGGTTCATCGGGTATATATATACAATAATACCGCAGTTTACAAGGCATTATTATACAGAATAAAGTCTTAAAACCCATTTGCTGATGGTTTGTTGGATTTTTAAGTGTACTGTCTGCAGAACATCTCTTGCGCGAAATCATTTGATGATATACTCTTCGGTTCGAATAATATAATACTATGGTCATTTTTTTTTTTTTTTTTTATTGTTTTTCATCTATTTATTATACAATCTGTAATATATTTTTTTACGATAAGTATAAGTGATATATATGTTTAGTAATGGGGCTATAGCCTTGAGGGGAGAATATATCCAGTAATATAACTTTACGGTAATGGACAATGGTTTTTAGTCATTTAGGAGATCCTAACATCATTTACGTTTCAAACGTCTTCTGGGGTCACCTAGAATTTTAAGAACAGATTACGTAAAATTTTGAAGCACATACACAGAATGATTTACCAAATGTAGTCACCTAATCTCCTCTTTTACTGAATGATTTAAAAATAGTATATTTATTAAATCCGAAATATGAACAAGTAGTTTATCAATTAATAAAATGTTTATATTAAGTATAATGGTTTTTAAAAATGGTCTTAAAAAAATTTAAAATAGATAAAATATTGAATTTAGAGCTTATTATAATATTAGAATATTTGTATAAATTATGAATGTTAATAAATCAATATACATTACTAAAGTATTCAAATTACCATAATTCTATATCTTTCAAATTTATTATTACGAATCTATTACCGTTATAGTAACTACACAAAGTTAAATGACTCAAACGCTATTCATTTGAATTTTAATTTTTATACGTAAAAATTTTTAGAAAGATATTCGCAAAATAATTTATTTTGTTAAGGAAGGTTTTTGTTTAAAAAATATTGATTTGTGTCTCCACTAGACACCTCTCAAGTAGTATAAAATATCTCAAAAATGTAAAAATATGTTATACTTATTTAAAAATTCCAAAAATTATATTTTGAATAGCTTCATTATTGCGTCCTTAGTAAATTACTTTGCAAGATGTATTCGTTTTTAATAATAAAGTAATAAATGTTTTTAATCTAATATTACGAACTAGTAAAAATTATTTGCGTAATGCACATACACCATATATATTTTTGATAATAAGTGAATGCGAACAAACGCCAATTATGCGTGTTTTGAATATTTTTATAATTTAATATATATTCACTGTACACAAAATTACAAATAAATTGCCAACATTCATTACTAAACGTTTATTATTATGTTGAGTTTCGGCATTATGTGTGACCTAAGATATTTCCTGTCAGCGTAGGCAATGCAAAAGCGTTATTCATTGCCAAAACGCTCTCCGTACACTCCAATCAGTTCCCACTATTGCACTATAATTCAATAACAATATTATTTTACTCGAAGAAAGTTGTGTTGATAACAAAGCTCTATTCTTACAAAATATTGTTTACACTGGAAACTTGTGTACAATATAAACAGGCGGTATCACTAAGTTTATAAGCTGTTATATAATAACGTTTATACAATAAATTACGGTATCGGAACATTTCTCGCTATTGAAGTCTGTTGTTTATTATAGAGTAGGGGATGGTATATTGTATAGGTACCTCCTACAACGAACGATTTGTCGTTTTCGTAAGATCGTAGAAATAGATTTCATAGAAAGTCGATGTTAGTTGCTTTGTGCGAGAACACGCTATAACGATTTTCTACAGGATTAATTGCGTATACTTACCTATATTGTACCTATAATGCATTAACACAATACATTATGCGCGTATAATAGTTTCCTCTGAAATAAATTAGTTGATAATAATTAGAATTAAAAAAACAAACAATACACGTTATTCAAATTAGAGCCCATGAGTATATTCACGTTTTTCTTGCGGCTACCAGTGTAATGCGTTCTGAATTAGACCCACGCATTATTTAAACGTAGGTTTATAAATGATAGCAAATATATTCCTGTTGTTTAAAAAAGAAATTAATTATTGCTTATATTATGCAACAAAAGCTGCATTTTGTCTTAGAAAATACGAGTAGCTAAATGTGTTAAACTTACCTACGATTTATTTTCGTCAAATGTATAAAATAATACATAGAATTCAATAACATATGGGAACTCTTTTATAAATGCGTCGAGTTTCATAGAATTCACTAATATTTAGCTAACAATAATAATCACTGATAAAATACACACTGTGCCACTGTACCTATTCAACTAATACTAAACTAATACTAACCATTTGAGTTTTAAAATATAATTAAAGGTGTTCACAATATGTATAATATTATAATATATGTGTGTACCTACAAAAGATTTATTTTCATAAAATGTAATTGATTTATTTGGATATTACTTCGTGTTTGCTTATTTAAAATTCTGGTTGAAGACGAAAATAATATTTGTTGCCAGAGTAGGTACTGTAAAGAAAAAAAATAACCTCGATTAAATATTTATGCCGAGAACGTTTAGCGAGATTAAAATGAAAAAAAAATAAATAAAAAGTTTAAACTGTATTACTCGCGGACTGAGTAAGTTTACTTAAACAGAATTATACGACCCGCGCCGATTATTTATCTAATATTAGCTGCTTCGTTGTTTGTAATGAAAAATGTATTGTTATGTAAACGAGTTTAGTATAAGTGCTTTGTAAAAATCCTCTACATTTACTCACGAGAACATTGAAGATCTATACAGTATAATATATATTATTACAATTACGTATTATATTATAATGATGTACGTGCTTCAACGATTATAATCGTGTCTCAAAAATTTAATCCCTACGGATTTTAACATCAACATGATCTCTATTAACCGTTCTGAGTTAACGTTGTTATAAATGTTTTTGATTCGAAATTAAATATTTTTGCAGCTGCCGAACAAACGTTACCGTACGATAATGATATTAATAATATTTTCTTCGGTCTTGTACGGCGTGTTATATTGTATTGTGTTCCTCAATTCTGATTAATTATAACATTATTTATGATCATCGTTTGCAATATCCGTCGTCTCCCGGCCATTTCGTGACGTCCCCCCTCCCGTCGAATAGCACAGTTGTCCGTATATAGGTAAAATTTTCGGAGTTTTTTTACCGATCATTATAATGTACACACTCTGTACAATATACATATCGTATGATATGGTTTGTACGAGGGCTAAGCACGAGGGTAGAAAACGAGGTCGTCGTCATCGTCGTTAAGTAAACCAAGAAACCAAAAGAACCGAATTAACGCACTCTAGTCAAGTGTTTATATTAGATAGGTACATATAATTTATGATAAACAACGTGGCGGTCAAGAAATATTACAATATTTATAAATAACGAACCGAAATGGTCCCAGACATCATTGTCTGCGAGTACCTATTATAACGTATTGTATTACTGTAAAAGCACAGTCTAATTGTTTACGATATAATAATATAATACTAAACAATACAGTCGAACACGCGTATATGTATCGTATTATATTAAAATAATATTATAAATTTTATTGTAATAATATGTGTGTAAGCCCCGCGATGTTTGTTAATATGTAACGGTTATAAGAATATCCGGTAATTAAGTCTGACATTATCGTTATTGTTCGGATGTGGTATTGTTGCCGACAGAACGAGCTCTCGGCCACTTAACCCGATCGCTGCGGGCAGCCGCCGCCGCCACTAGTCGGCCCCGACGCCACTGACGCTGCCACTACCGCCGCCGCCGCCGGTGTTGGTAGCATAGTGAATGGACGGTAAATTTTCAGCCGCAGAGACAAAATAATATTATGTAAACGCACCACCTGGCCTCCAGTACAGCTGCTGCTGTCGCTATTGCTGCTGCTGCTGCTGCCGTTGCCGATGGTTTTTTATAATATGTGCCGATGAAAGGGGAGAAACGAGTGTACGTAATATGCGTGCGTGTGTGTGGAATAGAAAAAAAAATTTCACATTATAACAATGGTCATCGATAGTGGCGGAATAGTGGCGGTGGGTGGGGGGGATAAAAAAAACGTTTGTTTTACGACATTTTTAACGGTTTCGGATTGACCTTCGGGCGAGTGGCCCTCCCGCGGTCAAAATAAAACAAGAAAAAAAAAACAATATTCCAAAAACTGTAACGCTGTAGTAACATCAGTAGCAACACTGCAATAAATATGTAATAATATTTATAAACATGTATGTGTTTGTCATGTAGGCGTTTGTAAATTCTCACTTAGATTTTGTAATAATTTATTATGATTAGAGGGAACGGGTATTATTGTACTATTACTTATAAGTTTTTGTCTAGTTTTAAATATTATAATATTTGATATTATCTAGTTAGATAAAAATATGTTTCATATATTTCTGAGTAAAACGATGATAATTTGATTTTTTTCATGGTCACGCTGATCTTTATTTTCTACGTGCGTTAAATGTATGTGGTCTTTAAAATTAATGTGTTTCTTTTTATTAAATTGGTTATTAGAATTCCCAAAATTTTAAATTCAGCTAATATAATACCTGAATACTTAAATTAATTTCTGAATAAAGCGTTTTGAAGTGATGGAATAATCAAAGTGCAGTTGTTGTGAAAAATCAGTATTATTAAGTTAGAATTTTTAAGTAAGTTATACATATTTTTACTTATAAAAACATCAACAAAATAAAGGGTGAGAATAGTAGGTAGATACAGAAATGTAGGTAATTGATAACGTTATTTTTATTAAATTTAGTTTTAAAACAAATGATTCTTAAATTGTGAGCAGTTGCAATTATAGAATCAGCTAAATTGTCAATGATTTGATTAATTTATTATGGGTCAAGGATGTAACAAATGAAAATACTTTTAATTTTTATTCTGAATTTAATGAATAACAGATATTTTTGTTTTTTTTTTATTACAATAAAATCTTTTCTTTTCTAATTAAGGTTATTGATTTACTATATAACATTGAACTCTACAGGAGTTACGACCAAAACAATGTCAACGTCAATGTTATGTACCTATTTTTATATATTTTTTTTTATAGTCGTGGTATATTCCTTACTTGCGCATTGGTATGTTATCATTATTTATAATTTCATGCATTATTTTGTGGACGAACAAAAAAAAAAAAAAACCCCAGTGTTTTAATGTTTTCAATTATTTTCTCGTAATTTTGGGAATTATTTATGACTACATAAAAATATTTTATAATGTTTAATAATATTATTATATGAACAGTGTAGATACTAGTCAATTATTTGTTTCTAATTAATGGAAATATATTGATGCTACGTACAGGTTATACAAACTGACAAAACTATGATTAGGATATCGATTATCTATGTTACGAAATAAAATAATTAATTGTTGAAAACATAAATCAAACTTTAAAGAAGAACTAATCAATAACAGTTTACGCGGTTAATGTTTTACAGTTATTATAAAATCCGAATATTTGTATACTTTTACTATAGAACCCTAATTTAACGTTGCTAGCAAATAATAACAATATAATTGAATACTTTTTGTTACCTAATTAAAAGTTCTTTAATCAACAAAAGTAAAAAAGTTTTACTCTGAAATTCGCATCTACATAAACCATTTTTAATTGAATGGAACACAAATTTTTGTAAAACTATAAATCTAAGAAAAAAAAAATTGAATCAAATACATTACATCATCATCATAGATCATGATAATACCTATATTTATTTTGTGTTTTACAATTTATAGTATATATTTAAGAAATGTCTTTGTGATCATAAAAAAAAAGTAAGTTTGAAAATTTTTTTCTTGGTTGGTTATAATTATATATTATTTTAAACTTATACATATTATTTTCTATAAGTTGTATTCATTTTTTATTTTTATTTTTTTTATTGAAGCAACAATTTGTTTTTATTATTTTAATAAATTTCGTTTAAATGTATCTAAGCTTTGTAAAATATTTTCTATGCTCACTTACAATTTGAATTGTTGCGAAATATATAATTATATTTACAAAAGATTAATAAGAAAAATTTAATTTGTAAACTTGGGGTTGTATGGAGTTATATTTAAAAAACGACGATTTATCGTTACTTTTAAATTTAAACCCATACCACATCCCCTAAATATATATGTATATTATAGTAGCAAACATACATGTTGAAAATATTTACTATCACGTTATAGTTATACTACGTATTTGTACCTATAAATTATAATTTTAATTTTTAATTTTTTAGTCTTATTAATGTGAAGCATATTAACCTGTACATAGATACATTCAGTTTTTTAGAATGTATAAATATCGTGGGCAGTGGCTAGCATAAAGCTTAAATTAAAATATAATATTTTTCCTAATATTTTTTGTGATTTGAATTGAATTAAACTATTTCTTCTTAATGTAATTATAATATTTTAATATGATTGAAAAAAATAAATTAAACTAATATTATACTACGATGCCTTGTAAACATGTATACCTACGTTATATTTATATATACTAGACATTATGGTGCGCATATGCTTCTTAATATACTTGTTGAGTTATTATGTTTGTATCATATTTATATACCACACCACATGGAAAAACAAAATTAGAATATTAAGACAGTGAAAGATTATCCCCCTCGTGTGTTATATATGTACTCGCCTATAGTTAGGGAATAAGTGGATAATACAATTTAAATATATATATAGTTATAATATACATGCATATGGGTTTTTTTAATGTGAATTTAAACAAATTAGATGCAAGCGAGTTGGGTGCGCTACTGGGGCGTGTAGTGTCTTTAAATTTAAAAGCGATAATAAATCACCATCGCGTTCGAAATTATTTTATACCGAGCGGAGACTGTATAACCTACCCGAAATCGATGAAGATTTCAGTATTTTACATAATTATTTAAAGAAGTATGCGCTCCGGGCATATAGTAATTTTCTTGGTATTTTTTAGAATTTTGTAATACGACCTGTTTAAAGTACCATCCGTGTTCAGTTCCCATTCCACACAGGTGTTGTACTCGGAAC
Source organism: Melanaphis sacchari (assembly GCF_002803265.2). NCBI lineage: Eukaryota > Metazoa > Arthropoda > Insecta > Hemiptera > Aphididae > Melanaphis > Melanaphis sacchari. Next base: position 5,605,042 of record NW_020271335.1, read on the forward strand.
CAAATAAGTTTTTTGTATACCACGAAAAGTACGTATAAGTTATTGAATATTTAGTACAATATGTATCATGATCACAAAGCTTGAAAACTTGGGCATTAATAAAAATTATATCTTAAACGTTTTTATGATAATTTATTGTTTTAATAATATTTTATTGAAAAAATAATGTTATCATTTTATAGGAATACAAAACCAATGTAGGTGAAGTAATTATCGAGACTTATTTTATGTATTAATTGATTTTCGAGTTTATTTATGTAATTTATGAACTGGATTCTAGTACACATATTATAATTGATCTCCGGATAATTTATTAGCGTTATCTGACAAAGAGGTTGACTTCCAACATTTTTTTAAATTTTTATTATTAAATTTAGTGGATTATGATACTTGAATTCATCATGTTTATATGACTATATAAAAGTATGTTGAATTATTTTATTTAGTTATTAAATTTAATATATAGTTGACTTTTTTCATATATTAAATATATTTGATATCTATCAATACGGTTTTAGTTGTATTCAAATTTGTAAAAAAATTCCACGTTATACTTCTTTATTTAAATTTCATCTGATACATAACAAAGAGAAAGAAGAATTTTTTAACGAACTTAGGTCAATTTACTGGTTTCTGTTTAGGTAAACAAATAGTTACCTGGGAATCAACTGAAATACAGTTTAAAAACATAGTAATATAGGTGGTACCTACATAATAATATTTTGTCTTTTTATTATTTATCACATCACAAACAAAATAAATATCGTGAGATATATACTGTAAGTTTATTTGTATCTACCAATAACTTATATGTACAATGATATGTAATGTTAGAAAATGAAACAGTTATTATTGTTGACTGAAATTAATTTTTATGATTTGAACTCATGGTTTTAAATGTAATTTTTTAAACATTTAAAATATCATGCTAACACACTGTACATAATAAAAATAAAATAAAAATATTTTGAATGTACTCCACACGTTTAGATATGCTTCATTTGAAATTTGTTAGTGTTATGATTTTACATTGCATGCCTTAAACTTTAAACAAAGAAACATTATTATATTATTGATATTAACGTAGTATACAAAATGAGTATGTTTATGGTATATTTAACGTCGTGTTTTTGTTTAAAAATGTAGGTAAATAATTTTTACTACGCCAATATATATCGTATTTGATTACACTGTAAAGAGTGTAAAGTCGACAAGTGTTTAATAAAATCAAACGTTAAAAAAAAAAAAAAACACTGCTATGGTAATTGTATATTTTAATATAATCGGTACGAAATACGAAACATTAATGTTATTAAAATCTACTAGATCAAAAAGTAAAATTTCCACATCTCTTGAAGTTTTCTTATTTATATTACATATATATTTTATTTTTTATTCTTTTCTTTTTTTTCTTTTTTTACGAAGTAGAGAAACTTTTGTGAAACCCGAAATACGCAAGAGTTAAACAATAAGAAAAGGGCAAAAGAAATAAAAAAGATGTAAAGCAAAACTTTTTAAATAAAAACTGTATTGTATATACAAACAAAATGTAAATAAACCAAAATTCAAGTCGGATAAAATAGTCCCGAGAGTCTTTTCAAAGAACACATTTCTTACATGCATACGTACTTCTGTTGACCTTATATGATATAACAAGAACGATACACTTATTTGATTTCGTTAAATGTTGTTAACTTTATTCACATGCATTTTAATTTATTTGACTAATAAATTATTCTGAACACAAATAATTTAAAACAAAATTATTCTAAAATTAAAGTTTATAACAAACATATATTTTTGACATAATATGACGAAATTGCAAGTACAATATTACCTATATATTACACATTACACAAGTATAGATTTTAGATTTGTATGATGGTTTTATTGTGTTTCAAAATAATGTGTTATTCAATATAAAATGTAAAAATGATAACTAATCAGTCTGAGACAGTTTTTTTTTTCTAACGAACACCTAAATTACAATTAATTTTTTTTTTATTTAGTACTGTAAAAACTGAATCAGATATTACTATAGTTTACAGAGAAAAAAATTAAACTATAAAAAAGAAATGTTTGTTGCATAATGGTTTTTATACAGATAGCAAGTAATTAAAATAAATACAACCCTTAATTGAAAAAAATTGTTTCTTGACTGAAGTGTAAGAAAAGAATAAAATTAAGATAAAGAAAAAGATTTTTTTTTTCTGGTAGACGATATTTCTGTATAACAATAACAGTTAATTATTTTATAATTAAATGTAATTTACGAGTATATAATTGCTTATTATATGTGCTATAATTTACAATACGTACGTATTTTGTTAACATGCAATAAAATTAGTAACAAAGAAATATTTTTAAAAATTAAGCTAATCAAAAAACAGTTAACCAGCTATTAAAAAATTATTCATGTATAAACTCTGAATTGAATTTAAAAAGTATTAAATATTAAAATCCAGCAACTAAGTCATTATAAAGTTCGTACTGTTATGTATTATAAATTAAATTTATTAAATGTATTCATGAAAATTTCTAAATTTTAGTAATAATTTACCTCTTTCTATTATTTTACAAAATTAGATTCAACAAGTGTTTATTTTAATTGGAAACTAATACGTGTAGTATGTTGTTTTAGAGAATCTAGTTAAAAAATCATCGATTTTAATATTTATTAGATTTTAACATTTTTAATAATAATACATAAATTCACTATAATATATTGTAAGCACGAATTTTAATTTTTTTATGCAATTTATTTTGTACACAAAAAAATGTACCTATTTAAAAAATATTATAAAAAATAGAACTTAACGATGAAAATCAATGTTTTTGAATTATTTTTATAACTTTCACTAGATTTTGATTTATTATATAACAATATAAAATTATGATTGATGTATATTTTATAGGTGTACTCGTGAATCATATAATAGTTTTCTGGTGTAATTTGAGAATCTTTGGATCATTTATGGAGTTTATACCTAGGTATTGTTGGACTAGAACAAACTTCCAGATTAGGTGTCATCAATCAAATTGATACTTGATTCAGATATTTTTAATTATATATGATGAATAAATAAAAAATAAAATAACTGTCGAGTGCGAATATTTTAGATTTTAAGTCTAGCAATGAATGTATTTATTTTACAATGATTTGTTTCTTAAAATTTTTTTTTTTTGTATTTTAAGAAACTTTTTCTAGGGCAATATAATGCTCTGCTCATCGATTAAAAGTAAGAATATCTTCACTCAGAATTTATTTTTCATCGTATATACAATGATTTATCATTTAATTAAAATTTAACATATCAACCATTATACAGTTTCTCCTAGATCACTAGGTATTACACTTATATTTTAATATACAGCAGAGCGATTACTTACTGTCTCACTTTTTCGTATTCCGTTATACTTTCAATCCAAACGTATAAATTAAATGTATTATTAAATAAAATGTAGAGATAATATAATATAATATAATATAATATGAATACATTTTCATTATTATTATTTTTTTTTTTTTTTATAAAAGTCCTTCATAGTAAACGCAAAAAAAATAAAAATAAAATATAAAATTATATGATAAATAAGAAAGAGAATAATAACGAAAATTATTTAACTAAAGCTTGCATATAAATATATAAATAAAAACATCATTATTATAATACTAGTTCGTTAAAATCTTATTCTGTTTGAAATGGTTACTATTTTTAATTTTATTTTTTCATAAATTGTATTTCAAGTAATTAATTATACAATGGTACATAGCCATAAATTATATGAACAATTTATATTTTACAAGAAATATTTTTATAAGCATAGTTATGATATAGTCTACAGTAAATCAAGTTAATTGGATATTACTATACACGTATTATAAAATAATGGATAAAATATCATGAACATTTTTGATCTAACTTTTTAATAGAATTTTGTTTCTAAATGTCATTTACAGTTGTTTCGTTCACTTGGCTACGGAAAATACCAGAAAAGTGCAGATTGTGAGTGAAACCTTAATTTAAACCTTATTATAAACCTAATAAACTATTCTGTTCTAGACGTGATGTATAGTTTATTATTTTTAAATTTATTTCTCTTCCACCAATCACTGGTATCTATGTTGTAACGGATATAACAGTAACATAATATCATACTTTGTATGATATTACTATATCGTACTTCGAAGTTTTCAATTCTACCTATATCGTAATTTTACCTAACGAATCAGTCAGTCAAGATATTTTATTTTACAAATACTGTTAATTACTATACCATAATTTCGTATTATGGACACTGAAATAATGGCGTATGACAGGATTGAATCATTAAACCGTCTAGATAATGATATTAGTATCTCAATTTTTTGTTTTATTCGCCATGAACTAATTTAACGAATCTAGTTATCGATTTTGATACAATAATAAAAATGATATGAAACACGGACGATTTCCTTTAAATAATAGTATAATACTTACTTACCTATCTATTTAAAATCAAAACGCTATAGCGTATATAATATATAAGAATACGATGTCAATGACAGACGCACTATATAGGTACTGCAGAAATTACTTAACGGGAAAGCGGATAAAATGCTTTTATTATAAAATCTTTTAACTATATTACTTTTGGTCTGAAGTATATATAGACGTGTCATTGGTAAATGTATTTCGAGTAAATGCCAAATGGTATTAAAGTTAACAATAAAATTATTTTGTCCTTCATTGAACATTTTGAACCGTACCGAAAATACACTGATAACGATAAGATGTTATTTTCTCCGATACTTTTTGAACAAATAAATACGTATTGCACCTATTTACAAAAGTAAAAAAAAGTTTAATACAATAACGTTCATTGTTTGTAGACTATTTCTATCGGCGAGAATCATATTACTATATGTGTGCGAATTCATAAACGCTTATTCGTTAGTAAATTATTGTTTATAGTACGAAACATATTAGGAATTAGGTATATAATATTACGCTGTCGCAAGTGTGTTTGGTACACTTAGTGTTCGAAAGAAAAATTAAATTTATCGCTCAAACCAAATAGGTTTGTGTATCGTATTTTTAAGGTTTTTTTTTTCGTGTTTTACTGAAACAATTTTTTTTTAATTGCGAGATGAAAAATATATAAAATTCTTGACGAAATAGTGTACCGACTATTTGTAAACGAGTATGTATTTTTTCCCTTTACGTTTGTAGGTACAAAATCTTAATCCTTCAAAATAAAAACTGATTTTATAGGCACTTCTGCACTGAGGTTTTGTGTCGGGATTTTTATTTCACGGAACAATAATAATTTAACGCTGAAATCTGTCCGGATAACGTACACTCGACACTTGCCAGCTCAATATTTTTAAATGTGCTCTACAGTGTCTGACATCTGCCATACAATTATTTGGCTCCAGGTGAAGGAAGTCTTTAAACCAGTGGGAATGAATATAAAAATTTCTCCTTTTTGCTGTGCTCGCTGCAAGGAAATGGGCGGAGACAGCTGGTGGCTGCAATTTTTGATACTTTTACCGCACAGTTCGATAAATAATTCCGGAATTTTATTGCCCAATAAATTCGAAGGCTTATTTAGTAATGGCACACTGTGTACACGGGGAGGAGGATGAGAGAAATGAAAGACAGTCGCTGGAGAAAAGGTATCCTCGTACGGGCTTTTGTGATGCTCCGTGTGACTGTATAGTCGTCCGTTACCAGCCCCGCGCTGCGCCGCGTTCTGTATAATAATGGATATAATAACACGTACAGACGAAATTAAACAAAAAAAAAAAAGACACTCGTAAAATTTAACGTTAAGTGATAAATATTGTGATTTTTGTAATACCAGTGACGTTTATTGGGCTACGACAAAACCCAACATCCCAGGGTCTCCAAACATTGTCGTTACGTGGCCGCGACGAGCTGTAGGTCAACGGCACATGTTTCATCATCCCTCCAATAATTTCCGATTATGACGATGACGATGATGGTGACGGTGGGTAGAGTTGATGATTTCCGATGTTTTATGTGACAGCGGCCTTTATTCTTGACACACAATCGAACTGGCGATAAATATTTTGGCTTATAAATTCAACCTTATAACGGACTTGTTGCAGACGAGTAATATCAATACATGAGCATATATTATACTACACCCAATAATAATACTCGTATATTATTGTAGTTTATGGAACGTACGCTCAAATTTTAACTACATGCCCATATTTATTTATTTTATTTCACTGTTTTCCTTTTTTTTTTTTACGACTCGTCCGGAATCACAAAAGAGTCGTACGATTATTATACGTCCAAACATATTCGTACGGAATATACGACTTACAGTGTAATAATAATATTCAATATACCTATTATACCCATATATTATTATGCACATAACAAATAATATTAACAGAGGTCATCTGGTTTCAAACGTACATTTCGGACGCGCGGTCACTGTTTGACCATAGTATACCAAACAATATTATTTGTAATGCGTGCCTGTACACCGCGAGGAATTGAGTGCCCGCAGCCTGGAAATTGATACTGACGCGAAATCCGAAACATCCGAATAATCGTATTATAACCCTTATTAAAAGTATACGTGACCCACAATATTAGATATAATAGACAGTGCTGAGGTTCGCGGGCAAGGGAGCGTCCGTAATTCCGTTGTCGAGAAACTACAACAAATAAAGGTCAGGTTTCTATAAGGGTGTAATTATTACAATATTATATTATATTGTTTCAAATTGATCGATGTGATAACGATCAATCATATTTTACTTCTGTTCGACCTATAATATATGTGCCTGTATGCTGCAATTTAAAATATGAAAAGGCGCGTATGGTATATATATACCCGCATATACCTGTCTATACAATTATTATATATGCGTTGATTTATTCCGATTGTGTGTGTGAAATAGAGAAAAGTTGTCTAATACGTTTAATTTGTTTTTCGATGTCGAAATATATAATAAATAAATTGACATAATATTATGCCCCATTTTGATGAACTCGCGTGGCCGTGTCGTACGTAGGAACTAGGAACCATCATAAACGTATTTTCACGCGTGTAGAAATAAAATAATAATTGATTGCTAAATAATAAATGAGCCATAAATAGATGATATCGAGCTCTTTTAATAATAAGAGCTTACCGATAATTTTATTTATCGCGTTTAAGTTATTGGAAAATAATGAGATAATTATCGTGATTTATAATCCCACTAAAATCGTAATTAGCTTTGTTTTTAATTGGACAAGACAATATTAATTTATTGTTGAATATTTATCGCAAGAACGCATACGGTTGCAAAAACCGTAATTGGTAGTTGTTCATTATACCTTTGTATTTTTTTTTTTTTGTTTCACTTCATTCTTTCGTTGGGTAAAAAAAAAATCACCTTATTGTTGACTAATAATTATTTTAAGAAAACATGGTGAGGATACAATGTGTTAGAAAAAAACTAAATAATACATTTTTTAAACAGCGTCCAATATAATAATATTGATTTCAATGAATAGAATGCGTTTTTAAATTATAATGAGAAACTTTATATTATTATTTCAAGTTTCTATTGATAATATTTAATATAATATTATGAGAAATCGTTGTGAAAAATTGAAAAGAGTAACTTCGTTTGAGTTTTTCCTTTGTCAGTTTGTCTATGTATACTGCACTTATTTATACCTAGATAATCGGTTATTGTATTCAAATTTATTAAAATGCGTCTAAAATATTAAATTTCTTTAGTTAAATGCCATATGAATATAATTTTCTTTATTATACGAATAAATAAATTAAATTATGTTTTATAAAGTAAGTATGACTAAGTAAATTTATGATTCTTTATAATACCAATAGATGTAAAAAAAATCTATAAATGATAAATAATAATAAAGTTAAAATAAATTATGTGGGAAACGTTTGACAATTTCTATTTTAGCAGCAGGATAGCTAATAGTCTATTACTATTCACAAATCTAACCATTTTAGCAATCAAGAATTACTTGATAAGAAAAATAATTAGGCCTCGTAGATCAGCTATGATTATGAAATTTTATTATTATTTAAAAAGGAATATTATCGAAAACTAAATTTAATAGCATTTGTCTCAGATATTTTATTTAACTTTATATACGTAATATCAGAAAACTAAATTTAAAAATACTCAAACATTTATGATTTATGAAGAAGATTTTTACAACTTCCAAAACCAGAGATTTGAAATCGGTGTTCTATTTGATTACCTACCATAAATTTTTGATCTTTCAAAAATAAATTATCGACATTTGACTGCTTCACGTAATGTAAGGTTTTCTTTGAGGATAAGTTTTGATATTAAAAATGTATCGGCTTTGACACCCTTAAGATTAGCCACAAAAATAATAACATATAATCAAGTGAAATATTAATTCCTTAATTGATATGATATATTATATCAATTTGTTATATGCAATGCATAATAGTGAAGATATCTTGAAAAAGAAAGCACAAATCTAAGGACAAAAATCATCGGTAGTTGAACCGAAACCTCTATAATCTTTGAGTTAAGTGCTCTAGGGCCACTGTGTATATTATTCGATAAACATTAGCTTTAGTTAAACTTTGCACTTAACCTAATTAAAGACATAAATTAGTATTGATTGCATTGCAAACACATTTATATTATATTGTAAAAGATGTGCAAATTATTTTTAATTTACAGATTACTAAAATGCATATAAGTTTAAAGGTGTAATCAATGAATAAATTAACAAAAAAATCATTAGAATTTTTTATTGCCTACTATTAATGGATTTTTTTTTTTTAAAGTCTCAATTTTAATCAAAAATTATTATAAGATGTATTGTTTCATGATAAAATTGAGAAATTTAACAGAATGTGTACTGTAATTTGTAATAATAAAACTACCATGTACATTGTTCTATTAAAGATATGAAGAAATTGCTTTACTACCGTAGAATAAAAGAAACATTTTTCTTCATAAAAATATTACTTCCACATAAAAAATAACATGAAGTTTCAAAATGCTCGCTAAAATAACGAATGCATAAAGTATGAATGAACACTGAACGGAATAGAGAACATAGGTATACAATTATTTATAATTTCTATTAATGTTTAGTACAAAAGAAAAAAGGGTTTGAATGAGTAAGATATAAAAACAAACATTGTATATTTGTACAGCATTTCCCGAAATGTTACTCTAATGAAACGACTACAATAATAGTATGTATACATATTGCGTTACTTAATAAATTCCTACCTTACAATTCATTACATGTTTCAATAATCAATCTCAATTAGTGCTAACCGATAAATAACGATTATGATTTATGATAACAGTTTGAATTTACAATATATACAGTATACACACACATATAATGTATAGAATATATTTCATAGTATATAAATTTAAAGGTACCTACTAAAAATTATAGTTTTTATAATAATTATTTAAAATGAAAGTTACTAGATAAGTTCAGTAGGTCAACATGTTGTAAAATAGCAGTCGAAAAGATATCTTATTGACCAATATATTGTATGACGAGTACTTCTACTCCGTAAATAGTATTATTTAAGAAAATATTGTACCCACCATGTGTTATCTCTGTCTTATTAACGCATACCATACCTAATAGTATATATTCAGCAGTTCCAATTGTGTGTGTTTAGTTTAAACATTAAAATGAACTGACCTAGTATCAAAATTAAAGGTAAGAACAGTATCTGTGTTCTCTTGTCGGAGTATTAAAATATTTTAATAATTAAGCGAGTCATGTGTTTTTTTTAACGTAATTCTTTATTTAGTAATCTGTTACAATAACGAGTATAATGTAAAATATTATTATTTAAAAATGCGCATAATTTACTAAAAAATCGTTGTAAAAAACCAACGAGAGGACACAGATATTGTTTTTACTTTTTACCTTTATACGTTTGATAATAGATTATTTTACTTTTAAGCGAAATACATAAAATTGGAACCACTAAACGTATATTTTGGTATGGTATGCGTTAGTAATACGGAGACAGTACATGCGAGTATGACGTCTTCCAAGTAAGTAAAAGGCATATACGTTTAGTGATAAAATAGTATTTATTCGCAAAAGCATGCGTTTAATTTTTAAAAATGACTATTGGTATGATAATTGTAATGAATTATTATAAAAAATATATTTTATTATAATATATATTTTAATTTACCAGTCCTTCTGTATATATACGCAAGTGTGTCTATACCTATAATATGTTGTAGAGAATAAATACTCGGTGATCAAAATTCCGTCATCGGTGGCGCTGAACCAATATCATAATTTACGAGGGTATTACTTAACGTATAAGGCAGAACTGAGTGTAGTCCAGTGGTTCGATTCATTGAACGTACCTTCTTTTTGACTGACTTTACTTGTAACTGTTTATATGTGTTAAGAATTATAATATTTTACATAGCGAAACTACAAGTTTATGAGTCTTAAAAAAACATCGTAGACGTATCGTAAAAGTTGCAGTTTAGCGGAGACATACACATATGTTGTTTAAAACTTAATAAATATTATTTGAAAATCAAAATAACGTACGTATTATAGAAATTTAAAATCCGTTTTCCGAGTAGCATAGAGAGTAATACTAATAAGCAGTGATTCACTGTTATAGTAAGTAATATAAAAGTGTTGAACGTGCGTACAATATAGTATTAGTATACATATACCTATATACTGCAAGTTGAATCAAATTTAGCCAGTTATTTTAATAAAAATTCTTATTGATACTAATATATGGTATCATTTAACCGGAATGTCGTCTGCCTCGTAACATACTGACATACTGTCATTGTTGATTATTCTCGAAATTGTAATCAATATTATTATTTTCGGTCTAACTATGACAAACATAATTTGATACATTTGAGCCCATCAAACAATAATATAATCTATTATATAATATAACTATGGCTAGTTTTATTAGTAATAGGTGGCAGATAAACGCGTATTTTGTGAACCTATATACTACTGCTGTGTTGAAAATATGTGAACCGCAGGGCGTATTGCTGAAATATTCCACTAGGACTATAATATATATACACGTAATTTCTAATCTAAATGAAAAACGCATTTGATCGAAAAAAGTTAAATTTTGGTTCGGAGCATACATTATAATTAGTAATATATATTATATAGGACCTAATTATTGTTGAAGAAAAAAATCACACGGATAAGTCGAATAGCTTTTTTAGCCGCTTCCAACTGACGACACGGCGATTGTGTTGATGGAATTAAAAATCAACCTCCTTCCTCAGCAAAGGTCTTCCCTCTCGCCAGTCGTCGTTCTAACGCTGCGACTTGCAAACGGCGCGCACGGTGTCTGCCGTGCGGGTCGAGGCCGGTTATTTTTCGATCCTTTATTTTATTTATTATTTCCTACTTCTTATTCAATCTTTCCATAAAAAGCCAGCGCGTTCGCTCGTAAGTATATTACATTATATTCCCCTACTACCCATTAAGAACGGTTTTAATAATTGAATAATAAAATCCGTCTGGTATCCCTGGTAACCGACCGCGGGGTCGTAGGGTCGTATTACGGTTAATATTATGTTGTTTTATGAAATCCATTACCCGCGTCTCGAACACACTACATCATCACACTACACATTCATACAATAACTTACTGTCCGCATATAAAAAAGACGTTCATCAAAAGGAAACACACACACATGTGAAAGACGTCCCATTCCCAATGGCACCGGCGCGTGAACATCGCGAATGACATGCAAAGTTAATTGGATATTAGTTAGATAAACTCATGTGTGTACCACCACTATAGTACATCTCTCTTTTACTCTTCGTGCATGTCCTCCGTTCGTGTTAGTACATAATGAAATACAATAATATTATTCCGTGATAATAATCGCAATGACAATGGCGTGATATTTAAAATAATGTTCGGCGCAAATAAACTTTACATCGAATAGGTCGATGACTGTTATACGAAGACTTTATATACAAAGAGACACGACAAATGTATTATAAAAACCACGTCTTAATCTCACTGTAGTCGAGGGATAAAAAAAAATTACGATCAATATCTAAGGTTTATAACGACGCGTTCGAGACGGTTAGAAACAGTTTTGTTGGCGATATGCTTGATTTTTGGGACTGTATATATTATTTTAAATTACACTTTTGATTGCAATTAAAATTATATTGTTTGGAAGGTATTTTAACGAATTTTAAATAATAAAAGAAACTAATTTAATTCCACTGTCTGAATAGAAAGTTTATTTTATTACCAACCATATTATTTCATTGTAGTAAGAATATTAAAAAAAATAAATATATTGAGTATATTATAACCCTATTTTTTTTTAATGGTACGTAATTCTAATATGTATATATAATATGTTGTTTAGCACATTTTATTCAGTTATGTCTTATTATATATAGTATTATAGTTACTTAACAAGATATATTATAAAAAAAAAAAAAAAAAATTATAAATAATCGTCGCATTTTTTTTTTTTTAATTAATCAAATAAAAAACAGTTAACCAAAAAATATTTATTTAAATCATCATATCCCAAGCATCAATAAACCGATGCCCGTCGATGCAAAAAAAACGATAATTGACTTGATACACCCAATGAGAAATTGCCTTTCCGTGAGATTCTATTTTTCCTAATCTTGTTTGATGTCTCGCATATCAGGAATGTTTTAAATATTTTTCCAAAGTGCTAAAGGTAAAAAAAAATGCTGTTTTTTATAAATTCAAAAAAATAAATTACAATAATTATATTAAAAAGTATATTATTATATAGATGATCATAATACTGTCTCACTATAAAAAAATCTTTTAATGTACCTCCTACACTTGTTACCGGTTACATATTATTATCGCGTTAAAAAAAATAATCAAACGTAAACCTATTACAATTTCTTTCAAATTTTATCTCAAGTTTGCACTAGTAAAATTATTTTAGGTCTTGTTTACCCCACGGGGAGAGAATATTAAATTCTCAAAACATCGGCGCTATACTAAATTATACATGTGTATATACGTACATACCCCATACATACTTAATAATTATATTTATAATCTATATGATAACATTTCGTTGAATGATGAGATTTAATTTCGCTAAGGTTAGTGACCAAAGCCCCCTGGTACGTTTTTAACCTTTCCTTACACAATGACTTAAAAATAAAACTACCACTGAACTAGCCAAAACAATGCACAAATGTTTCCACCAAAATTTAAGCACGCATAACAATACTCTAATAACATACATGCTCCCCCTTCACCCTCCCAAAAAACTCACCACGCAGACTAAAGTGCAAATGGTGTAGAGACTTATTAAATCATTAAAGGAGGTGTTACTATTGGGTTTCTTCCTCAACACGATATTCATGTTAATTTATTCAATGTATTTAACATCAAATCTGTTCATTGTAATTATTATATATAGATTGTATACTGTTCTTCTAAATAAAAAATAAAAAGATTTAATTTACATTTTTTGAAGGATAACATTTTTCTTTTTGAAGCTACATAAAAATGTTGAATTTCTGAAGTAAAATTGTATAGCAAAAAATTATTTGTAGAGTGTGACGTGTCATGATATAAATAACTCGTATAAACTTATAGGGAATCAAACAGTTTCCCATAAAATATATAAAAATATATATTATGTGTGTACACTGTACATATTATAATCTTAGTAGTTTCGCCAACAAAAACATTTTTATAATTATTTTTTTTATTTACTTGGGGTTACGAAACCTAATTTTTTTAATAACTAATAATATATTAAGAACATATTTTTTAACACAACAAAATATTTGAAATAAGAAAAACCCAATATTGTTTTTAAGTAAATATATTTTTCTGATATTTGTACATAGCTCAATGTTTTGACAGACACGATAATATGCATCCAACTGTATCTAAACAGTAAAAACCATGTCAAGAGTGTATATTATATTATCCATTTGATTATTTTGTTAGCGACTTCATAATGTCAAATTTAATTTTGTGTGAACGTAGCTTTTCGGACATTACCGGAAGCAATCTGTAATGAAAATTTATTTTCAATTTATCGTGAATAACATTATTTCTGAGTACATATTATAATCGACATGACGTATGAACTCTAACTAAGTGTCGAAAATCATCAATATTGTGCAGTGTTGTTGATGTAATAAACTTTGAAATTAAAATTTTCTAAAAAACCGATAGGTTCAGAATGCATACAAATAATCGCAAAATGCATTTATTTCAAAACACAATTATTGAAAAGTAATGAAAAAAAAAAAAAAATTAATTTAAATCAAAAAAAATAATACAAGTAAAATTTTTTGCAAGCGTTCAAAATTCCAATCAAAAAATTGAAAATAGAATAATATTGTTTTTTATTACAACATTTATTAATAATTACTTTTTTGTATAATTTTGAATTTCAAAATTACTTTCTATCTATATCTAAAATAAATTAAAAACCAATTTTTATTTTATGCATTTTTACATAGTATTTATTAAACGCGTGTCACTGCAGTGTATTCAATATACTTAGAACAATTTTTAAATTGTAATTACTGTCCATGAGTGATTAAAATTTAAAAGTTAATAAAAATCATACTTACAGAAAATACTAAACTTATACTGTGTTTGTACCAATAAAAATATAATATAAATTTCCAATTAATACTCAATGACGGGCTGTAGTTGCTTTTAACGCAATATAATAATAATAATCATGCAAAACTGCAGACGCATGATTTAAAGAAAATGCAGAACACTGTGACGATCAACGACCATCTCTGCAGCAGTAATATCTACCACTATGACAAGAAGATTTTTATACTATTGAGTCCTTAGGAAAGATTTTTATCCATGAGTATCTTTTCCTTCTAATTTTCAGACAATTTTTAGAGATAAAAATTACAAAAGTATAGACACAATAAATTATGAAGCAACCACTGCAGGTGGTCGTTTATAGATTTCTAAATAGTTCTAAATTTTAATAAAATTCCGTAAATAAAAACAAATAAGACTGAATTATTTTAGTAACCGATAAACTGCAACTGCCAACATTCACAAATAACTTTTTTTTTTTTTAAATAAATATATATTCACAATAATTTATTGATCTATTATTTTACATGTATATGCAATTTGTGCAGTCGAAAATCGTACTTGAAATAGTTCTATTGTTAAGTAGAAGGTAATATAAACCATAGTTACAGCGTAACAGAATATATTATAATAGTGTGCATATTATACGCGCTGCATTATGTAGATAAAAAAACTAACGGCGCGACACATTTTCATAGAATTTGCGAATTGTATTTCCATTTATAAAAATATATTACAAAATAAAATTTAATAATAATCATATGCAAATCACTGAACGTCATGAGTTCATAATAATGAAAGAGCATACTCGAAAACTTGGCCAACTATGGCTATATACGTAATATGTATACGTATTCCAGTGAAAGTACAAAGCACAACCACTGGTTTACAAACGTGCATTTTTTTTCTTCCGAATAAAAATGTCTTATTAAGAAATGTTTTAAAATTTGACCTGATTTCAGTACAACATAATATCATTTAAATAAGAAATTCGCTTTCATGACGCACTATTTTCGTAAACATTTATTATTATATACATATTTACATTACGGTATAGGTGAGCTATATTTGTCCGCACCACGCAATTTATTTATTAAACGTGTATAGCACACGAATATAATTTTATTTAAAAATAAAATCTTATTATTTAACATTATAACTTAAACCAAATTATTTTCTTAGTTACAATGTAATAATGACCTTATGACATTGTTTTATTTTTACGAATATTGCGTCATAATAGCAACAAATAAAACATAATATTATTATCTGATAAACATAGAGATAAAAACTAAAATGGTATATTATCAAAAATATGGCATGTATCTTACATTATTACATAAGTATATATTTTATGATCCTAAATACTTTTCTGAAACGTATTTAGCATCTTATACTTGGAGTAATTAAACATATAGAGACAATATATACGGCATTCTATATGAATCATTAAAATGATATTAATTTTTATTTTTATCATTAATTATTTTTGATACAATAAAAAGATTCTCAAGAATTACGGTTTTATTTTTTTAACATTTTTTTAATGCATCAATAGTAACTAGTATTATATTTAATTAGTGGGGTTTAAAATCGAATATTTAATACTGCGATATTTATTGTTAATACCTCACGTCCTCACTCATACATGAAAAGTAAAATCATAATAAGAAAAATAGTAAAGATGGTTTTTACTTAAAAGTATAGCGGTAAACTGGTCATTAAAATGCTGATATTTTCTTTATTTTTTATTATTTAGGAAATTTATAATTCATATATTTAACATAATTATTATTAAAGGGATAAATAAATAATAATATTATACAGTTATTCAATTACATTGTGATCTATTACATTTAAAGTATAGATTCAATTGTATGTGACTAGATTTTTTTAGCATAAGTATAGGTAAATATTATAATGTTAAAATTGTACCTGGAGGAGCACACTACAATTGGGCCACATTAAAATATATTAGAATTGAAATCATGTTTTCATATTAATCAGTGTTATTTATTAAAAAAAAAAATTGTTCTATGTGCATAATGTGATATGTAATTATATTATTATAAGAGATAAAACTTCATGAAATTTATTCATCTGAGAGAACTTTTAATTATTCAATCATCTCATTAGATGAAGGTAATTTATTTTAAATTACTACTTAAATCAGTTTTCTATCTGCAGTCTTCATTTTCGTAACTTAATTAATTTTTGGCTTGTTTTGGTGCTTTTTTATGATAGTAGTTTGTTTTAGTAATCTCAAACTCAAATTTATTCCATTTCTAACAGCGAGTTAAATATGATTTAAAAACGCCATAAGGCATAGGTACTTGGTAGTTCATTTGTAAAAACATTTTCAATGGACTATACAACAATACAGCTTAAAGTATTGAGTAAATATCACACAATAGATGTTTCATAATTTATTTATTTTTTATTACGAGTATTTATTCGTATTAAATATTTAAAGGATGATTATAATACACATGTTTATAAAAAAAGACTTAAAGTTTAAACGATAATAAACTAAATTATTTAGAATAACCATTAAGTTTATACAGTAGGTACAAGAAATCAGCTGCAGATATTTCAAAACAAATTTAATTTGTATTACTTTATATCCATAGTTGCAGCGATAATATTTCTTTAATATTCTCTATAACTTGAATATAATAATTCATAAATTTATTACATGCTTCAACTATTGCAAGTGGCTATATATAATATATATATATATATATAAAATAATAATAATTTTGTTAATTAAAAAAATTATGAACCCCATTAAGAGGTAAAAATAACAACGATTTTATATATGTAGGTACCTATATACATATATTTTACATAATTATGTGTATTAAAAAAATAACTCACAGTTTTTTTTTTTTACTGATATTTATTATTTTGATAATAAATCCTTTAAAAACATATAAAAATTACTGAATATTTATGGTTTTTAATAGAAACATAATAATTTGTTGAGCATTAAGTAATATGTTATTAAGTGTGTTAATAACATAACTGTAACAATCTACAAAATATATAAACGACTAAAAATCGAATACATTATATTCAAAATAGATATAGTATTGAACGTGAAAAATATTATTTCAACATCACGCATATTATTATATTTTTTTTTAAATAAATAATAACAGAAAGTATTATTAATAGTAATAATACCCACAACAAAATATGCAACAACATGTACAAAGTTTAAAAGAAATAAAAACTTATGAAAAATATAAGCTACATAAATTGCTTCTTTCTTATTCAACATAATATTACATAATATTATATTTCGTTATTATTAATTAGCAATCGTCTAGCTATAAAACAATTTAAAACCAACACCACATAATATTTGTATACCATACAAACGAAACGTCTATTTATCATTTTGTATTAGTAATCGTAGTAGTGGAGTTATTGAAATATATTATTTATCATATACCGTATAAAGAACCATAGAGGGCCTTGCAACTTTGTGTTACGAAAACAGTCGATACTATATTAGTACTTATTACCTAGGTGTATAATGGGTTTATATGCCATAAGAACCTAATGCAATTCCCATTACGATAGCAAACAATTTGAACGGCCCTGAGCCAAACAGTTTAAGCATATAATAATAACGTATTATACATAATATATTATACTATCTACGTATTCGCATATTTAATAATATTTAGATGGTTCAATTGAGTTGAGTAGGAACGCCTTTTCTAAGCATATAAACCTACGTTGTACTTAAACTCGATAGACGATTTTTCTGTTTGTGAACTTTTGACAAAAATAAGTTGATACAAAAAAAAATGTTTTAGAATCTTTTCAAATTTACATATTATACAATTTAATGTTTAACACCTGTATTAGTGAAGATTGTTGTAAAACTATCAGTCGTCTCTGCATGGACATTGAATATTATAATATAATAAAACAAACAGCAGTTTTGCTTACTTTGCAGTTAGCACTAGTTCATTGTCACGACTACACAAGAACAAGAATGTAGTTAGGATACTATGTATAGTATTGTAAATGTATATTAAAATAACCTATATATTATAAAAAAAAGTTCACTTTATGTCTAAAACTTTTTTTAATAATTTGGATTTTGAGATAGCATAACAGTTATAAAAACTCTGTTCCAGTTCGCATAAAATTGGTTTACTTATGGATTCATTAAATTTAATGAGCTGATTATGTGCTACAAAATATTATTTAAAAGATCATTAGCTCATGTTAGAATGTTTAATGATTATTTGTCCAACCCAGAAACGGTGTGTTAGAAAATTAAACGATCCAACAATAAAAAAAAATGTTGACAAAAAAGGACTAAAAGGACGTATTTAACCTATATTATCTATACTGTATGATTCCTTTAACAGAAATTACCCGAAAAGTAATAATATATATATATACTTTTGTAAATTTACTTTAACATAGTTTTAAGTTTTCCACTTTTTTTGAATCGCAGGATATATTTCCTTTCCATTTTCATATTTCAAAGCAGAATATTTTCAGGAAATTTCAATATTTAAAACAGAATTTCTTACAAGTTGTTAATTATTATAGTTATAACTTATAAGCACTTAAAGTTTAAAATAGTTTGGAATTATATATTTCATCTAAGTTTTAAATTCTTTTATATTATTAGCTACTTGTTAAAACTAAGATTTTTACGTATTAAAATTCTCATAATAATATTTTACTTTGTAATATTAAATTAAAAATAAATACTTCCATTAAAAAAAGCAAAAAATTAAAAAAAAAATTAGTTATACCTACGATAAAAAATATAAATATATAAATATTTTAAACATTTTGTTTAGATAGTAATGACTTTGAATTACATAATATTATGTACAAAAAAATCAAAAAATGTACGTAGTTACTTTTTGAGATGATGAATGTTTTTTTAGTTAAAAGAATCGCACTGTATTCACAGTTATTGTTAAATTTTGTAACTTCGTGGTGTGAAATAAGTATGGATTATTCACAATATAATGTTATATCACGCGTATTCCAGACAGAGACGACCGATTTCACTGTCGCGTTCTCTCGATGTAAAGTTAAAACTATTATTGTATCATCATACACCAATGCATATTCATATTTT
The DNA here is from genome assembly GCF_002803265.2 of Melanaphis sacchari. NCBI lineage: Eukaryota > Metazoa > Arthropoda > Insecta > Hemiptera > Aphididae > Melanaphis > Melanaphis sacchari. The sequence goes on from NW_020271335.1 coordinate 5,624,798, forward strand.
AATTCCAATAGCACTAGAAATAATATGTATCGTCACGCGGCAAAGTTATTCGCTATGTGCATACTTTGACCTTTAATAGTCTTCATGTGTGCAAAAATTATTAAAATAAATTGAGTGGAATCTTGGCATTTGCCCAGTGTTTAAAGTTGATAAATCATCATTATATATAATATTATGAGAGAGTATTTGAACATGATACAAGCAAGTTTGAAATAAACTATTTTGGTTGAAGTTATATGCATTTATATTTATATGCGTTATATGTTATTAATTTGTTACACGCGATAACATCGGATACTTATTTTTTGTTCAAATCAAATAAAAATCAAAATTTATTTAATTTTCAATGGTTTAGTGGTTATTATTTGTATTTGTACTGTATCGAATTTTACATCAAGTAAGTAAAACATCGTCAGTTCAATATTACGAGTAGGTACGAGCTGTTAAAAATTGATGAACAGCGGAACTTTTGGATAATATTTGTTTTGAAACAACAATAATTCAACAACACAATGATATACATAGATATTCGCACAATTTTATTTCATTAAATTTTGTGTAGTTGTGTTGTAACATGAACAAATTTGATTGCGTTATTAATTTTAAATTCTATAACAACAATGCTGTAGAAAACTAGCGCATAAATTCACTCAATATCGCGTTGGTCAGAAATAAAAGTAACGACCCCGTTATACAGGGTCATTCGAATTTCATGTTACGCATTTTTGACAGAGAATTCATTAAACTGTTGCACAATCGCTATAATTTGTACAACATGGCATTTGAATGACCCTGTATATTATATGAATGTTTAAAAAAAAAATGTATTATGCATTCTAAAATTGGAATTTTTTTTTTACTCTAAGCAATATAGGTAACGTTTCTATTGATATTTGTACATTTGTTTAAACATTATGTGAAACTATGGTGTAACTAAAACTTAATTTTTTGGAGGGGTAGACGTTATACGTAATTATATAGGTCACACTACCCTTTCACTAATTATTAAACAGCAAATAACGGAGACTAAAATATTAAACGCTTTTTACAGCGTTCATTTTTATAAGAATAATTTAAGGTCTTATAAACAGAATATTTTTAATTCCAAGAAATAATGTTTAGCTATACCTACTTATTTTCGGCTAATTTTTTACACGTTTTATTGATAAAAAGAGGCGAGCATTTGAAAGTATAGCGACACTAAAACAAATAGTTTGCAACTTATAATGGATCATCTCAAAATCAAGTTTAACAACTTATAAAACACTTTTTTCATTTTAATTAAGGCTTTCAATGCGTTATTAAAATAGATTTTTTAAACATAATATTAAAAAATAGAATTTTCTATTTTAACAGCAATATTGAAAAAAATCCCTCAAATCAATTAAAAAATTATTGAGGTTCTTTTGAATCAAACCCAAACGTACATTTATTTCCACGGGCACTTATAAGAGTAACATTACTAATTAATTATGCAGTGTGCAAACACGTTCCTTTTTTGGTTATTATCACGTATACTGTGTAATCTAAAGTTATATGTTTGACGTGGTCTACAATGAAATATAATTCATGATATATTTTACAGTTAATCTATAACGAATATCGAAAAAATAAACATATCGTTATTATTACTCGTTTTGCAAAAATAAAAAAAACTTATGAATTGTTTAAAAAAAGTGTTACCCAATAGGTATTGTATCGGTTAATATTGGCGAATTTTTATTTTATAAGTGATTTTTTTTCTCAATCTATTCAGATTATTTTATACGTTAATATGTGCCATATTACACTTAAATAAACTATGAGTCATATTACTTGTATCGTGTACAACATTAGTTAATACGTAAAATTGTATTATTATATTGTGTAGGTACAAAGAACAAAATGATGTAGGGAACAAAGTTATTCATAAGCAGCTTAAGCTTAGGTATAAATGTACCTACATAAAATCCCAGCGCCCCTATACTCGTATCAGATTTCTACCTATATATGGTTTGGCCCCTCCAACTCCTCTTTTTACCGTCCAAAACTGCGCCCATAATTATATTGTTAACATTTGGAATATAAATATTACGATATTGGTCTGATCGCAAACAGCTGTTAAAGTGTTACCCTATTAAATTATTATAATATCATTATGGCAAACATCATAGGCATTAATCATTGTTTGTTTCGATACGGGAATAAAAGAAATTGGTAATGCCGGTAATTTTTTTAGAATAATATTAATGAAACAAAACAGTAATAACGTTGAATAGCGTGTGACATATCAAGTTATATTACAAAATGAATGTTCAAACAACACGGACTACGGTTCAATTGTCGTTGTCAAGTCTTGTTTTTTAAAACGAGCTTATATGATTATTGTGTAATAAATTAATTGTATTGATTTGTGAATAGTCGTTGTGGGTTTATTTAAATATTCTAAACATTACGTGATTGAGTCGAATAGTCGATTGTGATTGTCCTTGTTATTATAATAATAATATTATAGTTTTCGTACCTCGTAATATAAAGTTACGTAAATATTAATTTTAAATGCTGGCATCAATCGTGCCGTGGATATCCATCCGTCGACAAAGTTCTTGATTAATAAATTAATAGAAAGTGTCCATTTATATGAAATTCACATACATTTTCGGTCGATGTTCAAAAATAATCATTGTCGAACTAAAGCTAGTCATGTTGAACTTGTTCAAAAAGAAGTATGGTAGGCATAGGTAAGTATATGATTTTATGTGTGAAATTAATAATATAGTATATATATAACCAATAGTGTATGAATCATTAAAATGTAAAGGTAAACTTAGGATAATAGTCCTTAAAAATATTGTTCCATAAAAATATTAAATAAATGTAAAATTAAATCTAATATTTATTACGCGCTATAGAACAATTTTAATAAAATATAAAAAATCGATAAACTAAGTTATATATTTATATAACTCGAGTGTTCAAATCATCATAGCCTTCTGCATTTTCTTTTTCCGACAAATTATCTGTGTAGTAGGTACCTATACATAGCTAAATAACTGAAACATTATTTGTTTGAATTTCGATTTAGAAATGTAAACATTTTTATAAAGTCATTGGATTATTAAAAATGTATAACTCATAAGAAAAATAAAGGTTATAAACTCATTTGAAAAAATAAAACTGTAATCGCCACAAAACACTCCAAGTAGTCATATTTGAAAATATCTTTCTAATGTGTAGGTATTTAGAAATTCAAAAAAATTATAATTAAATAAACTTTTTTTACTAAAGGAAAAAAATAGGGGTGAAAATACGCTTGGAACGAATGACCCTGTGTATACACGACATATTGTATATGTGATTGAACGCTACTATATTGTATTTTGATCTAACCGACCGATCGCATTATATATTATTATAAATTATTAATGTGTATTATAATAAAATATATAGGTATATACATGCATGAGAACCAGACTCGCGCATCCGGTCGCTACACGACAAATATCGCGATCCTCCCCCTACCCCAATCAGATTTCTTTTTCTTCCCTTACAGAAGGACGAGAGGGGTGGGCTATTGCTGGCGTTAAGAATTGGTTGTGTGTTTTTTCTCTTCTTTCCTTTGACTCGCTGCGATTTCGAACACACCTCTATTATATAATATATAATATATTATACGCGTATTATACACACGGGATGTAGGTACTAAATGCTAATATAGTGGTATAGGTACCTAAACTGCTGCAGCGCGCAGGAATGCACCGTGTACCAGGGATGGACAAAAAAAATAGGCGAGAGGAAAAAAAACGTAAATTTTCGAGCAGCTGATCCGTCGTTGACTTAATAGTTGTACCTTTTTATTTTTTTTCATAAGGTGAAATTTTGGTTTGTTTTCCACTTCATAAAATACTGTTTTTACGACCCTCTTCTACGCGTTACACTCAATTTCACCCATTATTCCGACGAAAACATATTATATACTCGCACGCTGCTGCGTTATCGCGTCGCGTATACATATATATTATATTATTATTAATATTATAAAGGTAGGTGCGCTCAACGCTCGACAACATTATATCTTGCCGTATGATGTGTATCACATATTAAAATATTATACGGAGCACACGATGAGATCCATCGAATTCCTCTTGTACGCAATATAAGTGTATACAACGCGTAGTACAGCCTGCACAGCTGCTCCGGCCAAAAAAAAAGAAAAAGCGCGTTGACGTCTATGATTGTAAAAATATATAAGCTGTTATATATTATACCTATTACTGGGTTATCATATTGTACAAAAATTATTACACAATCCATATGTATACATGTAATTTTATATTATATGCAAACGCACTCCGATAGTACAGTTATATTATATTTGCAATGCGCTCGTACATATTTATATTATACATATTTTATCATTATATTTTGTTAGCGGAAGACGAACCCTTTTTTTTCTATCGCCGAATCATACTGGCCCGGCATGTAACGCGATAACTTGCTATAATTAAATACGTATACGTATTAATGATATACAGAGTGAATCACCGAGCACGATCAACCTAATTTTTTACTTTAATAATACGTAAATTGATACTAATTTTGATTTTTTTAATTTTTAAGCATACCTACTTGAAGATCATATTTTTAAATTCTTGAGAAATGTTGTGCTACATAAAATGTATCCTGTAATGATACAAATTTCTGATTTTCAAATTAAATCTTCCCGCCTATTTTTAAATATAATTAAAAATTATTGAAATTTTTTTCACTTAGTTGACGATTTTGTTTTTAATTTTAATATATCTAATTTAAAATTCAAACGAGGAGTTTTTCAGTTATCAAAATGATAACTAAATAAAATTCCTTACAGATAGTTTTACAAAAATATAAAATAGATGTAATGTCGGATCTAGTATTTATTTTGTCCTGAGTACACGAAGTTAAATAACTCAAAAACTACTCATTCGAATTTTTATATTAATACGTAAATATTTTCAGCAAAGCTATTCACTAAATATATTTACTGCTAAAAAAGAGGTTAACATTTGAGAAACAAAAGTTTGTATTACACAAGAAACTCATATTGTACTACACAAGAAATCTCAATAGTTTGAAAACATGATCTTCAAGTATGTTCAAACATTTTAAAATTCAATTTTTTAATAGTTGATTTATTGGAAAAGAAAGATGAGGTGAGAATGGTTGGTGAATCGTATTCTATATAATATCATAATAATATAATAATATTAAATATCAGCGAAGTGGTGCGCGACTTAATTACATCGTCTGGAAAGAATTATTCGCTGAATTGTATAACGATAATGCTGTGTGTGCGCGTATAAGGATATATATAAAAGTCGAAAGCGAATCGCACAAAAGATATCAACTATGGTGACGGAAAGAGGAAATAACGGAAGTGGTTTTCCCGAAATGGGGCACAGACGTAACTTGTGCGCAATCGAAACCACAGTTATATATATAACATAATATATACATTACATTACATATTATATTATGTACGTAGTGAATACGTTTTAGGTATAAAGCATATATATATATATTTATATAAATATATCGTTGTCACTCGTCGTGCACTCTCTCCCGTCGCGAAAGGCGTCCGTCAAAAGTCACTTAATTCCAACATCGCGACGACGGTAATGGTGACGGCAGCGGTGGCGGGTTTCCATATTATATGTATAAATTCTAACCGATTTAACACGAAACGGCTTGTGCGGTCTTTGAATTCATCGCGCGTTATGTATAATAGCGCCGTTCGCGTCTTCTCCTACCGAGGTTTTGCATTCAAGGGTTCATTTCCATAAACTTACTGCACCTTACAGGCTCACACGTATTCTTCTTACCAGCATAATGGACTTAATAATAATAGTTGGTATATAAATATTTGATTTGCATTGGACGTGTACGATGGTTTCCGCGACGACGATCGCGACGCCATTCAAGAGCCCGTCGAGTTGATGTGTATCGATCGTCATCACCGTCGTAATCGTTTTCTGTACAGGTGTTATATAATACCAAACATAATTATAATAATATTATGTACGTACCAACTAAATAATTACTGAAGTTCATTGAGAATCGGCTGATGTATATATTGTATAATATATTAATATTTTGCGATCACGTTGTATAGTAGCTGGTATATATTATATTAATATACTACATTGAAATTTTGAATATCATGATACGCACACATTATATCATGTATAAACCGTATTATTAATAGATACTACATTATTTTACACCATTATAGTGATTACATGCTATAGGTCGTCTGCAGACGACGGAGTCACTCGTACTACTACGACATAATGCATTAATATATTATTTTATATGAGAAGACGGGGTATACAAAGTACATAAACTATAGCGAAATACTTTTATTTTAATGATATTTCTACGAAACTAAGACATTTGAAATCCAATCATGAGACACCATACAATTTTTCTATATTTCATATTATTTCTGATATTAATACGATTATTACCAATAAGTAACGAGTAACGGTATCAAAAAACAATAATTATTAAACTAAAAGTTATGAAACACACAATTTTTTTTTTTTTTTTGTAATGTAAATATTATAAATTTTTAACTAAAACATTTTTAAATTATAATGAAATTTGGCCAAACAAACACCAAATAAATAGTGGAAGATTTTTTTGGAACAAACTGCAGCGTTTCTACAAACATAATTCTCTGGAGAGTGAACAAAATTTCAACGATCAAACAGAGTATTCGGTATACCTAGGAGTTTAATTATACATCTACTTTATTGACTTCAAGATTAAAACAATTACTTACTATATTGAAATGATTTAATGTTTTATCATGGTAGAAATAATTTTTAAAAATTCATTATTTCAGTGTCGTTTTGATTAAAATGTATGTATTACTGCATAATGAAGTTTTTCATTCTACATTTACGAATCATGGGTATCGATAAAACTTTAATAACAACGTGTACTCTAATCCCCTAGTTAATGCTGCCAACAATTTTATAATAAAAAGTAATATACATCGATATTATTTTTTTACATAAATAGATGTACACTATACTCAATAGAATATGGACATTTCAATCTTCGTTATATTCATCGTTCATCGTTATAATAGCTATAGAATAGTACCTACCTACTAGCTATGAATATATTTCACAAAACATGTTCACTAGTGACCAAATTTAATATAATATTAAATGCATCTAATTCATAAAGGCTTAAAGAAAACAATATTTAAAACAAACCACAACGTAGACAAGAACAATTCGATCTTTTTAAAAAAATAACTAATACAATTTTCTAACTATGTGTAGCTATACAATATACACATACAAAACTGACTTGAATTATCAGCGGTAATGTGCAGGCAATGCGTTTAAGTATAATATAAAAGTATTAAATAGTATATTACGTTAATATTAATTATCAAAATAAATATAAAATCAAAGGTAATACAGACCGATGTCGAAAATTCGTCATCTATTGGAAATGGGCATTTCACATCTATTATCGCAAATACTATTGGAGATCGGATGTCATATTATGTCAGTTTGTGCAATAGACTATTAATTATCAAAATAGTCAAAGTTCATAAGTCAAATTTTGTAGATAAAGTAAATAATGAATACCAATTACTATACGTTCGGCGAATAAACTGATACTCAAAAAAATATAATATACTCGTATAATCGCCTATGCTGTGCAGTATAAGCAAGCACTTTACTATAACATTTTTATCGTATGCAAATTGTTTTCGTTATTCATATAACGAATAAATTTTAACATGTTCATATATTTTCAAAGTTTTATTACCCTCTATTTATACCCTAGTCTATAGTAGTACGACCCCTCAGCTATAAGAATCAATAATCAAATATCTCTCGACTTCAGAGTTCTTTTTTTTACTTCTAAATTATATTGTATATAATGAAAATAAATTGAAAAATATCATAATAATAAAACATAATGAAGATTATAGTAATGTAGCATTTAAATTCTTGTGAAATTGTGTATATATTATAAATGGTTATTAAAATCTACACAATTCAGTAACTTACGCTGAATCGGGTTTTATTTTCAGCAATAACAATAATATAATATTGTAAGTGTGAATGTAATCGTATTGTCCTAATCGAATGCTTTCCTTGACAATTTTAAATGTTGATAACGTTTAGGTATGTTTATGTATTATGGTAATACGTAAGATGAATTCAAATTGTACTTTGTAATAGTTTTGTATACCTACGTTTTCGAAACTTCAAGGATTTCTTATCTTCTAGACATCTAGACAAAAGCTTTTTTCTGGCAAATGATTTACTTTTAAATTATTATTTATTATATATATATAAGTTTCAGAAATGTTATTTGTTAAGCAAGAAGTTATATTCTTGCACGATAATAAATAAGTACAAAAAAAAAAACCCTCATATTAAAATTAAAATAAAAACTTAAGTCTGTAGTAGGTACCTAGTTTCATTAATTTAACGAACTTTCAATTAGTAGTACTGTGGTTACTGGTTTATTATGTTGATCATATTTTGGCCAAATCATCCTTAATATAATATTAGTATTAGTTATATGAGATTATTGTATTTTAAGTCAATACTGCGTATACCATAGAAAAATGTGAACAAGTTTTTTTGTATAGTCATATAAATTTTCGAAAATAAGTATAAATATTTTGAAAATTGTGTAGTGTAAAGAAAGTATAATATTCGCATAATGGTGAAAAGTTTCCTATCCTTAAGATTAATATTTTTACATAACAGCTTAAGTAAAGGAAATCGGTACAGGAAAAATCGTAAATTTCGTAACAATATAAAATATTTGATTCAAAATTAAAATTAAAATTTTTATAAATAATACAAAACAGTTAAAATATTTTGAATTGCATATAATTTAAAATTTTAATGTTTAGTAAAAAATCCAAGTCTAAATGTTTATTTTTGTTTTTTAAATAACAAACAAAAACAATTAAATTAATTTAATCTACTATTTTAAACAAATTCTTAACAAATTTTAAAATTTTATTATATCTACTTTTTTTTGTATATATTTCAATATTAAATATGATTTCAAACGAGTGATTAATTAGTTTTAAGTTTGTAAGTTAAGAAAGTGGAGGAATGGATCCATATTTTACGGGCTGCACCTATACCACTTTACACTATCCATCTAAACTTAAAGTAAATATAATTAGTTATTACTAATTAATTTCTCTTTCAAAATTATATTTTAAGTATTGAATTTTTCAAAAAGATAACGTACTTTGAAGTGTGAAATAACACGTATATAATGCACTTAGCATGTGATTAAAAAAAAAAGTGAAACATTCTGAAAGATTAAAAAAACTATTTATATTTACGAGTATACTAAGAATTCCAATAATGTTAAAACTATTTGAGAAAATGTTTGCTTACCCATAAAACAAACACCTTGTATATATGCGTAATACGTAATACATACTTATATAATATAAATTGTAAACTTGTTCTCTTAAACTGTTCTAATCGAACGGTTATATTATTATATTATAAAAATTACAAATTAGACTATGAATGTAATAATGATAATGTGACACATTATTTGTAATTACACAATGATTAATTCGTCGTCTGGACTTGGAATATTTTTTAATGATAACCACTGCAGTTAATTGATAGACGGTACTTTATAGTCAATTGATCATAATGTTTTAATTCTGTATCATGTTAATTTGATAAGAAAAAACTGAAACCATACATTGGTTGAATATACCAACTATAATATATTGTGCTACATATATTATGATAAATTTATACAATTATATGTAATACTATTATAACATCGACTTTTCCTTTTTATTTCGTTGAAGTTAGACAAAAATAAATTTTGTGTTGCGTATAAAATGCAGTAAAACTTGTAATAAAATAATAAAAAAGTGGAATATTATTTTTTTATTACCTAAAAAAAGTATACAATATCACAAAACAAAACGCGTATTACATTTGTTAGTAAAAAATTATCGAGTTTGAAAATATGAACCCATTTTTTTTTAAGTTTATTTTAAAATAACTGAAAAAACTAGTACACCAGTAAAAAATAAAATAAAACAAAATACACGTTAGGTACACATTTTTATGTTAAATGACAGAGTAATATTGTGTATGCGTTATCGATGTTGTTATTACTGGAGTTAATAATATTGTCGTTACTACTTAATTTTAACAACTTCAGATCATAGTGAAGTAGTGAGTATAAGCATCAAAACCGTCAGCAAGGTGAAACGCACTGACCTCTTTGGTCGCATATGGTTTACATTTGCAAGACTGCGCAACATGACACGAGGATGTCGGTTGTCTAATGATCGAGCGTCGTATATATAAACACTAGCATAATAGATTGGGACGTTTCATAATAATAATATATAGCAGTTAAGCACACGTGGGATGGCTTTCAACAGAAATACACCGAAATAATTGTGCAGAGACAGATGTTGGAATATCAAGGTCACGACGAAGAAAAGTTTTTTTTAAATTTGAAAACTGTTATGCAGATACCAATGTATACTATTCGAATACTACTTATTATTACTTATAATATCATATCTATACACAATGTACTGCATATTACATATTACATATTAAATTTGTATACATAATATATATATATATATATATGTATTTATTTCGTTCAGATATACCAGGAAATCGAGATGTTTAATAATATTACAGTCTGTTAATCATCAAATCGAATGAAAATACATGTAAATAATGAAAATGTAGAATTAAGAGATGACCATTGTTGACGAGTGAGCAGAAAGCAATTTATCTCCAAAACGATTAATTTAAAGCACATCTTTGAAGTACTTATCTATTCACTCCGTTATATCATGAATAGTTCTACCCTTGTATGTACTCTATTGTAGAACTATAAGTGCACTGGCGTAAATCTCTGGACAAATGTAAAACAAAACAATATTATTCAAAACGACAAATTTAAATTGGATTTAAAGTATTAATTTATGTTTAAAACATACATACTCCGCAGAAAAGCGTTTTCAAATTTTTGTTCTTTTATTATTATTATTATTATTATTATTATTATAACTTAGAGAGTATCCTATGGTGATACAATTTTTTTAAATTTACAATTGCATATTGTATTCTAATAATTAAAAAAAAAAAATGTATTTAATTAATTCAAAATTCAAGCGAATAGTTTATCAATTTTTAAAATGTTTTTCTAAAAATAATAAAGACGACATAATATAAATAAAGAATTTACTGTACTTGGAGAATTTTTATAAATTAATAGACACAAATTCGAATCATTAAAATAACTAAAAATATATTTATTTATTTTTCAATTAAAAATAGGGTTGATGACGCATTGTAAATCACCCTGTATACAGATATAATATTTTTGGAGCGTCGAAGACGTCGTTTTTCAATGTTCTCAACTGTGTTATAAAATAACTACTGCAGGAAATTGCCGAAGGAAAACCATGGTTTTCACGTGAAATTCATTATGGAGATATTGTAACAGAACATCATTTTTTAAGGTTTGAGTATAATCAAGGAACTCGAATTCTAAGAGTAATCTGTGTAATATTACATTATGAATTTACAGTATGTATATTATATTTATGATGTTTAGTAATAAACAGCAGCTTTTACCTGTTGTAAATAAAATATTGAATAAATTCAAAGGTTAAAGTTTTAAAAGCCTACGCGTAGGCAAAAATTACACAGCTACGCGTGTATTGTATTTTGTATGTAAAACGTGTACCTACTATGCATCTCTTATTGTGATAGTATCGTGGTAAGCCACAATACTGTTTTGAAATCAAAAACGAATGCTTCTAACTGTGGGTTATATATTCAAATAATGCAAATATGAAACATTTTTCTATTGTTTTTAATAATATACGATATGTGAGTGAAAATCGGTAAAACAATAAAGACCAATTTTGTAAGTAGGTATTCAATAGCATACGGTATTATCGCTTTTGCTCTCGCGGAACATGATTAGTATTTCTATAATCGTTTTGTATCATATATATTATTAATTATATGAATATATCGTACATTTCCGGCTTTTGTTAATGTAAAACATAACATAATATAAATATTTGATATATTACGATGTAAGAGCGAGCCTATAAATCGCATCAGTACTTACACGCCGAACAAGCCGAAATACGCGTTTGAACACCGGTTTTACATTAAACCACGATTAGGCTGACACTGCTTTTGGTAAAAGTCATTGCCGTCCGTTTGTATTGTGATACAATAATAAATTGTTATTGTATATTATTACTATTATGTACAAGAAAGTTTCTCAGCTCATTAATATATTTTTTTTATTTTTATGCCGATGAGCGACGCTTTTGGAGATTTTCATTGACTTATTTAATGCCAATAGTTATACGTACCGTATATAGTACGACGTAGGTATCCATTTCGATTTGAATCATAGTAAAGTTTAACGGATAAATTTTACTAATCTAATGTCGAAACCCAACTTGCAGCTCGGAAGTCTTGCTGCGGTTGTTCGCTAGGGATCGAAATCGCGTGTAAAATATAAAACTAAACGGTATAATAATTAACGGCCCATTTGTTTCAACCATTTAATTACGTATTAACTTGACCTGATCGTGATTTAAAAAATAATTAATTGTTCGTTGACTTTGCCACATTATACGTAATATTATTAGATTACAAAAAACGCTAAACGGTCAAAAACATTTCGTAATTTAGCTTTTATCGCAGTTGTAGCTATTGTAGTGTATAATAGTCAGCGAGAATTACAATAATGGTGTGTATCTATATCGAATACGCCGAGTGATCCATTTAATCTAAGACACTCATAAGTCACTGTTTTAATTTTACTATAAAAATGTATATCAATTAATACCATTGAGTTTGGAATTAGGATCTAATTATATTTTGTAGCACAAACTTAATTTTTTTTATTCTAATAATATGTGCAAATAATGATATCATAAGATATCTGTTAAAGCTTTTTAAATGTTTAAATTAAATTAAAATCAAAATATATTAATTTAATATAAAGTATATATAATATATGTTTAACTTACATTGGCCTTCTGTTTCATTTAGACTTAAATAATCGTGTATTCGATTGTTATTCGTCAATATTGTATCATCAATTAGATCTTAGGTGACGACTAAAGCTATAATTCTACCACGTTTTTCATCAATATTCAATGAAGAGCGATATGAAAATTAAATAAAAATATCAATATACAACAATATCCAACGTTATTTGTTTAATATAATTTATAATTGTTTAAAAATAAAAAAATCGAACATTGAGGTGTTTGAGTAACCCGTAATAAACTAAATATCATTAACTATTTGTAGAAAATTTGATTATGATTTTTTAATACTCTGAATGATAATTTGCTGTGAATGTGAAATAAAAAATGTATTTATTATTCCAGAGTATAAAAAATTCAAGAATAATAACAATAAAAAATATTTGGAAAATTGTTTTTTTTCCAAAAATGATGTTTTTTAATGACTTAAAATTATGTTTGTAATTTTGTCTATTAAGTCCTAATTTATTGTGTTATAGTATTGTCACCGTGGTACGTAACTAGAAATTTCCCGGTATTTTGCATCTGCAGAATAAATAATAAACATGTTTATAAATATATGTTCAATATAGACATCTCTATCATGACGGACTACACAAAACTTAAATATGATATATTTTATTGATCTATTTCATTCACTACTCTTCAACGCCATTCGTGCTATTTTATTACAGCTGCCGGATGAACGAAAAAAAAAATGTTTGAACAGTATAAGCCGTTATTATTTTCGTTAAAAATAACGGAAAACAAACAAAAGCGTACAGTTTGCTAGGGCAATGAGGCTGGGCCTCGGCTACAATTTAATATGGCGTTTCGAGACATTTTATTTTAAAATAAAAATATAATATTATATTAAAAAGTCAGAAATAATAACTTTGTAAAGTCAACAAATATCACGTGCGTAGGTATGTAATTGTTATCGTTTATATATATATATATATAAATATACAACAAACGTATGTTTTCCCTCGAAAATCACTTCTTCGTAAGTCTGTGAACGGCACTTTAAAAGTTTTTACCAGCCCTTTCGTCAGCTGACGATTATTATTATTATAAATGACATTCTGTATAGGTACACACATATTATATTTATTATATACACTGTGAAGAGATAAAAAATGCAAATTCCCATTAGTTTTCAAGACAAACTTTAACTGTACAATACAATGTTTACGAAAACCTTTTAAACGTTCAGTTACAATACTTATTGATCTTTGGTATATAAATATATCGTCCTATTGGACGAAAGGAGGGTTATTGTGATAAAAGTTTTCTGATATTTACGTGCAAATCTCTCTTTTTCTCTGTATATATGTGTGTTTGTATATTATTATTTGTTCGGAAAACCTATACTATGCACACATAATATAACATTAGTTTTATGTACGTGAATATTTGTTACCGAAGTATATTATACTGGAGTGTCTTCTACTAATAGTGGATTCTACTAAATTCATCTCTATTTCATCAAAGCACGTCTACTAGGCATGGCTAGAATGAGATATAATATTACATTATATGCCACGATGATGGTACTTGTTTATACTGTATTTACTCGTGCGTTATCGTCATGAAAACATTTCTATTCTCTCTTTTTCTATCTCGACAACATCAGCGTGTGTAATACATACAAATTTACACGAAATTTTGGAATTTTACTAATTGTGCTTAAAATGGCCTTTTTATTTACCAATGAGAAATGGCGCTTAAAAAATGTTCTAGATCGAGATTAGATCGGGATTTTATCGATTACACTAGATTTTTTTATATCACGGAAAAGGGTATATTGATTCCGCCAGTACAGTTAGTTTAAAAAAAATTTCATTTAATTTTCAATAATTTTACTAAATTATATTATGTAGGTAGGTAGGTAGGTAGGTAGGTAGTTCATGTATTTAAATTCAATGCTGGTAGAATTAAATTGAACGAGAACAGTTTTACACCTGCAGAAGGTTGTGATTCAAAAAGACAAACGCAATTTTTACATTGACTTAAATAATAAAGAGTAACAAACTGGTGCTCCAATTCTAAAATAAAAATTTCATTTTAAGCACAACTGATCCATGGTCGAATGATATGTCCTGTGTGTGCGTAGTGCGTACAGAGGAATATTTTTGTCGGACCTTTTGATGCGCGGGGGATGAACCAGTCGTCGTTTATACACGAAATGCTACAACCGCAGGTAGTCAAGGAAAAATACACACGCACACACACCCACCCCACTAGATTAAGTATGACTGGATTATTATATTATATATATATTATATACTATCAAAACGCTCGGCGTTTATGTGTACACACGACGACCGTCTGCATTGCCGCGAGACAACCGAAAATAGAACCCCTAAAGACGGCGCGTATTTTTGAACCCGAAACACATACGTTTAATATTATTTACGACCTCCGAAGACGAAACGGTTTGAGACGAACGACTGCAGCTACACATACACATACACATACACACACTCATATGTATACACACATTGTGTACGGTCGGGACCTCCTAATAATCGTATATACAATATGGGCGTCCTGAAGACGCACGCTGAACCGCACATACCGCACATACCAGACGTCTATAATAACGTACAACTGGTTTTCGAGGGGTCGTCGTCGTCGTCGCCGTCACTCGTTGCTGCAGCGTTATAACAACCCAATAGACACACATCGATTCTACATACACACATAACACTTGTATATATACACGTTAAACGTGGTTTATACCTAATTGTATTTTATGCCTGAGATATGCCTCAACCGCGTTTCTCGATTACGCTCGCTCGTTTAACAACGAATCACACACGGCTTACTTGCACATATTTTTATTTAATGGTATATATATACTATGAATACAGGACGTATTATGTATATTATTAGACAATAACAAACTTCTGGAAGCGTACCTATTTTGAATCGGTAAAAGTCATAAAAACAAAAGCGGACACTGTGTTTAAACGAACAATATTGTCATACAACGCATACGTAATTAACACTACTGAAAACATTGTTTTCTTAATCAACAACAGATTTTTTACGCTTGTATCATACAGCTTATAATGCCTATTACAACGCTTCTGTAGCTAATCTCATAATATTTATATTGCCATCGTGAAGAGGCAACATTACCCCAAGAGCTCTTTGTCTATGTATATCGGGTAAATGTATTGGTGAGCGGTGCCATGTACAGGATGTCTTCTTTGACAGCAAACATACATTATTTTTTTTTGTTGCAGGTGAAACCATTATCAAAAATCGTTTCTTAGCCGAAGATCTCCGTCCAATAAATTATGATCTGAAACATAAAAATGTTTTCAAAATATATTTTAACGTTTGAAAAGTTATCACTTATCAGATATTATGCAGAGAGTTGAACGAATAATTTATTTGAACAATATACTAATTTACATGAATCAGAAATTTCACGAACTCCTTACCTATAAGTGTACTAAATTGTACCTTTTCAATTTTTGGCCAAACCAATTAGTTTATTATTTTCTTTATGTGATACATAATGTAAAAAAGTATTAAAAATTATGTTATATAAAAATAAAAATATAAGTGGGCAAGGGGTACTGTTTAATATACGATAGGTGTCGAATTGTGATAAATGTATTAAATTTGAATTTAAGTAAACGAAAACGAAAAACAATTTTGAGCTTAAACGCACTATCAGCCTAACATATCACTAAGTATATTTTTTTATATGTTTTTTTTATATTTCTATTAGGTAAAGTAATTTATTTTATTATTGAGTATTGACTTATACTCAATAGTTATAGTAGTAATACAATAGGTTAAATACATTTTTTCCAAAAAATTGCATTCGTAAATATCATTCTGTGTATAATAATTTACTTTATATTTTAATTTCCTATTTCCTAAATAATATTTTTTAAGCATAACTATAACAAAATACTGTTCACCATATTAATAGTTTGATTATGTTGTTTTACTCGAATTTAAACTACTAAAGTCTAAGAAAAAAAATATGTGACCATATTTTTTAGATTTTTTGATTTCAGTATGAATTATTTTAACCTCATCTTCCCGTCTCTTCGGGTAATTATTATTCCAATCCACGAGCCAAATTGGGGTGCGGTACTTATGCGGTGCGATAAAATATGACTTTCCATATCGTTCCTACTACTGAAGTATACGTACGAATTTAATATACGTAATATATACACTGAACTGTGTATAAATGATGCTGGCGCTCATAACGATGATAATTGCAGCTTTTATGAAGTCGTAAAGCTTGTAAAAAAGGCTCAAGTCAACGGTGGTTATTTTTTCCCCCATTATTTCCGTTCACCAGAAACAACCTACAAGCTGTCTTTCTGGCCTCTACTGTTACTAATTTTAGTATGAGTTTTTGTTAATAATTTGGAAAGAAGTGCTGTTGCTGAAATTCGTTAAGTTTTCTTAGTAACGTAATTTTTCTTCTTATTTTCAATCTGAAATTTTTAATTCAATAGCTGCAGCTACACATAGAAATACATTTTCCCGTCAAATTACACAAATAACAAAATAAATAAATTTTAATACGTATTATACTTACATGTACTATTCATAGTATATACTATATAGGAATGTAGTATCATTATATCACACAATAGATACCGCTAAACAAGTTGTATGAATTTGAATTTTTTTAATTCCATGATTGGAATTTTTTCTTTCACCTACTATAGCTAATTTATCGAATTTTTACGCTCTTGTTTATATTAACATCCCTACATGGTTATTTGAAATGTATTTATGCCACCATTTTAAAAAAACCATTTGTGAAAAACAAAATTTAACTCAAGTCGGGTCTTGTACGGTCAATATATTGAAAAAAAACGGTTGCGTGTACTTATGTATACTATAACCTCTATAATAGATACATAGGTATAAGACAGTTCACATTTCCTCACACTAGTTTTGCTGTTTTTTACGAAAAGTTCAAAAAAAAAAAAAAAATCACTTTGATACACATGGGTTTAGGCACCACATGTTCTCGATTTCCAATCTATAAAGAGGTGCAATCATGAAACTACAGCGAGCTTTTTATAACCACGCCATAAAAAACGTATTCCAAAGAAAAAACCACATAACCGTAAAACCAGCAACACATTCTATGCCGTTCGAAATACAATAGGTAACACATATTATATATACGTATTAATAAAATGGCGGAAGTTGATTTGAAATAAAATATTATGTATAATATATAATATGCTCTTAGCCAATTTGAGATAAAAAACAAAAAAAATATCGTGTCCCGGTCAATACATATACGCAATGTGACTCATATGTAATTATTGGCACAGAAAATTATACTTATGTGCAATATGTGTACATATTATACAACCTGTATAGATAATGGTGGGTGGTCGCGTTATTATTTGTTTTAAATTAAAAATACCATTTTAATAAAAAAAAATTCCAACGAGGTATACTATGTATATTATTTTTATGGCCGACCGTCGTCACAATTGCAGCAGTTCCAAGTTTTTCCCTATAAAACGTGTAAACCGTATAGTATTATGCATGGTATTACAAAACAAATACATGTGCGTATAAATTTCACATACATAAAGTTAGCCCCCAAAAATTATTTTTGACTTATAGCCCGACTGAGGTATTTAAATATGTATAGATAGAAATTACAATTATTTACTAGCTGAGATTTAATATTTTATTATTTGCAAACCTTTTGAAAATTTGAATTACTTTACTAGTTCTAAACTAATGTCAATTCCACCGATATTCACCTATATTATACAAAATATAATATAAGCACAATTTCACAAATAAAAAAAATATTCACACAATAAGATAAAAATAAACTAAATCAAATGTGTTGGAAAAATTTTATATTATTAAACGGTTTATCAAAAGAAAATTTCAACTTTATAAATTTTTATTACTGTAATAATTTACTCGACAATAATCAAAAATCAAACGCTTAGTCAACGTCAATGTCTCTCGACATAGAACACGTTGGATAATTCGTTTTAGCTATAAATCGGGAAAGTAAATAGGCACCATTCAAATTAAAGTTATAGTTTTATTCAAATTTTAAGAATATAATTAGTCAAACAATAATATTAATGGAATTTACTTACATTTATTTTAAAGGTAGAAAGTAATATTGATAGAATTTACAAATGCCTATAAAGCGACTAAGCTATGCGTAATACTATAAGTACGAATTTGTCGTATACATCATAATTTATGTGTACCTAATATTTTTGAGTTGTTTGTTTGGTTTCTATCCACGTTATAATCTTAGTACTTATAAAAAGCAATCATTACGATGACCATTAATGTTTCATATGAAACTTTAAGTTTAAAATATACGACAGAAGTATATACAATTTGAAAACTTATAGAAATATAATATATTGTTCAAAGTAATACATGATTTTCATATTCTATTTGAACGATCGAATATTCGTTATTTTTGATTTATTGCAAGTGATGTAACATAAAATATTGTTTTAAAAGATATTATATCATAATATATATATATATATATATATATATTATATATACATAAACATAAGTAGTGTATATAGTATAAATAGGTGTGAAATTTCTCGGAAGTGGAGAACGGCGCTATATCTATTATCTCTATATCTATAGTATAATATATTATAGAAAATGTAGGTAAACAACAATTTCATGAGTAACAGTAACACAATACATTTTGTTTCTTTGATTTATTATTCGATTCACTTGTTATATACGCCAATAAATTGTTAATAATATTTTATTGTACACTGCATTATATTATTATTATTCAATCATAAAATATAGCAAACAGGTATGAGGTTGAATTGCTTTTATTTTTATCGAATTGCATTCAATACAGTTAAAGCAATATTCGGATTGTACTCGTTCCGATAATTTCATGAAACGAAATTAATAGATGTCAGACGACGTTTGAAATAATAAATTATCTTTTAATTATTATCATAAGTTTAATGTACAAAATATTATGATGATTACATACAGAAACAATTGAAAAATATGTTCATTTTTTCGAAATTATTGAACAGTATAATACAAAAACGAGTGATTAACCATAGCTTGCAGTTAATCTGTTATCGGCAAGTCGTACACTGAAATTGATAATAGGTAATATTATTGTAATGTTATCGGATGGATTTCAGTGATCTTTTTAAGACGTTATCATGTATATTAACTACAATGCACAGTAGCGACCTCGCAGCCTCAGAACACACGTACAGCATAATAATAATAATAAACGTCGGATTACGTTCGTTACTACGAGAAAATGTAACAATGTTTCGTATTTTACGCAATAAACTTGTGCACAAAAGGATTTTTCCATACGTCATAGATGAGCGTTTGTAGTTTTAGCGAAAACCCAAATGGATTTCCATATTATTATTAATGTTTATGGTATCATTTACTTGTACGATGTCGCATGTCGAAGCCACTGTATTGAGTCACATCGATAATAGGTACGTAGGTAATATTAAGATCGCAATTTTCTAGCAGGTTTCCATCGAGCACGCACACTCTCTACGGGACGCATATTTAATGTCATTGGCGTCGATACGTATGTACGATTAATAACAATCACTCACCTAGACGAATAATTTATGGTTCGACTAAATGTAGCTATAACTTATCGTCATATTGGCTATATAGTAATATATTAACTCAATACTCGTGATAATATAGGTTTTACATCAAATGGTAATTCTTATACTTTATATTTATAACAATTAAAATAAAAATGAATTTATTCTTTAAATAATAATTAAATATTGAAATCATCCCGTTTTACTGCTACCCTGTATTAAAGTAAATGATTATATAGTCAAAATAAATATAGGTACACTCAAAATCCTAAGATATAAACTACCTACCAGTAACCAATATTGTTTTATGACTAAAAATGTTGATCAATTTTGCAGAGAGACTTTAGCTTTTAAGAATCAAGATAATTTATTTTAATAATTAATTTTATAAGCTAGCACCGGTTAATTTAAACTAATTTTGAAAACTTAATAAATTTGAGTGATTTTAAATTAAATAAATAGTTATTTTATTATTTTTTGACATTAGGTTCTATTTAGCAAGCCACCGAATAATTAATCAATAATTATTAGTTATTATACGCGTGCTATACATTCCTTACGTTTTTATTTCCATGTGACAGCATATTTGGTTTTTTTTTTCTTAGTAACTGCACCCAATAAAAGCTGGTTACTTCAACATATATTTTATAACTTATAAATTCCGATGCTTCCAAATTATAATATTAGTGTATTATATATGTATATCATTGCAAATTTGAAGTGATAAATCATCATTACTTGTTTTTTTTTATTACATCGTTTTTAGTTAGAATATTCTATAATAATTTCGTAATAGATAATGGTACAATTGAATTATATTTATTAATAACATTTCTAAAGTAATTGAAAACTTTATGATATGTATAGGTAAACCTCAAAACATATTATATTTTCTGAAGACATTTCAACTCAATTATGGAATCATAAATTTAATTAAAGCAACTACAGCACTTTCATAACAATTTCATTTGTTACCAAAGTTAAGTCTAAGAACAATTATGTCGATGACAAAAGTCTTCGATGACTTGAGTTCTCTTTCTTTACCTATAGGAACTTAATTTGTGTTGAGTTTTATAAAAACTCACTCGGCACAGTATTTCAGTGAAACAAAACTCTGAAAATAATTTGCTTTCATTAAACAATATGTCCATTTTTAGATAAATATAATAATATTACCAAGATAATTAACTAAATAACTATATATTGTATATAAAAGTATATACTAATAAAGGATGAAACGTATTTAATGAAATGGAAAAAAATGAAAAAAAAAATAACTTGATCCATTCAACTAATTTAACACATTGGTTATTATGGTTTTATTACAGTGTACAACATAATTGTATTATCTTATATTTATTACTTATACTTTATTTTTAATAAATGCTAATTCATCCAGATGCATAAATTCCCAGAAACAATGTAATATCTGAAAATATCGTGCGTATTTATATTGAAAACAAAGACGTACAATTTTTTAAATAATTAGTGTATAATATAATAAAATAGTACACAGCAATAGTGGTCTCCGAGTGGCGACAATGAATTTATCTATTTATAGACCTACTAGAAATATTACTGAACGATTCACCAAGTATGCTAACCCTTTTTTTATTTTTTTATTACAATATAATTACTCAAAATACGATTTTTGAAATTTTTAAATATATTTAATTTTTGTACTTCTAAAGGAGCGTATTCTGTAGAAATACAAGCTTCTGTTGTTGAAACAATAATTCACATTTTAAACAGCAAATTATAAAGTGGATGATTTTTTTAAAGATGTTGACATATCAAAATCAATATTCGAACGAGAAGTTTTTAAGTTATTTAATTTTGTGTACTAAGCATAAGTCCGTGAAAATAAGTTTGGAAGATATAGAGTCTATAAAATTATTAACGTTTAAAATACGAAAAATTTCCCAAATGTAATAAATGTAATATTCAATATTTTGTATTTATGTAAAATTATTTTTAAAGACCTTTATTTTTAATATTTAATATAAACATTTTAACAACAAAAAATTTACTTCTTCAAATTTTAGATTTGGTACATTAAAATTTAAAAAAAAATATCAACTTAAATAATTTCAAGTGAAAAATTGGGCAACTTATACTGAACTATATACAATATACATATAGCGTATTAAATAATATGTAAATAAAACATAAATATGTTGTCTCGACGTCAAAAATTTAAGGGAATAATCGCATTGTTTCGGAGTGCATGCGCTGACTAAAACGACGATTTGAAGGTTGGCGATAAAAACCTACATTTATATATATATACATGTGTGTGTGTGTGTGTAAAGATACTAAGATACTAGATGTAATGAGAGAGAATGAATATGGGACGAAAGAGGTCCACGAGAGGCAAATGTTAGTCGAAAATAAAAGTGTATTCTCTTTCCCACTATCGCTCTAACTGTCTCTCTATTATCTACATCTCGAAACTATAAACCTTTACGACACAGCTCTTGTACACACGTGAGTACCTATTATATATATTATATATGTACAATTTATTGTCCCACGCATCCCTAGTTGGACAAAACGATGCGATTATTTCTGCGAGACTTAACGATGCAGTCGTTGTGGTGGTGGAGATTACAAGTCTTGCTGAGCGAATGATTACATACTATACAACTATAACATAATATCATACAAAAATATGAAAGAAAATTTTTTATACGTTTTGTATTTTTACACATTTATTCGTAATCCGTAAAATTAAATTAAAAAAAAAAAATCATATTTTTCGATTTTTATTGTTATTTTTTTTTACCTATATTGAAACGAGATTACATCACAACAGCTGCGTAATGCGACCGATTTAGTTGACCGTTATGAGCCCATCAAGGCAAATACCAATTTGTTTCAGCTATCTCTCATACATAAGTGTAAATATCAGATGGTATGTGGAGCCTGGAAATTTATGATAGAACATGAAACGAGGCATAAAAAATAAGTATTAAACGGTACTATTAAGTACCAACTACATGATATAAATTTGATTAAATATGGTAGGTACCTAATATTTCTGACTGGTCATGTTTAACGACAAATTTTATATTGAATATTATAGATGATTAATAATTAAAATGATTTAATTGATCGTCAGTGATATAACAAATTTTAATGAATATAAATGTTTACTTGTATTATCCCCTTATCCAACTATCACAAAATTAAATAAAAACCGTACTGCGACTTGCGTATTACTTAAATTTTATGCACGCTTATTATATTATACATCAGCTTTATAATAGCTCATAATATACGTCTACTAAGCGCACCCAAATAAGTCTATTATTGTAGGTACGGGTTACATTGTGATAATAATATTATGTGAACGTCCGATTATCGGTCAGCTAGCTCGATCAACCGCTGTTTTACTTGTATTATAATCTGTATGCGTCGATCAGATGTATATAATACACTGCAAGCACGCACACTCACACACATAATGTATACAATTTATAATACAATAATATATAAACGACTAACAGGCGTCGATACTGAACGCGATTACGCTTTTGCTATAAATGCGTGTCGTTTATTGTCGTATAATATTTTATGTCGCTCACGAACGGTTAAAAATAAAAATGTTTACCATAATATTCAATGTGTGTTTTATGATATATGATGAAATGTGTGTACGCTTCGTTAGCAGGTATATGGTCACGGCGAGAATAGGAGCGCGGATATTGTTTTCTTCCGGGAGGACGCGGTGCGACGATAGAGGAACAATTACGTATAATATAATATATATAATATTATAAACTTATATATTAAAGTAGATACGCAGCCCTTTGTGTTTCCGATCTACGATTTTTGCGCCTTGCTTTGCGATAAGATATCGTTTAGATAGCACGTTTTCACTGGCCGTGGCAAAGTATACGAACCTGTTTGGATAAATGTGTCATTGATTTG
Source organism: Melanaphis sacchari (assembly GCF_002803265.2). Lineage (NCBI taxonomy): Eukaryota > Metazoa > Arthropoda > Insecta > Hemiptera > Aphididae > Melanaphis > Melanaphis sacchari. The sequence goes on from NW_020271335.1 coordinate 5,649,431, forward strand.
AACAGAATTTTCAACTGGTTTAAGAATCAGAGCTTGCTAACAGTGTTTGCACGGTTTAAAATGCTGTATTAATTTTTAAGACTTTTTTTCTGTTTCCAGATACTGCGTGTTCCAGAGGAAATGTTATTGGATTTTTCCATAAACGTTTTATTATGTCATAATTACCATGAATGCGTTTCTCAGTTACAATTCACACCTATACCTAGAAATGCTTACACTAGAGGGAAAGAATTGTATCGACAGATGTTCGAAGAATGTGAACAGTTGTGTTTAACCGAACAGCCGTCTCTAGGCGTTTATAATTTGGTCCAAACGAGTTATTATATTTTAAATCTGACGATAATTATTATCAATTGGCCCAAATGTGTTGCAACTTTCTCCCGTATTGTAATGGTTTGATATACGTGCAGATATCGTCATAATTCTATCGACGAACAGCGCTTTCGCAAACTAGTGATACATTCTTATTTTAAATACTATTGTTTATTATTTCTAAGTACTATATTATACTAGCTTTATTGCCCGAATTTTTTTGGATAAGTTATCTATCTATCTATTTTTTTTCCGTTTAAACCGTTATATAATAAAATTCCTGAGAAAACTTTGTCAAAATTGGATGATCCATTTTTAAGCTATTTCCGAACAAAAAAAAAAAAAAAATCAATGAGATAGACTGTTAAAACTGTGAGTTTTTCGTGTAATATTACATTAAATCGTTTTAATTTAAAAATAAAAGTGTATACAATTAGAATACCTATTTTTTTTGTTTGTCATACGCTAGAAAAATAATTACAAAGTAAAAAAAGAATAATAGTAATAACAAAAATTAGATCGTAAATAAATGAAAAAGATAAATGTTTTTTATCATTCTCTCAGTAGAATATAGTTACAAATGTTTATGTTAGCATACCCTATAGAAGAGGTGACTTAAAGTTAACAGTTAACCATGCAAAGATAAGCATATTTTTCCAAATAAATCCTATAAACTATGTATGTATATATTATATTGATATCTAGTTCAATGAAATAAAAAAATGTTATATCCAATCATGAAAACTATTTTATTTTCTGTAACCAGCGAATCCTATTTTTTTCTTCTTCTTCATCGTAGTTTTGAGCCCTTAATACCATATCGTCCAGCATATTTGCCTCCTCTATATTTTGATTATCTAGAGGTATATTTCTTTAGATTGCCATGTGTTTCTTTTTTTATATCTTTATCTCCAGCCTCTTATACGTTTTCAGCTTTTATACATTTTTAAATTATCCTTTGGATTGTCCTTTATTTTTTGTATTTATGTCGTTTGCGTAAATTAAGAGTCCAATGTTTTTCTCTTCTAACTTGACACCTTTCTGATGGATATCTATTTTTCTCATTACTTTCTCCAAAGCTATATTGAATGGAATAAAAAACAAGGCATCGGTTTGTATTAACCCTGTTATGACTTGTATTGAATTTGAAGTTGAGTGTTCTACTTAAACCTTAATATAGATGAGCTCAATGCTCATTTTTATGAGATTTATCGAATTCTAGGGCATTTAAAACTCTTTTAGAACATTAATTAAGGATCCTTTACGTATTAAATTGCAATTTTTTTGAAAGACGGTACAACAGAATTTTGTAAGCATGAAATAAGTACATTAATGTTAATTAATAAAAAAATTCTAGTATATATACTACTAAGTAGATCTAGTAAGTACTCCAGAAAAAGTATAACATATTATTTGAAATATAAAAAATGTATTTTAATAGGTACTTAATAAGTGTAGGGCAAACGGCTAAACAAACATTGACTATTATATTATATCATATTAAAATTAAACGCTATATAATTGTGCTATGAAATACTTTCATAATAAGATACAGGGTTTTTTTGGAAAAAAATAAATTATTTATATTTTTTATAAGGGTAGACGCATGTTACAAATTGTTTGTATTTTTCATTAAAGCGATGCATCTTAGAGTTGGCCCCCAGTGTATAGATGTTAAGGGCTTACGAATAACTTGATTCAACTAAGTGAATGGATGTAACTATAGGAACGACACTTTTATCCAGAACGACTGAAAAAAATGAAAATAAAAATAAACTCCAATTCGCATGTTATAAGATCGCGAAGTCTGCTTTCCGTAGTATAATAATATATGTTAAACGCTCACAACACGCGTCTCATTTTGACACATGCAATTTGTCCGACCGAATTATTTTCACTCATTTTTCATTATTCCCGAGAGGGGAAGAAGTCGAGAAGGATGGATGAACGGTCTAGACTCGAAGTTCACAGTGGTATTTTATTGTGTAAATACGACACGATCGTTAAGGTGAGATTTTGGGTCGTTATTATCGCGTGGAGACTCGTGGAGAGAACGACAAACGATTTGAATGTCAGACCGATAGTGGTCTATAAAAAGCATGTCGAGATAAGTAAAATATCTAGTTATACACATATTATATTACCTATATTGGCAATGTTAATCATGTATGATGATCAATTTGTATTCGTTTCACATAAGGTGTACATAATAACTATTATACTGTTATTACATTTTTGCATAAGTACATTTTTGCCCTGACTCTCGTACAGTTTTTGAAACCCCTAAAACAAAGTTTTTACTAATATTAATTTAAAATTAAAGAGCGGTTAGGTATATTTATAACTTGTATATTTTGTTTAATTTATTGAACCCGTCGGAAAATTATAAAACCTTTTTTTCTTAAAAAAAAAAAAAAAACATATTTATTGCTACATTACATTTTTTATGAGTACATAATAAAAACAATGATAACCGTTTGGTAATTTTTAAGTATAATTATTTTTGTTTACTTGCATAGTGGTCGAATCGTTATCGTAATTATAATATTTTCCCAATATAGAATAATAAAAAAACAATTTTAAGGGAATTCGATACCGACCGATTTTTTTTTTTTAACGAATTGAAATGTGTGCGTGGTAACTGATCGTTATATGGGTTATGTGTGAAAGAAATATCGAAATACTCCTGCACGCGCTCCTTTAAGTCGCCACTGCGGCGTCTAGCGCACGAATGGTAAATAATGTATGATATACTTATTCGTATGTAGTTACTGAAGTTTTTCAATCCTACCAAATGCAACAATGTAATACTGGAACTTCTCGAAACTAATTAAAATTCTTTAATATGTCTATATAGGTACTCGAGATCGAGCAGGTCACATTTTAAGATTTCTAATTTAAATTCGGATATTAGATCGGCATAGTCTGCTACAGCTGATCTCTGGTATAATTGCACGTATATATATTTATAACGAAATTCGATACATATTACTTTGTCATGTCATTTTTTAAAGGTTAAGATCAGCAATGACTGTGACAGAACATCGGCTAAACTAATTCCTACCATAAAAATGTAATCATTTTCGATGACGGCTGATATAGATTGTAGAGAACACACACATGCATCACTGTGCGACAGTAAATTATTAAAGATTAAGTTCTTTTCACACTGATAATTTTATTATAGAAATCAGTAGAACTATCTGTGTATTGTCAGTTAGTAGTTTCAATTTTTTTCAATTGACAGGTTCATATCAAAAAAACTATATAATTTTAAATTATTTTCTAGTAAATTTAATAAAAATCTTTTCAAAATGACATATACGATCGACAATTTTTTTATTGACATAGTCGATTGTATTTTCTTAGATGATAGTACAGACGTATTAATGTATTATTATTGGAACGCACATAAACGTTTGAATGAAATACCATCGTAGTATCATACCTATATATTCTGTATATTATATCAAATAGAAGCGATTGATCGTTTGGAACGAGAAAAATCAACCAAATATGTGCTCAGAAAGGAACGATCGTGTAGATATAAAAATACGACGACGATTGAAACCGTAAAAAAGGAACGATTTTCGTAGTAATAGAATATATATATTTCAAATATTTCTTCGCGGGGCCGAAGCTCATATTATATGTGTTCTTCGTCGTTTTTAATAGATTTACGCATAAACAAAAAAAAAAAAAAAAAACGGAAAAGATCGAGACGATAAAAAAATATTAAAAAAAAAAAATCAAAATGTAGAACTATTATTGAACACATGTGGATTTGAAAGAAAAAAATTATGTTGCCTGTCTGGCTGGTATGTATATAGAAGACCACCTCGTCAACGACCGTATTATACAAGCTATTATGCTCATCAACGTACACGTGTCTGAAAATCAGTATAATGACGTACTATACGTATACGCGTCGACGTGCGTTTTAGTCGGCATTCAAATGAATAAGAAAACTAACGGAGAAAATTTGTCTCCGCGCCCACGACCATTATTGTATCATTATTACATATAATATTATTATATCATTCGAATATCTCCTCGTCGGCTACGTTAAAATCCTTCACGCGAACGCCTTAGCCTTATTCTCTCTTGACACATATAGTATGACATATATTATATTATTATTAATAAAAACATGAAACTGCGATAAGTATAATTTACTTAATGTAGATAGTAATGATGCTGATTGTTGTAATATTTTATGAAGTAAATTTGATCCGAATGATTCGTGTGCTATGACGAGAGTACGAAACGAATTTTATACTTATTGCGATGACACATACAGAATGGTTCACAAATCTGAAAGCACGATCAATCTCTATTTTTTTCATTGTCGCTTTGGATATCGTATTTTTCTTCTAATTAAAAAAATAATAATAATAAATATATAAAAACATTCTATAATACAAAATTTTATTTTCGGAATTTTTAAATATTCTTAAATTATATTTTAAAATTGTTGAGATTTGTTTTATACTAGATTAGAAGTATAATGTGGAGATGATAAAATCTATTGAGAACTTATCTTTTGTACTATATGTAATTTAACGGATAATTTTTCTGAAAATATTGACGAATCAAAATCAAAATGTTAACGAACAGTTTTTGACTTAATTAATTAATTTTGTATATTAAGAATAATGGCTGTCCTAGAATTTTAGTTATTATTTATATTATTCCATCAACATATATAGTTTATAAAAATCGCCTTGCAAGTGTAACAAACGTAGATTCAATATTACATCAGTTCTATATTTTTTTATAAACTCAATGAATTATATCTTTAGTTCAAACATTTCGATAACTGAAAAACTACTCGCTAAAATATTGAATAAGGTATATCGACATTTTTGAAAAAATTCTCCATTAAATAATTTAGAGTAAAAAAGAAAGAAGGAGGGGGCGGAGTTCTCATTTGAAAAAAAAATCATAAGTTTGTATCCATGTGCGCATACTCTGAGGGACATTCTGTATATCGCAGGGCGCGTACGTAACGCAAAATGATATTAACTATAGGTAATATAATATCGTTGCGGCTGATACCGTGAAATTCGGTTGCTCGACCGGCGGACGAGCGACGGTTATATATACGCGGACAATACACACTGCGACTACGCATTTGGTATAATAAAAATAATGATATTGTATAGTGGGTCGTTCAGGACCAAAATAATAATATATAAAAGGGTTGAATAATGGGCCACCCACGAGGAGGCTGTACGTAATATATATAATATATATGTATATATATGTATATATATATGTATATATAAATATATAAGGCATATAGGTACCTACCGACAGTGCTACACAATGATTGCGCTCGACCGGAGGGAGAAATTAGTTAACCGCCGTGAACAGCCGCCGCCACCACCACCGTCTAGGGTAAACACACTCAGAAAACGAGAGAGGAACGAGGATCGAGTATACTGTACATAAGTGTACTCGTTATATGTTCGTCGTGTGTGTGTAGGTGCCCATTGAATATATAGTAATAATAATATTAAAGTAATATATTATTACTATACACGCGGCCGATGATGACGGTGACTACGAAATATTATATACAAAACATGCGTTCGGGTTCGTCACGTGTGTCTTTGTTACACGACCTGGCACGATTCGAGTCGAGAAAAAAAATTCTGTGGTGTCGTCGTAGTCCGTTGTGTTAGTAATATCTAATAACATTATCGTATCGTATTCAACGTACCTACTCCACGTTTTCGATAAAATATTATTTAATAGTATGTAGATAAATGCATTATAAACCTATCATAGGAGGAAAAAACCCAATTACTTAAGAGGGGCTTAATTTATCCGTGATGTGAATTTAAAAAAATATACTGTAGGGTAAAACAATCCCCTTTACACGCACACAACACACATACATAAATAGTGTTATCAATATACGAGTATAAATTAATATTATTTACATAGATTACACATGGTTTACATTCAATATAGGTATACGTATATTTGACAAACACACAATACGATACGAATATAATGGTAAAATATTACATATATACTATGGCCATAACTATATTCTCTTACAAACATTTTCAGATCATTTTGATGAAAATAATTATAGTAGCTAAATCAAAATTCGAACGACTTGATTCTGAGTTATTATTTTATTAACATGCATATTATATTATTTTGTATAGGGATAATATTCCTTGGAAATGTTTTTAGATAAATATAAAATTTATATTTAAATTAGTATTGGTTATAATACACTCAGAAAATGTTTACTAATCACTGCAATAGTTTTAAATTATCATTTACGTATCATGGTATCTTACCTTAAGTTGAATTACACAAAAACTATTAGTTTGAATAGGTGCTTTAATTTTAATACATACAAATTAAAAAAAAATCATATGCTTAAAAACGTACAGAAAAAAAGGTAATTCTCATTTGAAAAAAAAAATTATTATTACCACAGTACATATTTTCTTAAAGTTTGAGATTTAAATTTATAAAAATCTAAGTATTAGAAAATATTTTTAAGTTCGAATATTGAAATCTGAATATGAAATAAATTTATGATTAGAAAAAAAATAGTTGTAAATATGCTCGGTAAATCGTCTTGTGCATGTACATAAATATTATGTGTTATTGTAAACAAAGGGAAATCGCACTACATCGGCAGACACGAATAGTCGTTTTTACAGCCAACAAGTGTATAATATTATATTAAGACATTTCCACGCGTTTTTCTTTGTTATGTTTAATGAAGCCATTATAATTATTTTATAGCAGAAAACAATATTGCAGCAGCGATTGGTTTCACTTAAAAAAAAAAAAAAAAAAAAAAATGATAATAATAATAAAACAGAAAGTCATAATGTGATAATATTATGATGATGATAATAATTATTATAATTTGGTTCAACAAAACTTTGCATAAAGAAAATGGCAATTGCCGCGTGGAAAATGTTTCACGCCTCTTCTTCATCAATCAACAATTTAAAACCAGTAATTAAAGAGCCACCGTGCTTCAATATAGCGAAGGACTGATGCGTGACTGATATTTGCCCAACTGAAAAGTAAAAACCACGTTATTTTAATTATACTCTTACTTTCATTTTTTTAAATTTTTATTGTCCGGAATTCTGTGGGTAATCGTCTAATATAAATGACTAATGCACAGTACTGGAGTTTTGACGTTCGTGTTGATATTATGTTAGATTGCACAATTGCGCTACAACTATTACCATCGAAATTATGTGTGGTAGGTACAATAATTATTACATAGAAGCACAGAAATCGGATTTTATCTTTATGTCTTAATTTATCGTATCACCAGTTTTATTAATAAAAGATTAATAAAACACGTTTTATATTAATATGATTTAAAACCATATGCCCGTGTTATAGTAAGTGTAAAAAGTTATGTACACCAATATATATATAATAACTATGTTGAGCCTTCTCGTATTTTCTGTTTGATATTTTAAAGTAGGTACACAAACTTTTAGCACCGATCTCCCATGTTAAATGATGGTAATGAATAAAACAATTAATTTATTCCGACTGTTACATTAAAAACGAAACTTTTATGTACATGTGTATATTATATAAGCGATATAATTTTCGACAGAATATATTTTCGCGTAGAACGTAGTCAATTAGTTCACCTTTTATTCAACTGTAAGCGTACTGAACGTTTCATCTACAAGAAGTTCATTCTAAAGTTTTGATTAATATAGTTAAGTTTTCGAATTTTCAAATCTTACACACTTCCGGTTAAGTTTCTACGTACAATACAACGGATTAATCTCAATATATATATATATATATATATATATATATATATATATATATATATAATATATAATATGATGTTATGGATCATAACATCATAAGTATATATTTAATAAAAAAAAAAAACTTTAGATGACGGTACCTACACTTCACGATATATTATAAAATGTACGAATTTGTGTAATATAATAATAGTATACGGTCTTATATATAAAACAGTTAAAACGTTTTTGACTCTTACAAATCTGTTTATTGAATAAAATATATACGTAAAAACTAAAATATTAATATTATATAACTTATATTATAATAGCTAGAGCTAGAATTTTGTCACGTTTTAATTTTAATTTTTGGAGTATGAAAACAATACGTCAGATAGGTTTATATGTATGTGCATTATGTTTTCGAATAAGTTTGGATGTTTAAAAACGCGTTCTACTTGCCGGCAGGTGTCGTTATTCGCTATACGCGTAAACGAAGGCAAGCAACTTAAAATACGCTGGTTTATGTATTATTATGACCAATAAATATATTTTAATATTATTATTTTAAGTATACGTTTGTAACGACGAACCATATGACGGGCGTACATAACATATTATATGCATATATATATATATTTATATATACTTATTCTAGTCACTATGTAGAAAATTATAATGGGTACACGTGGATATAATATGTACATGCGATTATAATTTGCTTTGGAGAACCAGTACCAAGGTAACTCGATGACACACCCGGTGGCTATGGCGTAGTGTATCGACGCGTTTATATAATAATATAGTATATACATGCGAACCACACATGCGGTGTATCGTTTACTCGTTCCATCCGGTAGGTCTGGTCTCCTCTTCCGGTCCTGCGCGTCAGAAAACATTATACAAATACATATTATTATAGCATTTGTACCTTATATAATATTATTATATAACAATAACAAATAATAATCATAATAGCACAACAATATACGCATGTATACGAAAAAGTATTGCGGACTTATGATGGTGTTGTAATCATAATAGCACAACAATATACGCATGTATACGAAAAAGTATTGCGGACTTATGATGGTGTTTGAACACTGGCGCATACGTATTTTAATTTCGAATTTAGAAATTGATGCTGAAACTTTATACGAACGAAAAATATAAATTGTATTATAACGTACATGTGTGTATGTACATGTCGCGCGGGCATGTTCGTTTGTATGTGTGTTATATATTAATTGTATTTTTTAACAATAAAATAACCATTACGTACCCGATTTAGTATAATAATAATTTATATTGTAGCGTAATGATATGTAAAAATGATTTATTGAATGATGATACCTATGTATTACTTAACCAGGCGAGCCGTCGGGCCACCGTGTTATGAAGCATCAGTTAGCATCTATGCGTGGAGCGTGGAACACCCTGTAATTATGAAAAAAATAGGTATACGCTGAAAATGTGCTATACGAAATAAATAAAAGGGAGTGAGCTATAGGGTGAACAAATATTATGCTAAATTCAGATACAATGGGATAAACGGATAATATAACAAGAGGAAAATAAAAAAGAGTTTCGTGATTCGAAAAATATATTCACATAAAATAATATTGTATACCAGAGTATTAAGAGGTATTATTCTGATATTCTATCGCTCTAATTAATTGCCACCGTAAGAGAGCTGCTGTCGCAAAATAAACAATAATAATACGCACACTGTACGCGGGTCCGTTTTAGTTGCGTTTTAAGTATAGTAATTGTTATTATTTCGTTTGATCTGAATTCACGAATAGCATTGTTGCTCCAGAGGATATTACGAGTATATAGGCTGCAGCATGCAGTGTTTATCAGCGTATGCTTCCGAGTGCAAAAACATAAAAAATAATTATGTAAAATATAATATGTTATATAGTGTATAGTTATAATAACACGCTATATGCGTAGACACGTAGGACAGGTATTATAATGTCATTGCAGTAGCGTTGTGTTTGTGGGGTCATATTTGTATTTACGTAATAGCACAGTAGACATTCGAGTAGGCATTTCCTTTTTATTTAAAATTGATTTTATTATCGTTATTCCCACAGTTTACAGAGTCATAGTTACGAGAAACGAGAACGTAAAAAATAGGAAAAGTATGCTAAAGATCGATATTTCCCATAAAAAAAATATATATATATATAATTACCTATAGTAAGTATAGTAATATATTTACTTTTTTCTTTATAGATATCTTATTATTAATATTTTTCCACGCAATACATAATACTATGTACTTAATCGTACCATGATATTGTGAAATAAACGGCGAAGAGCCGTAAGTTTACCTCTATAAACATATGAATATAAAACCAATGTGTGATTATCGATAGAAAATATTTTACTTCTCTCTATCCTACACATTGACATACGCGTATTTATATACACACTATTATTAAATTATATTATTATCATACTACTATTGATATCATTTCATAGGTATTATTACCATACTGCTTTATTATTTTATAGATTTAGCGTTTTAATGAAGTCTCCATATCTGTGAGTTAAAATGTGTATTTTAATATTATTCATACTATATTAGCAGTGTTACCCGATTTCACTCGGGGAAAAAAAACGAAAAACATAAAACATACGAGTAGTACCATATATAGGTATATGAGTGTGTCTGGGTGGATTTGGTGTAATTCAAATTCATTGGCAAATCGGCATCGGTATATATCGCTTTGTGAACTAATTCAACCAAAACGGGCAATCTACCACTTAAATAAAACACTTTAAAACACTTGGTATAGATTTTTGGGCGTAGTTTAAACTACCATCAAAACTTTCCTTATATATCTAAGAACAATTTCTCAAAGTATCGTTAAAATTGTTCAAGCGTATAAAAGCTACAAACAGACGGATATTGATGGTTATTTGTATAATAAACAATTAAACAATTAAATATTATTTTATTTTGTTCAAAAAAAAAAAAAAAAAAATCACAAAGCAACACGGAACTCGCATATTACAACGGGTCTATACCATTTTTTCATTAAAATTTTATTTCAACAACAGCAATTCTATATAAAAAAAAAAAAATTAAATGATTTCTGGGAGCCAAAACAAAATTAATCTGTGAGTCATCTTATCTATAAGGATTGAAAGACAAAAGAACCAAGGACTGGAACCTTGATGATTTTTACGGTTCAGGTAAGGTTCATGGAAAAACTAAAATTTCGGTTCCGGTTCCTTTTTGATGTTAAAATTTTGGTTTTGGTTCTTTTTAGTTCTTATAAAATAAAAATTACATTTCCAGTTGTTTAGATTTTATACTTAGAAAAATTTGGTTTCATTTCAATTCTTTAAAAAATATTAATATTTTTAATACTAATATCATTAATCCTTATAATAATAATATATTTACGTAGGTTTTTGTTTAGTTCATAATTGTATTCTTATTATTTATTAATGACAAATAAAAATAAAAATAATAGAATTATTACAAAACCGAAGTTAATCGTAAGAAACCTTTGCAAAAAAGTTCCGGTATAGTTAAGGTTTAAAAAAAAAAAATTAAATTAGGGTTCCGGTGAGGTTCCGGTTCTCAATATTCAAAGAGTTTCAGTTCCAATACCAGTCCTTTTCAATACAGTTCCAGTCCCTGCAAAGAACACTACTCGAGTCTCGAGTGATATGTATAATTTAGTGCCATTAGTACAGTAGTTTCAATAGTTTATACGTCACATACAAACGTATATTAATTTATGTGTATGTTATACATACAATCGTGGCTGCAATGTTAGAATCGAATTTCGATACAGCTGACATGAAACATTAAAGCGTATAACGTAACGATAATGCTAAAACTTCGTAACGCAGTGTTCTCCAAAGTGGAAGATAGATCAATCAAGGGGGTATGATATTATAATCTCAGCTGAGGGGATTGCATTATAAAATTGGGTGGTGGCTATTTCTATGTGAATTTTTTTATTCTAAATTTTGCTTTAGCAATCGCACTATGGTAATGTTATTATATTATGACTTATTGTAAATTTTACGTAGTTATATTTTTAGAATAATTACTATCGCAGATTACTATCAACGCATATCGTATTGGAATGTGGGTTTTGGAGAGACATCAGATGTATTCATCTCATTAGAATAATACCAATTTACTAACTAATTTAAAAATAATAAAATAAAATATACAATATATAACGATGAATTAATTCGTCATTGCATACTTAAAATCTGTGTAGCTTTTTGGAACAATTTTTTAGGAGCTACAACAATTAAAACAACATTATCTTGCAGACCAAAATAAACCTTTAAAAAAAAATAATCAGGAGGGTGTAGTTGATGTAAGATTTTTGAATATCAAAAAAGACGTTGAATAAATTTTTTAGAAAATACTGGCGTAACGTACATAGTATACATCTCTATACTAATAATTACGATAGGTAATAATAATAATTTGAATGATAACTTTAATAAAAAAAAAAAAATTTTCATGTATCTGCGACCTGTGTAATAATACATTACAATAGCGACATAAGGTCTATGTCTATACGTATATTTACCATCAAATATATATGAAGTAAAATATGTCACTTTCTGTCTAAACATAGAACTCTGTGTGCTAACGAATTAGATATTCCGATGACGCAATTTAACTGTCGGATCTGCAGCAAATGTAATTTCGATAAAATAATATTAAAAAGTTTTTTATCGCATCATAAATCAAAACGTAAATAAAAACAAAAACGAAGGTTATAATACCTGTAATAATAAATAATTTTTTTAAGTATTGCCAATACGAATAATGTATAATGATATTAAACTGGAACGTAAATATTTGAATGTATTATCTATTCGTGAAGTATAAATCGATTAACAAAACACATTCGAATGTTGTAATTATCAGTATAAAAGTATCGTACAAAGTTACAATCGTTATAAAATATTATTTCAAAAACTAAGATTAATATGTGCTTTTTATGATAATTTTTGATAAAAGTTATGATGTATTATAAAATTATCACAAACCGTGACGAACGTCTCGTTGAACATTTTTAATAAAACGTTGAAGAATATCACAGACTGTATAATTTCGAGAGTACACTGAACTACACAGAAAATGACGTCGTTATATTCATCACCCCTACGCCAGCTTACAAATAAGATATATTCACGCGTTTATAATATTTTAAAATCTCGATGGTACCTACTTTAATAAAATAACAACAACACATACACTTAATCGAATATTTAGTCAAGATTAAGAATCAATAGATATAAGTGGCAAAAATGTTTAATATAATTAATATGTATCGTACGCGATAATGACAGTCTAAGATATTAAAAAATATGGTTTTCAATTATCAATATTATTATTAACATGATCGTATGGGACCACATAGCTATAATTAATATACACATATTATTGTATACAGAGTGATTCACCGAGTATCCTTGCTTTTTTCCTTCTTCGATAATGCAGTTATTCGAATTATAGTTTTTGGAGTTTTAAAATACCTACTCTAAACTAAAATTAAAAATGATAAAAATTCAAAAGTTATATTTTCCAATTTTTAAGATGTTTTGTACTATTTATGAAGAATATGATGTGGAAATATAAACTTTTATTTTTCAAACGAGAAATATCTTTTTTTACTATAGATTATTTAGCACATAGTTTTTTTTTTTTTGAAAATGTTGACATATAAAAATTCGAATATGTAGTTTTTTTAATGATTTAACCTTGTGTACTAATGATGATAGATCCATAAAAGAGCATTTGGAAGATTTTGTGGTAATCTGAAAATTCTTATTATTTATATAAATCTATAAATATCTATAGTTTAAAAAAAATGTTTCAAGTATAATAAATATTAAATCTGATATTGTAACTACCTTATATTTTTGTAAAACTATTTTTAAGGTTTATTATTCTTAGTTTAAAAATAATATTAATTTATAGTCAACTACTTTTAAGTAAGTAAATCAAAAATAAATATCTACTAAATAATTTACAGCATAAAGGACGGTTTTCATTTGAAAAACAGAAATTTTTATTGCCATTAGACATTCCTTAACTAGTACAAAAAATTCTGAAGAATTTTAAAGTATAGTATCTAAGTATAATATTTAATTAAAAATCAGAATTGAATACATTTATTATTAAATGAGAAAATAGAAGTGACCATGCTTGGCAGATAACATTATATACATTATGTATATACACGCATATATTTATATGATCAATATATTATTCAAATCTAAATTATTGATAATATAATCGTGTGAGAATATAATAACTCGTAATTTTTCAGGGTTCTTATACCTAATTTATTAAATAGGTACCTATGTTCAGTTATGCGTTGCGTGTTTTCGACCATCTATTATAATATAATACGTTTATATTATATTATTATTTTATTGCATTGATGATGTCTTCTAAATGGTTTGCTGTGAAAATTACGTATTTAATTTTCTTGATGTAAAACGAAAACCGAATAAATCGTATCTCGCGCGATAACTGAATACAGTTGATGTATACAATTACATATTATCTACATTATTATAGAACATCTCAACACTTTAATAATTTAATACACATACACGTGATATTACGTATAATATGCTGTTTAATAGATACCAACTTTCCTCTTTTATTTTAATTTATATTATTATAATATTAGATATGATACTTCACTCGCATGTAATACGCATTTTGTAAAATTATACACGAGTAATATAATATTTTCATTATAATATTATAATTGCAGTATCAGTACGTCATATCGATTATCACTCCATCCGTTCACATTTACTTATTAATATCGAAATTGGCTAGTTTCGATTTTCACGTACAACACAATCATCTACAATCGTTCGCAAGTATACTTATAATGCAAAACAATGTTTAAGTACAATATGGACGATCGATACATATCGTGTTGTATATTTATTCACCGGTTTTTGAAAGGTCATAAAGCAGATTGCTATATTGGTTTATGGTTATACGTCGATTGCAGTTGATTAGTATGCGCATTGAAATTCCGGTCGTATCTCTTAATCACGACGATATTCTTGAAAAAAACGAGGAAAAAAAACAACCAAATCAGAGCAAAAATAATAACATTTCCAATATCGTATACAAGATCGCAAGTGCGTAAAAAATTATTTGCTTCGATGAATATCAATTTATTCACCTGCTTATAATAATTATAGAACCAGTGTACAATCGTTAAACGTATTTACGTATACGATATCAATAAATAATATTATATATTATATTATAAATAAAAATGTACGAGTTTTGAATACGTACCGCATACAAGGCGACATTTTTTTTCTCTACGAAATACTGCACACTCATTAGAATATTAGATAATGTCAATAATTTAACGATAATACGCTTTTCCAATGCATCCCTCTATTAACCACTTCACTATTACATTACCGTTGCATAAACCTGTTCGTTTCAAATATAAACGGGGTCGTATCGATAATAAACTATTTGTGTGAAACTGTGATGGTATCGAATTTAAAGATTGAAATAGTTCCGCTTTGAAATTTCAATATTAATATTAATATATACTCGTACATTAATAACGACGTGGTTTTTTAGTTATGTAATGAGCAAAACGATCATATCTGCCGTTAAAAATAACACTGTTTAACTTATATACTGCTGTTGTATAGTTTTATCGGGAAATGTAATATATTATATTTACAATATGTAAACCTACCATCAAAATGTTCATCTTCAGTTTCGATAATGATAATAATGTGGGGTGCGATCATGATGGTACGTTGATGAATCATGGATAACGATATACATGAAATCGTGGACGAACAGTGAGATTCCGTCGCATTTATTTTGTATTTCTCAAGCTGCAAACCTATATAACAACGTTCAATAATGTTGAAATTTAAAAGACCATGCGATAAGAGTCTTTTGAATTTTAAATTTTTTGAAAATCCGGTTTTCGGTGGAATAATTTTATAGGTAAATATTATGATAAAAAAATAAACTGATACATTACGTATTGTGTATAAATGTATAATATATGATTAGATGTGTATTCGTCCTACTAAAAATGTGTTTTTGCCAATCTTAATCAATAAAAATACATATTACACTAATGCTATGTTGCTAAACATTGACTATCTATAATCTATATAATATTTGTAAAGATCTTTAAACCATATTGGTTTCGCAAATCATTTGTTAAATTTTAATTAAATTCAAAATATTAGCAACAATAAATAAATAAATAGTATATTACAATTTATATAATATTGATTTTGACGATACTAAACTAAAATATCAATACATGTTATGTTTGCATCTTATAATCTTATGATAACAATTTTTTTATCATTAAAATATGTTAATATTTTGACAGAAATTCAATGTTGTAATAAACAGTTTCAGTGTTAGATCGACTAGAAATTATCTTACTTAAACGATTATTGATTGGTTCATAAATTGTAATCATTTAATACATTTATTTTAATTAAAAATGCATTGATAATAATAATATATTCACAATAAAATACCATCATAAGACATTTTATGTTCAATTCGTATCAAATAAATTTTCCGAGGTTTATCGCGCCGCAATTTATTCGTGTTCCAAAAAATATTATAAGTAAATGATAATATTATAATTTTAAGAGAAATTCGTTATTATTAATGAAACGCCTGTTTTTACGACGTAGTTTTTCGTTGCATAACGCATCAGAAATACGAGAAAAATAGCAATTTTTGATTTTTCACTATCATAATGTTATAGTATACAGCTAAGCTTGATATAATATGGATTATTAAAACGTATAATTTTATAATATTAAACTGAAACCTGTTGTTGTCTGAATGGTTTCGAGAGGAAAACAAATTATTATAATGCTACGGATTTTCATTGGTTAATTACAGATCCTACGTATGTACCGCAATACGTATTATTGCTGGGAATGTGATTATACGTTTTACCTTGAGATAGGTCAGGGCAAGACGCCTGGAGTACCCGAGATGATTACGAGCACGGGTTCTTTGGAAATGCATGATCCGGAACAAGAAAAAAAACTTTTTTCACATAAAAACACGGAGCCTGAAGTGTTTTAATAATGTTTGTAAGCGTCTTAAACTTTTGTTCCACCGTGTGATTGTATATAATTATATTTCCTACGAGTTTGATCTCGCATACTTATCACAGAACCAAATTTTCAATAACTGTTATTATTTTTATTTTAATCTTGCGGAAAAAAATTATTTTTACTTGGTATGTGCTGATTTAATGAGGTCTTGGTTTGAGAGGACTTGGCATTGCTTACATTTTTACAGAAACCGTATAAAGCGCGACAATGGGCAATACCAACTACGTATTTTCAGTTTTTTTTTATAGATTTATAGGTTTAAGCATATAAGTATATCTCATGCGTTTGGTTATTTAATTTTATTAAGTATAATATTTTTCACGTTTAGTTAGCGCCGTTTTCAAACATAAAGTTTTATGGCAGAATGATATTATGTAGATACTCGCAAAAATTATTATGTGTTATGTTATTAAATGTTGGCTAATAGCCAAACGATTATATAATCATATCTCCATCGTAAGTTATCACTGGTAATTATTCATTCCACGGAGTTTAGGTAAATGTTACTATTTTTTATTGTTTTATTTATATTTTACGATTTGAAAATGGTACCTATATGCTAAATGATTTATTTTTATTATACATTTTGATCGAGAATCAGAACAAAGGTGCATTAAACGAGTGATATATATATGTATATAGTATGTTTATTATTAAGTATAATATTACCTAACCACTTCATACATATATATAATGTATTAAATGAAAACCCATCTTATATATATTATTTATGTGTGTGTGTGTGTGTGTGTGTGTGTGTGTGTGTATAGGTATACATAAATACTTGAGATAAATACTAATAACACATAACAAGTCTATAATAAGATGGGTTCATTTTAAGCAGCGACAACGGTATTCGAGTAGGTATATTAAATATTAATACCTGTGTAATATAATTATTTTGATACCTTAAAAGTAATAAAATCGGATATGGTTTTAATAATAATAATACGAATTCATAAATAAAATTAATTTTTTCAACTCTTTTATAATTCGAAATTATATTTTATCAAAGTTAATATTTAATCTGAAAATATATTTAAAGAGTATTTTTAATTTTCTTTTGGCAAAGTTTAAAACATTTTAAAACGTAGTTTCCTTATTTTTGTAATGCGAAAGAATAAGAAATAAAAGTTTTGTCAAAAGTTAAATTAAAAATTATGTAGTAATTATTTCTATTAGTTCAACAACGATTACACAAATTTCATAAAAATAAAATGTTTCATGAATATTTTCATGGACCGTAATAAAATATAATATTATCGTATGTATCGTATATAAGTATATAATATTATATATGTATACGTAAATCGTATAATATGAGATACTACGATTATCGATTATGAATTTTTGAATAATATTAAGTCATTTTAGTTTATAAAAAAAGTTTTGATTTTCAGGAAAATATCAATTTTCAAAAGTAACGTAATACTACAAAATTCTAATTGTTAGATGTGTATAAGGTTATCTAATCGTTTAATCTTTTTATTCAGTCAATAACTTTTCTCATTTGCATGCCAGCACATGTAATAGAATCAAATTTGTATTTGATCAATAACATATTTTAAGTACTAGAAAAAATTTGATTTTTTGTCACATAACTCATATTTAATATTAATTTTAACGATTTATAGATTTAATTAAACGAACTAAAATCAAATATAATAAAACATAATAATCATAAAATTTACGAATAAGAATAAAGTCTTAATAACAGTAGAATAGAAAATAATACATATCTATCTCGATATGAGTGCAACAAGTTATATTTACACATATCATATTATTCTTGTGAAACAATAAACTTATATGTTGTTTCTATATACGTATGTTCATTACAACTTCAGTTGAGTGCAAGAAAATAAATTGGACCACTACAAAAAAAAATATAATATGCGGTCACCAGTCACCATCATTACAAGATATATTTTTTTGAAATTTTAAGGGCTCATATCATTTTAAAAGCGAATTTTTTTCTCAATAATTGAGATTTCTAATTATATAATAATATGAGGAGTACATAATGCGTATTATTAAATATAATAAATACATTATACATTTATACATTATTATACATAATAATTAATACTTATTTAAACTTAATAAAAACAAGTACTATAATTTTGTTAAGGAAAATTGTCAAAATGTTTTTGATTGTTGTATTAGGTTTAAGTTTGATGAAATCATTTAAAAAAAAAATCTATGGATGTTTCGAGTCTGCGAGATTTGATGAAAATTTATTTATAAATGTAATTTTAAATAATATATTATAACGATGTAATTTAACAAACTTGTTTATATGGTTATAATATCTTTATTTAGCTGACATAATTTCACTTGTTGGTAGTTTTTCGCTTAACGTTGTCTTCAATATAATAACCATAACCTATACACAATAATTTTACGTCAAAGTTTCTAACAAGTTTTTGTATTAAACGCATTTGTAGATCATAAATTACATGATCGATTGCCTTAATCCTTCGTAATTTACAGATGATATATCTGTGCTGATACTCGCTTGCGTTCTTAATATATTTTATGGTATGAAAAAATAAATAAGTTTTGACTTTTCAAATAACAAATAACAGTCCGACGTAAAAGATTATATGGTACGATTAAAGTTTCCCAACACAGTTATTTTATTATTTACGCTGTGCTTTCGAGCTTATGTCGATGAGATAACATTTCCGAAACGCAAAAAGGATGTTTATTCTTCTAGGAGTTCTATTTGTTGCGCCTTTGTTTCTGAAAAGCGAAAAAAGATTATTAAAAAAAAGTCAGATTTATGTACATACTTTTTACAAGAACGTTAAAATATTATCAGTGTGTATGATGGCATTGTTCGTTGAATTCGCAAATAATTTTAAAGAGCTTTTTTATATCAAAATATGTTCAACTTTTATACGTATAAAATAAAACAGCAATAAGATGAACAATATGGTATTATACATCTAATTATTATGTCAGCGCTATGATGTAACGCTTTCTTAGATGATGTAAAAATGCAATTATATTCAATTTTCAATTTTCAATTGTAAATGATATTGAGAGAGAATACTAATGTATTGAAGCCGTTAAACATATCGCAGCCTGCATCTTTTACGTAACTCGTGTATTCTTTCGCTATTTAATAAAATATTTTAATAATATTACTGGTACATGCAACGAAATAGACGATAACTTTTGGTGCGATACAATTATTATACGACTTTCAACTTTGCACGTTTCCACTTCGAAACGATATTGGTTGCATAAGCGTATTTACGAAGAAGGTAAAGTGAGTAGCAGCGACATCTAAGACTTGTAGTCTATTGTAATTTATTGACTCACGTGGACTAAATTCCAAAAATTATCCTTGATTATTATTAATTTAGTATCTATGGTAATTGGTAATTTCGTATAAATGTATTTCATAATTTATATTAAAACATACAACTCATTAATAAGAACCAGTCGGCTAGATAGAGGTGCATTACTTTGACATTTAAATTTTTAGAAATATATAATACATTTTAGAACTAGTTTTGACTGTATTTTCCTACCTGCGGATGTCTGTATAATCCGTATGGTATCTAGTAGTTAAATATATGTATGAACCAATATTATAATTTATAAGCTTAACTGAACCGAATTTAGGTGTGATTAAAAATAATCTTCAAAGCATAATAAAATAAGACCACTCAAAGTGCTTAATTGAGAATATTCACAAAAATATGCAGCTTATAACATCAATATTAATGACACTATCGAAACTTTGAAAACTCTAATATAATACAATCAACGATTTGCATTGTATAATATAACTTTTATTTTTCACCTACAATATATATTAGATACATCTCCTATATATTTATTTAAAATGAATTATAAACATGGAATTCAATTAAAAAACATTATTAATTAGCGTATTTTAGTTGAGTTAAATTATTTACTTGCCACAAGATTACATGTAACTATTGTACAACTATATCAATTTATAATAAGTTCAGATCAAGATTTTCTGAAAAAGCAAAAAAATTTCAGATTAACATAATAACAATAATTATTGTAATCTGGAAAATAGAAGAATTTATACGATTTTAACTTTACATTTTGTCTCTCAAATTCTGAAGGTCAAAGATATATCTATGATCGGTTATGATTGGCACACACAGACAATCACTTCTTTTAATTGTCTATAACAACAAACATTATACTCATATGGATTAAAAATTATTTATTATTGAGAATTGAAGGTATTTAAAAAAATATCGCCAAAGAAGTTTGACTTTTTGCATCGCCACCACAAATGATGCGTAACCAAGGACATGTAATAAAAATATTATGTTGAAATATATCATACATATATAATATTATAATATATTATAGTTTTGTAAAACAAAATCATTTTATTCGCATTTACGTGATTATATTATAACAATATCATATTTTTAATTTTGTTTTTATTTAAAGTTGAATAATTATTTAAATTTAAAAGTTATAATTTTTTTTAGAAATCTCTGAAATTTACATTTCATAGTTAAATTTTAAAATTTTAGGTTTTATTGGTCTTACAATATGTGTTTGTATTTTTGTGTAAGACGTCACGGCGGGAATTTAAAAAATTAAATTATTTTATTCTTTATTATATTAAAGTTACAAAATAATTTGCAATTTTCACTTTTATTAAATCCAAAAATACATTATAAAGTTAACTTTGGACCAGCTGGGCCGGCCCTTATGTGCCGACCCTAGAGCCACTACGGATCGTAATGCAGCATACCTACAAATAATTTTGAGACGAAAATGATCTATTAGTAATCTACGATGAGACGAGTACAACGTATAGTATAACATAAACAGGTTACGAAACGACGTACAAAAAGAAGCCATAGAATTCAAGTTAAAATCTCTAGATTTCAAATAGCTGATTGTTAGTTAGAGAATTGTAGTTAATGTTCTTGCGGTGGAAAATAAAATTATTGTTACACAATTATGTATAACATTATTTCACTTTAAATTACACAAGATATTATGTATTCATAATATTTTATTTTTATTTTAGACTGAAACTTATAATAATGTATTTAAATTGAAAATATAAAACAATGATTTTTGTAAATTTTTAAATTTAGATATTTTTTCCTCGAATCGTGGGTATATTATGTACCCTTGAATGAGACTACGTGTGCGTTCGACAGACGGCGACCCACCGTCGCGACCTTCGGATGGATTTTGGCAATGCTCGTTACATACGTATCCACGGGCGAGTATACATTTAAAAATAGGTCTCACCTACGACAGAGATCTGACTACCAATGTGTGTGTGTGTGTATACTTTATACTGCATATACTATGTATATATATAGTGTACCGGGTACACTGAGGCGCGGTGTGCTCAGACTTAGGGGTCTGGGAAAAAAATCTAATTAGTGGTTTCTCTCTTCCCTCTCACGTCTCTCATCTCTCTCAGTCTCTACATCCCCAAGTCCCGTCGCGACGGCGGAGGTAGACATATGGCGTGTTCGAAAGGGAACCGCCGCCGGTCGTTTCGATTTCTACCGTTAATGGATTTCTCCTTTGAAGTACTCGCCGATCGATAGTATACACATTTTATATATATATATATACATAAAATCGTTCACACAAAACAATATAAAATACATATTATACATATATAAGTGCGTTTCGCGCTCGTGTACATTTATAATATGAATTATCGAACGTGTGCGTTATCTAAACACGTGTCCCTCCGCCGCCGTGTGACGTTCGGAGGGCTTTTAATTCGAATGCAGCTAACTGCTGCTGTGCGCCAGCGACCTTTTGTGTTTCGAAAAATAATCGCCTACGTACACACACACTCACACATATATATAATAGACGAGGACGGATATAATATTATACAATATAGTGTAAATGCATATAAGCCCTCGCCCGACCGGAACAACGGTGCGCGCACGCACACACTCGCGCCGATATAGGTACGCCTGAAACAACGGCTAGGCGAAGTCGTCGGGCGGGCGCGCGCGTCAACACCGGAACCAGTTTTATTGGTACGTATTTCGGGTTTTTTTTTTTTTTTATCATTATTTATTATTATTACTATTATTATACAATCGCGTTTCGGAGGGGGGGCAGCGTCGTTGGCGAAGTTTTACACAGAAGTTTTCGGCGGCGGGGGGTGGACCGACAGCTGCAAACGCGGTAATCGGAACTCGGGCACGCGACAGCAGCTGGTTATCAGCTGTCCGTCCCGCGTGTATATTATATTATTATTATTATTATTATACGTCGCGCCCGGCATCTGCCGTTCGGTAGAATCCTACGCGCCGACTGTACATAATATTATTGTGTGTACTATGCACGTTCCCCGGCACTGCGAGGCTTTCCGGTTTTCGGCAAAGGTCCTCGTATCGCCACTTCGTGATATCCACCGTAACCGGGTCTCTCCGCGCCGACTGGGTCACCGACACGCACGAGGCGATAATGTATGTATTCGGAGATTATACGGTTGAATTTTTTAGAAATTTTTTTCCGACTGTTTTTTGTTCGCTCGCCGCACTGCCGTTGTCCGATTCGGGCTCATCGATTCCGCTATCGTATAATATTATGTAAACGGGTATGCGCGTTGTATCCGATCACTCGTATAAAAGATCGGCAAGTCCCCCATTTTTTTTTTTTCATACATAAATACATTTCGAATGACAAAAACCCTCTCGCTTAATCGCGCGCGCAGATGCGCGTGCGTTTGCGACCCTCGTCTGCGAAACACAATGTACATAAAACCATGTACGAAAGCTGCACACGACTGCCGTGCATGTAGTCACGAGTGATGTGTGTACATGCAGCTTGTGCGAATAATGAATGACAATAAAAGAGAGAGAGAGAGAGTGAGATAAAAATATTATGTCCGCATACGCGTACTTTTTATACTCACACTTGATTATAAATACATTAAAATACTATTGGCGATTTACCGTCGTTTAAAATATGCACGCCTGAAAATATAATAATATATGACATAATATTTAAATGCGTATCATGATCTACAAAATATAATATAAAAATATCAATACTACTGTGCAACGTCAACATTTTTATATTTCATTATTTTGCCGCATACAAAAAGAGTATTTATACAAGAAAAAAAACCTTATTTATATTTATACGTACATTGACGTTGCATTGAAAATAATATTATACGTATGCTCTAGCAATGAATATTGTTCAACTGAACGGTCATTTTTTACATTCGAGAGGTAAAGGCTATTCAGAATCAACAATGAATGAAAAGAAATTGAATTCATTGGCTTTCCTAAACATACAAATGGATAACACAAAGAAATTCAGCTACAAATAAGATGTCGAGAAAAAAATTATAAACATTTTATTGCTATAGTTTTTTTTTATTTTTTTTTTTTGTCATAAAATATATTTTTATTAATATTATTATGTGTGTAATTAACAAATTATACATAATCCCGAACATAAATAAATATTATAACACTATACATTTATTAAACTAATTTGATTAAGGAGATTTAATTGTTTTAATTTATAGAGCCTGGGGGGGGGGAGTGAACCCGAAAGTGTAGAAATATATGGTGGACTCGAGACGTAAAACGTGTAAGTGCGGCCCCGATAATATTTATGCGTGCACATTGTACAAGTAGTGAAGTGCCGATGACATAATACTATTA
Source organism: Melanaphis sacchari (assembly GCF_002803265.2). Taxonomy (NCBI): domain Eukaryota; kingdom Metazoa; phylum Arthropoda; class Insecta; order Hemiptera; family Aphididae; genus Melanaphis; species Melanaphis sacchari. The sequence goes on from NW_020271335.1 coordinate 5,674,350, forward strand.
TATTATATCCATTTTGTGTACTGATATTTTCATATTATTACACAGGACATAACATTATAACATACTTTTATATTGTTATGTAATATAAATTCAAAATTTCAACGGATATCGTATTTTATTTGATATTTAATATATCTATTATTGTGCCTTAAAGTCTAATATCGTGCATATTATCCGTGTACGCTACATAATAACTAATAGATAAAATGCGATTTTGTAACATGAATGAAGCATTGGAATCTCAACAAAAATCACGTTTTCAATCTTTTTGAAGTTGGATATAATGTTTTTTTAACCACCGTTATAGGACATTTAATATACAATTTTTATTAAATAATAATATATGTTAAGGTTTTCATAGTACATACATATAATAATATCACGTACCAGATACCAGTTACTCTATACGTTTGTTTTTATTATATTTAATGCAGTCAAGTCTGCCTTTTTTTTATTCGAATATAATATTGTAATATGAGCCTCTGTGTATAAATAATATGATAAGTGTACGCAGTTGCTTTGAAAAAAAAATAAAAAAATAATTATTTTTAATTTGTCGAGCTTTTTATACAAAATCATATTCTTAGGCATGTTTCAAACTCTATTCGTGTTTACCCGACCATACTAAGCGCAGAGTACAATAATTATATTACATTCATCACGCGTATGATGGGTGTATATGCATATTATATTTATAATAAGTTCTGGGCTTTGATCAATAAAGGGTCAGGTATGCTTTTATTTAAATACATTATAATCACAATTCTATATTTTTTTTTAATTACTTGACTTTTATAATTTTATCTTACAAACATGAATTTGAATGATAGACGAAAATAAGTTTTCATTATTGTTGGATATTTATCAGCCTAATTGTTTCATTGAACAATATAATAAACTGTAATACATAGGATAATACATTGATGATATAGCCGTTACTTATATCTTTTTGTTTAATATTAATTTAAGTTATTTGACATTACAATATAGATTATTTTAAATAAGCTCTCAATGAAAAAAGTAATTAGCCTTTGATGATTTTAAGTTTCGAAAATGTACTGAATCAAAATATGGAATCAAGTGGAGGTGTATAATTAAATCGTGTCCTTAAAATATATTATCTGATGAAAGTGAAACGGTCCTTTTAAAATCTAACTTTAATCGATGTGTGTATTAATTTATTATATAATATTATAACTAACTAATAAGTTTTCATTAAGTATTTTAAAATGTATAGAGCGCAATTGGTATATAATTTTTTTTTAAATTTTTTATTAGAAATTTCAACGATCTGTACATTTAATTTGTACAATAAGCTGAAAAGATGGATATATATATATATATATATATATAATAAAAAAACTTTATTGACATAAGTACCTACATGAGTGAAGGGACTATCCAGCGACGGCACTTCAGCAGTGGGAATTACTTGTTATTTATTAGTTGTGATTTGCGGCATACAGGTACTGTGTAGGCTTAGCTAAGGAAATCCCGAGGTCAGGTATATAAATAGTAATTTTAAGCGCAATTGGTAAACTCCCATTTCATACTATTCGTACATACTATCATTCAAAATAAAAAGACAAAAATGTGGGATACTTATGAATTACATTATAATGTTATCAAGCTACTTACGATGAGCTGATACAATGATAAATTAAATTAACTCTTGACAAAAATTATGTCATTATACGAGTATATAGGTGCCGATAATACGTATTAATTGTAATTATTTTCCTCAATCTGGCTAATCAAAAATTTAAACTTTTTACGGATAAACATAAGTATTGTCATTATATAGTTATTGTTTATCATCTCATTAACACCAATTATATCCTATAACAATAACATACTTTGCCTACCAATATCTTACTTTTTTCAAGTACCTAACTATGATTTTACTTTGAATTCAAGTCCAATGACAATTGAAATAAAAAAATCAAAATTTCTAAATTTTTGTTTTTGAATAATAACAAAATAAAGAAATTAATTTTATCAAAAAACTAATTTAGCGTAAATATTCCTGTTTCACAGTATTTTTCTTCTCAATCGTTAAGAAAAGTATGAGATTTTTTTTACTCTTGACTTCACAAATTACCAACTTTTATGTTTGAGAAAATTAAGTCTTATTACTAGAAAACCACCACTAAAATTGAAAATCAAAACATTTTTATTAACTCAAGTGGTGATGAAAGACACAGCTATAAAATCACATAATTGTAAAATCAATACATTTAATACATTTATATGCATTATAAAAGTTACTATGGATAGTTTAATAAATAATATTATTATAGGTATTATGAAAATAAATATATTTTTTTAGAAGTTAGTGCTGTATTATCGTGATGATTTTTGGATAATGCGAAATAACTCATATTAACAAAAAAATATAGTTATAAAACGATATAACTATATATTATTATATTTAGTTATAGCCGATGGAAACAAATGTACATTTTTTTTCCTGTGAATACGAATAGTTCCCATTTATATATATTCCAAATCACATTAACCAGTTTTTTTTGTGTACCAAATATGTTTATATATTGTATAATTGACCATCTACCTGCATTCTCCAGTGCTCGCTTATAATTTAACTACGTTATAAGTTAAGCCCGTACATCTTCTAACGTCTTCAACAGTCATGTACACATTGTACACATATATATTATTATTCTATAAGGTATTCCGTGTAATTTTCTCTTTTCTCAAACACTTTATATAATGAATTTATAGATGAACTTAAATTATTGTCCGAATAGTGTACATTTTACAGTGTTCTCAAACTTCTAAGTGCCTCGTTCTAAATGAGACTGCCCGTAGTATAATATAATATAGCATGATGTCTACTGAAGTTATTTGATATTCCGTATAAAAACAGAACACGAATTGGCGGTATTAAAAATACTTCAAAGTTTTTTCAGCGTGCGTATATATAATACGTACCTATATGTATTCTGAATGTTTCTTAGAGCAAGCAAAAAGCTTGCATAATATATATATATATATACAGAGTGGTTCACCAAGTATGCTCATTTACTTTTTTTTTCAATAATGTAGTTATTCAAATTTTGATCTTTGAAACTTTTATATATGACGTTTACTTTAAGTCCATGTTTAAAATGTTTGAGATTTCCTTGTAGGTATTACATACAGTACCCAAAGTTAAATAACTTAAAAATTATAATCGTTTGAATTTTTCAGATATTGATTTGAAAGTATTTTAAGAAAAATAATTTTTCGAATAATTTTTATCTTATAAATAATATACAGTAGAAGAGGGAATGGATACTCATTTGAAAAACAGAAACTTGTATCACTACAAGACATTATTTAAGTAATACAAAAAATCTCAAAAATTTGAAAAAATTATCTTTAAGTACCTATATTAAAAAAAATTTAATTTTGAATGATTGCAGAAAAAAAGGTAGGCATACTTGATGAATTATTTTGATATAAGCACGTGACATAAGTTTATTTTCGATTTTCATAACGCACGCATGATTACCTATTATTTAGGTTATAATGGTTATATAGATACTACTTACTATACATTTTATTTTGTCGACATATTTTTCTTTTTCAACATGAAACTTATAACGCTGTACGTACTTTAAATATATATTATTACATAATATATATACTAAATATATATTTAATCGTAAAAATATGTTTCGTCTAAAAACCGAGAAGAAATAAATGCTTTTATCGCACGAAAACGCTTGTCTCAGCATATTCCATGACGTGTACGACGTCAAAATAAAGAAACAACTAATCTCACATATTATGCATTATTTGATTATTATTATTATTATTTATTTAGTACCGGACGAGTTTACCGTAACCATTTAAGTTTACAGTGTCGAGAAATTTGTATGCCATGGTTGATGACATACGCCTATAATGCTATTACTATTATTATAAAGGATCGGTTTTTAAACTTTGGCGCGAATGTATTCCGCCGTCACGTCAGCGTTTGAAATGGACTTCATATGTAGTATATATGTCATTTAATTTAATCGAATTGACAAAAACTATTTTAATGTGAACAAAATACATATTTTTAATGAACTTGAACGGATTTAGGTTGTTTAAATGAAATTTGTTTTTAGACTTTATCGTAATAATACGCGTATGATTTTATGATCATGTCATATAACGACCAAATCCGGCGATTGTAAACTGTGCCCAAAATACAGATAAACCCAAAATCACACATGTAAACTGCGCCAGAGTTTTTATCAAGTATAAAAAGGTGGACATGTAAACTGCGCCCAAGTAAAATTTTAAAAATAAATAGCTATATTTTTGCTCAATTATCTTTAATGTATAGGTACTTAATTCATTACAACCATATACTTAATATAAATAATTAAAATTAAGAATTAAAAAAAAATGTATGATTTTAAAAAGTAAGATAATTACAAATATTAAAAATAATAACATATTGTTCTTATATTTTCATCGATTGAAATTTGACCATTATTTTATTTATTAAGTTTTGTAATTTTTCGCGTTTTTGTTTTTGTTTTAGAATGCAATAGTTATTCGATAACGTGTTGATGTTTTTAAACGAGAATAAAATTTCTATGATATAATTGAAAAAGTGCACAATCATACAAACTTTAATAAGGTAAAAAAATTGTATATTTTACAAACGGGGCACAGAATAAGTTGTCGAGCGCAGTTTACATTACACCTTTTTTACATATAGATAAAAATTCGGGTGCAGTTTACATTATACCTTTTTAACATGGATAAAATTTTGGACGCAGTTTACGTATGCCCACCAATTCATATTTATTTTACAATGTTTTAAACTTATTTTATACAATCATGAGAATACGCGTTATGGGCTACTATCTTATGCGTTGAACGTGAACGAATTAAATTTTTGGTGAACTTTTAGAACAATGTATTATTGTTGTACGAAATCAATAAACACAACAAAAGAAGCGCATCGAACATTTTAATAATTAAGTAGGACGCGATCAATTTGTCGCGCGGTACATCGTATACGTATAACTTGTACGATTATTTTACTTAGTATATTTTTTATTCAAACGATTTCAGCTCCATATAAGTGTAATATTGTATTAATATCAATGACGTGACCTGAGACGCAATTATATAATAATATATTATATCACCATCAGCTATTGCCAGTTACCCTTCGTCCGATTCCAGTCGATAATAATATTGTAAAAAGAAACAGAGATGCGTTATTAACACGTATATTATTATTATAAATTATAATTAATACAAATTACAAAGACGAACGAGCTGAAATATAATGTATGGCACGGTGACACCATATATACATTATACACATGATAATGACGCGTATTTTTTTTTATATACGTCTGTAAAATGCACGTTTTATGTATTCACGCGACCTCCAAAAACTTATAATATATAGCGTGCGTAGAAACGGTTATTGCCAAGACGAAAATATAAGAGAACAGAAAAAAAATTACGTGTGCACAATGAGGCGACCGAAGGACTCGTTTCAAGACCCGTCAGAGTCTGTTCAGACGCGTTCATTTTTTTCACCTTCTTTTCCTTTAGATTTTCTTAACAACAACAAAAAAATAATAACAGGTGTTAAATGTTTGTTTGGACAGCGCGTTTTTATAATGCTCGAGTGTATTTTATTAGACGTTTATATTATTATTGTTGTTGTTATATTATGCTCTTACTTGCAAATATACGAATAGCAGGCGATAAATGTCTCTGTGTGCCCTACGCGTATAATATTCTCACGTGAAAATCTCCAATGTGCAAATGCAATAGTAACAAATTATCCGCGATTAACGGATTATTGTGCAAATACTCGTATACGACTATTGGAAATGTGTTATAACAGAGGTAGATATGTTACCATATACCCCAAGGTCAACATTTTGACTTGGATATTTATTGATGTTATATGTTAATTATGTTAATATTAATATATAACAAGAACGTGAAAACAAATTTTGAAATCACACTGGTACACCTATTGATTTATGTTATTTACCCGAACGTCAATTAATTAACATGTTTAATTTAGTTTTTGATTAACAAATCATTTAATTTTTAAATAACCCATTAGGTAATAGAAAATTAAATAATCTAGAGACAATTCAACTTATTTATTATTTATATTTAAATTTTATTTAAAAAAAAAAAAAAAAAAATACTATTTAGTTATCTAGATAATTTGTTATAGATAATGTTATTATTACTTCTGTGGTTACATCTAAACAATGTAATTTTTTAATCGAACAACACTCATTATTTCAACCTTTATCATTGTTTTTTAAAATGCTTTTATTACCACCACATTTGCGATCTGCATCGAAATGCAAATAGTTGTGTAAGCTTTAATTAATATTAATTCGCGCCACATCAGCGTGGTTTACCTCAAATGGTTAATTTATAAAAGTACTTTTCAACGATCTGATTTACATCTACAAGTTTCTAAACCCAAATAATAACAGTTGATTTCTAAAATATACATTTTAATAAACGGAAATATTAAGACTGAAAATAAACAAATAATTTTGTTTGAGTTTAACGGTAAGGAAAATTATATTCATAAACAATAGTAGGTATTAGTGTATTACTTTATTAATAATTTAAAAAACTCGATATTTTTATTTTTGAGAAATTTGACATCCAACCGTCAGCTTTTTCAAATGAATTGTGTGATTTAAAACTCGAAAATATTTATATGCGATTATGGGGTACAAGCAAGAGGTAAATTAATTACATTTATCATAAGCACTCACAAAATAAGCTAGTATGAATCTCAATTCTGTTCGCATTTTTCTTTATGTTAGTTGCAGTGTCCACTTAATGACTACGTGATCTATATTAATAAACTTTTACATGTCTGGGGATAAATGAGATGGCTTAAAAGCAGACGAAACAGCCGCTGATGCCGTACAGTTAATACAAACTATTCGACATACCACTTTTATTTTATAAATTATGTATACACTCATACGTTTGAGTTTAACATAAATATATACGAGATTTGTTGACTGCATGACATGTTATTCATTCGTTGTAAAATAAAACTTTTTCCTGTGCCGACATCGTCTTGTATACATGTCACACTAGAAGAGTTTTTTTTATCACAAACTATCCAATATCTCCGGAAGTTAATGGGATTTTTAAAATATTTTGATTTATAATTTATATGAATAAACAGATGCATGGTAAGAATATAATTTAGTTTTTTTTTTACAATTTCTAAATACAATAAGACTTAATTGATGCAAATCGAATGTATATTTATATTTATTATTTGAATTGACTCAATAAATGCTTTGAGGGCAAACAATCGATAATCAACAATAATTCTTGAAAAAATGCGTATCGAATTAATCAGTAAAATTTAATATAGCTACACTCCATCGAAACGTATAATATTTTAATCCTATGGTACAAAGGCGAGTCCTATACAATGTATTGTACTTATAATAAAATAGGGAAAAATTGTATAGTCCTGGATAGTATTACAGTCAAATATTTTGTACCTAATTTCTTACAATACAATATTCTACTACAGCGTATTCACGTTGTTTATTGATCGATCGCTCGCGAAAAACGGTGTCCAGAAAACGTATAATAATATTACGGAACGGCGAAGCGAAGGATTTACCGCTTTCTTGTCCGAATTGACCACCCCTGCAGTCAAAAACGCTGTCCCTGTGTATATACAATCCATTATACGGTGCCGAGGGGATCGGCCGTGAAGATTACATTGCAAATAAATACGCATGCGCGGTGACCATGGTAGCGGTACATGCTGCTGCTGTTGCTGCATCGGGGTTCGAGAATAATTTTGAAAATCGTTGGAAAAGTTAGCGACCCCTCGGGAACGACGACGGCGACGGTCTTATAAGGATTCAAATTTCCCAAAATGTAAATAAACGACTTTGGCCCCGCAGGAACTATCTCACATGCACGTCATGAGATTTTTCGCAAAATGTGTCAAAAGTGCGATATGTAAAAAATATAATATATACCTACGTAAACATAAAACGTAGACAAACGGAAACGATTCGTTTGGAAACGTTTTTTTTTTTTTTTGTAAGGAACGAAAGAGAAAAACAGCGTTTTGAATTTCTCTCCCGTTTTTTTTTTTTTTAATGATCTGTCACCGCGTTCGCAGCGACGGAGACTTTAACAATACATCAAGCCCCATCATTACTGTCGTTGTGTTTACAACAATAATAGTTGTATATTATGTATATGCACAGGCACTCGAAGACCCTGAGAAAATATCGGCACCCAGAGTGAGAAAGAGACGAAGAAAGAAAGAGTAAGTGAAAGAGATGGAGAACTATTACACAATATACCTGCAGCACACGCTAGTATATACCTACACGTGTAGGACAAGAAAACGACTAATAAAATAAATATCGTGGCGAGTCGGTTATTATTACTATTATTATTGTTATTATATTATTTTTTTTTCGTAACATTGCGAAAGGTTATAACGTTTGTCAAGTCAATATTATACATAAAACATAATACGACGGCGGCCGATTTATGGTAAAGGGGTGAGACGCGCTCATTTTTACGATAATGGGACAAGCGATGGCGGCGGCGGTTGCACTACGGGAAACATTAATCTGGGAGAGTCAATATAACGCAGGCAATGTAGCACGGCGGATAAACAAAATGGATTATTACAGCTGTCGTCGTCATCGTCGTCCTGTATTATTGTGCATGTATATTATGTTATTGTACGACCGGTCGCGCCAGTCAGTATTTTTTTCGGATATGTGCAAAATCGGCTCTGGCGATGGCGGCTGTGGCGGTCCGTCGACTACCGTATCGTAGTAATCGACATAACCTATAACCATTGTCCCGGCTGAGAGAACCCTCCTCTATCGTAGGGTTTGGCTGGCAAAACTTTTCGGACATCAATCATTTTGCGCTACACACCCCTCTCACCCTTCGACGAGGGTCATGTCTTCCGAAAAGTTTTCCTCAGAAACTTATTGCATCGAGATACCATATTACTTATACCATAACAATAATTGTTGCAGCTCGCAGCCATCCTCAAATTTATATATGTATAATACCGAACATCCCTTAAATATATATATTTATGTTTGTGTGCTGTGAATGAGTAGGTATACATTTTTCACCCGAAATGGAAAAATACGGACAGCAAATAATAATTTTAAATCCATGTCTTATACATATAGAAAGCTACTATCAAATATAAAATTGAAATACGATGTTTGAAATTTCCTGAAGCTTTAAGCTTTAAACAAGTATCAAAATATCAAGACACAAAGAGTACATAACTTACTTTAGCATTTAACTAACGTAGAAAATCAACATAGAAACACGGAATTTATTATGTATCAATCATAAATAGTTTTATAATAAGCAAATTTATTCTAAAATGAACAATACAAAATTGGTTCTACTTAAGCAAAATTGTTATTGTACATGTTTATATACTGTACGTTTGTATAAGATGAAGGCAAGACACGCGAATGTGACGCTTTCTTAATGGATTTTTATTTATTTTTTAACATAGACTACATTAAGACCATTAGTTAAATTACATTTTTTTTAAATCTAGATTACAATTGATTTCTTGATTATAATTGAAATTATTTTTTATCTATACAATTTTATATATTTAACTAATTCGGATTTTATTGTAAGAACTTATTATTTTTTTTATGTAAAATATGATTATTGATATTTAGGTTTTGTTCCAGTCTGTCTTAGTAAGTTGAGCTCAAACGGAGTTCGTTGATGACACTATGTCATTATGTGTTTATGGTATCATAAGCGTCGAATATTAGTTGCTCATATTTTATCAGTAAGAATCAATAGAATTGTATGACCAATAAAATATAAAGTGTTTAATGATTGTTCTCTTGATTACCCATTATGCGTTTCATATTAAAAATTACAGATTACTATTAACAGTGTAAGTGAATTGATTTCCGGGTTATTATTAGGTATGTACGAATTGATTCCCGAATCATTAAGAGGTATGTACGAATTGATTCCCTATTTTTGTATATCAATATAAAATGCAGGAGCAATGGGACTAGGAAATCTAAGAAAAACAATTTTATTAAGAAAGATGATGTTGTGATATACTGGTAATCTTATGACCAGATACCAATTTAAAAAAAAAATATGTTATACATTTTTACCAAATCACTCATTTTTTTTTTTTATTAATAATGTTTTACCTTATTACTAAATTTTTTTAGTAAATAATAAATATAATATAATAAATAATTAATAAATAAAAATATGAAAAAAACTAAAAAGAACAATATTTTTGAGAAACTTGTTAGCCAACCTCCTCGTTTCTTTGATTACGCTTATAAGCTTAATATTTGAATAAATATTGAAAAAAATATATTATGACCAGGGATTAAACTCAACGGTATTGTTATAGTTAAATAGGTATTTGGGAATTAACTCGTATGCAACCCTATTTGATATACCCTCATATGTATGTATATACATTTTATTTACTATTTGATTGGTTGGTGTAAAAATTATACGCACTGTGCACTAATTGCTAATTGTGGGACGGTTATATTATATTCTAGTTATAATGTAGTTTGACGAAAACAATTAACTTTTCTACATGTATATCAAATACCTACGCAATAATAATATTATACTGACGAATAATTCACGCGTGTAAATCGCAATAAAAAAAAAAAAAAAAACATCTCATTATAAATTCATATAATTAATACTTAATTTACATGTTATTTCCGACCGTAATAAACTAAATATGTAGGAAGATTAGAGCTAGTTAACTACGCATTATATAGGTATTTCCTGAAGATTATAATTTTAAAAATACTCTAGAGAATTGTTATATTTGTTTGCACAATAATTAATATATCACAAAAAAAAAATATAATATAATATGTTTTATAGAAATATTTTCATTTGGTTGATTGCTAAATTATCGATAAGTCAGTTACAAAATAATATAGTTGCGTGTAACAAAAAATAATATTATTGTTTAAACCAAACAGTAAATACAATATTTTATTGCCCCATGCAATAATTATATTTTTATTGTCAATTTTACCACTATAACTCGAAAAATATTCTAAAACTATAATAATTCTTTAAACATTATTTCAAATTTAGAGTTTAAATTTTAAAATTTGACAGTTTTTTTTCTAAATACCTTATGAATTTGTTCGGTGGATTTAATTATTTAAATTGTATAAATTAAATAATTTTAATATCAGTTCGTTTTACATTATTTTCATAGAACCAAAAATTTCTCAATAAATACTATAAGTATAACGAAGGTCTTTAAAATATAATTTCTAACCGGAATCGACAAAAACAAACATATAATATAATCATACTTTATAATGTATTATTTATACTACATATTATTATAAAAATCAAGGTCGGAATTATTGTACGTATAACTAGATGTTATATTATTCAATTTGTCTATTAATAATATACTACGAGCACACATTTTATACAAATAAGTGTCCACTTCAAATAGCAAACAACAAAAATTTACATTTTTTTTAAACAAAAAATATCGTATTTATATCTGTTGAAGCAACCACAACAATCTTGTGATTTCCTTTCGAATTTTTTTGTTTCACCACAATAAAAAATAATAATTATAACACAGTAGTATTAGAATTTAATAGAATTTAACGTAATATGAATGATTTCATAGTCACTGCACATTATATCATTATATTAATTATGCTGTATTACCTATACATTGATATTTATTATTTATTAAATTATTGAGGTATTCATCATATATAAACTTTGTGTAACTAGGTACAATAAAGTTTCATTGAATAAACTTATATTAAATTGTAAATTTAAATTAATTTTTTTTCAATAAAGATAAAACTAAATATTATGTTGTACATTGGTATTTTTTTAATGTGTAACACATTACAACCGACATTACATTTTTGAAAAATATATATGATATTTTTTACATTTTTAATACCAATAGTCATCATTTTTGTTGAGTTTTTCCATTTAAATTTTCTCTTCATTAGCTTACAAAAACTGAAAGAAACTGAGATAGAAGTATTTTATAATCCAGCAGTAATACTTTTTTGTTTGATATTAATTTGGATTTATGAGATCACTAAGCATCGGTGGTAAGCTAATCGTCAAGGTAGATTTTTGGGAATATTATTACAGATCTGTTATAAGATGGTTGAGCAGTTGGCTAAACAATATCGGGAATCATTATTGTAATATAAATATAGCATAAATAAATAATCTTTAATGTAATTTACAAATTTACAATAATTACGAATATTATTACATCACAATATGAAATTATACAAATAACAAGTACATATTATTATTTAATATTCATATAATTTCAAAAGTGTCTAATATCTATACACAAGATGTACAATTTTTAATAAATAACTGGTATATTTTTTTTCCAATCAAATGTTAACGGTTGATCTAGTACATAACATTGTATTTTATAGGACGTTGGTATTATAAAAGACCACGGAAACAAATTTTAAGTATTTATAATCAATAATATTATATATATTAACGGTTAAAATATCTATTACACTCATATTATAATCGTTTACATACATACATAAAAAAAAAAGTTCATAGATTCTATAGTCGATGGCGACTACCCTGACTACCTCGCATGTCTCTTATGGAACGCTCGTGATGCCTTGGGTACTTTATGTTCATTTCGTCGAAATCGCCTCTCTCGCGCAACAGTATAATATTATAATGGTACCTATCGCCTGTGTGATGAATATAATATATAATTTTTTTTTTCAACTCAACTGACAAAAATATAGCGCACCACGCGTTACGACCTCCAGAATACACCGTGTGCAGACGAGTTCGTTTAGAATTCTATAGTGTGGAAAAATAAGCGTTCGCGTTGGTAAAAATCAAAAGCTATTACCGCTCATGCGTGCCCGTAGGGGAGTCGTAAAACGAGCCGGCGTGCGCGCGCCCGCTCGCACACACATACATTTGCAGACGTCTTGTTTAACTAGCCACGTGCACTAAAATATTCATATATTTTATTATATTGCATTACAACCAGTCGACTTTTATAAACGCGTTTATACACTAGCAACATAGGTGTATAATAGTGGTGAGCGGTGCGAGCACAATAGCCCCGAAAAAAAAAAAAACCCGATATTTTAATCACTTGATATTTGGCTTTATTCGACGAACGGGGTAGGGGAGGGAGTGGGGCTCTGTGAAATAATAACATACAATATGATAATTCCCGAAGAGCCCGAAAATAAAAAAAAAAAATGAAAATAAACAACAATAATTGTCACGTCTAATTTTTGCGTTTGTGAGTTACGGTCGTATGCATAAAATTATTTTGTACATTTATACGACTGCAAAATTGTTATAATTTATTGTCACACATCGCGTTATTGTGTTGTTTGCATATTATGATGTATTATGTGCATAATATCGCAAAGTATAATGATATATTATTATAATAGAACACATATATTATTACGGTCGCGTGTTGCTGCAGTGGTTTACGCAATGCATACGGCGTTATGACGAGCAATGTCATGAGCAATAATTATTGCTATTATTTGGACAGATTTTTAAAACATCGAATATTGTACCTATTTCAGTGGCGACACTAATAACACTAATGGTCCAATTGACTAAAATTCATCCGAGAATCAATAATAATAATACTCCCGATCTAACCTTGTCGAATACATTCGTGCATTTTCAGTCACCGTACAGAAAATTACACAACTAATGAGAAAACAATGTATAAAGCTCATAATGCGACTGGTCCAAAAGGCGAGGTCTACAAGCCGAATGTCCACAAATCGATTTTAAAAACTTGTTATTTCATAAGCATATACCTAAAACAATTATACGCGTCGTTCATCATCAGCGATGTAATGTAAAAAAAAAAATGTTTAAAAAAAATGTCGCGCGTGGAACGTTCCGTTGCGGCACGCTACACACCGGCGGTCCATGCGTTTAATCTGTTTTACAGAAAGTCGTTAATGCCGCGCCGGCTTTTGAATAATAATATTATAATCATCATTATTAAAATATTGATAAAACATAGTAGTTGTAATGAGTGTATGGAATTTACGTATGTATATATATATATTATGTTATACTGGCAACAACATGGTGAAATGCCGAGGTCGATGACTGTGGATTATATGTAACATAGGCGCGCCGACAAATGATACAACATAAAGGGTTTCTCCACCATAATTTGTATTTTCCAAATAAGCTTTAGATCAAAGTTTGCAGATTAATGTTCGATAAGTACTCTTCGGTATGAATTTACCAGAGATGATAATAATATAAATTATTACAATATGTCTCATCGTTGTTGCTGTTGCTGCTACTGCTGCTGCTGTCTTTGTTGTTATTGCACGATCTGCAGTTTCTCCTTACCAAGAAATAAATACCTCGTAGATTGGTATTTATTTCATGAAGTAGAAGGCCAGACTTGAGGTGGAAAATATCGACTAGCTTTTTTTATATAACCTCAGCTACTAATATAGGCACAGTTCCAAAATATCAAAAACAACTGTTCGTCATTGATTTAAATAATTTCAAAAATATTCTTCAGATATGGAATAACTAATTATTCTGACAGTATCACACTTTTAATGTTTCACTGTGATTTGGAGAAACTTAAAAATGTCATATAAACAGTTAATTTCACTCTATTATAATTGTATTTTTTCTTTCGATGTCTGAACAATCTTTTTATTTTAATATAAATTAATAAGCCAATATATATTATATATGTTTTATTGAGTTATAAATCCATATAAGAACTGGATAAATAAAGATAAGTGGTTTTCGAATAGCTCTCTCGTGATCCAAATACGCCTTTATATTATACATTACTAATATTTATATATCGAGTATAAAGGATGTAGACGAAGCAAGCTTGAGACGTTGAAAGTAAAAGTTTTTCAGAAATAAAATTAAACGTCAACCACATCATTAAGTATATATATATATACTTATTAATATAGTTGACAATAATACCGAAACGGTAATTGAAAAAAAAATATGAAACGCAATATGTATACCTATTTATACACCGAATAAGTATGAGAAAGGAACTGCACGACGAAGAGATCAGCATTGAACGTATAAAATGAGTCGAGGGACAAAAGGTCTTTTCTGCAGGCGTATACGTATATATCTATATTTATATATTACGCCTCTAGATGACTATAAGTTGTATCGAATATAAAATGCGTTTGATGTTGGGGACTGAAAATCAAAATGGCCGTCTGCGTTGCCGCAGGAGGGAGAAAAGCACCAGTGGAAAAAGAAAAAGAAAAACGTCTTTCTATTTTCTCGTAATATTTGGATGTTGCACGCATATATAAAAATACAATATATAAAATACGATATATAATAACATTCTGCGGTACCTACATTTTTAGACGTTATTTGAATGTAACAACAATAATTAAACTGGAACGGTCTTGTAATTAATCATTAAATAGCAATAATATTAAAAATATCGAAGCTCTTGTTCATTATTTCATAGTATTTTTAATGAATTGAACTTTGTTACTTTGTTAATATTTTAAGCTTTAATTAATTAAGCTGAATTTAATTATATTGGTTTAAAAACATAAGACATACTGCATAGTACGCTGTTTAAGTTTGAGTAACTATCAACCGATTGTTATGCCAAATTATGTGCGATAAAGAATTATGCGTTTAAATGCAAAATATTATTTAAAAAAAACCTTCGTACACGCAACGTTATGTATTTTCATTGTGACATTTGATCGATGATTTTAGTTCACAGTCGTAAAATACAATGGATTGTAATTTTGGCGGCAATCGAGAAAAGATTTGATGTATGGGTTATCTCAATAAATTACAGTTTATCGAAAATAATAAGAGAAAAAAGCCACTAAAACTACTTAATTTTATCAGCTTTTGGTAATACACTGAACCATCTTGCTAAATCGTTGATTTTCGACAACTCATAAAAACAGATTTGAAAAAAATATAATATAAACACTATAACCCGTCTTTTTCATAACTCGTTGCGTTAAAAACGTTCAAAATCAAAATTCACTTACAAAATAACGTTGTATAGTTATCAGCCAGGTTTGAGCTATAACGTTTAGTCGTCTATCCATTTTTAATCCCATTTATCTATTACGCGCGCATTGTGCACATCGATTTTTTATTATAACAGACAGGAAATTCATTTCGCACTTTGTCGGAAGCTTTTTAGTTTTTGCATATGTCCACTATTCAATTTCTCAGTGACTATTACAATATTATAATGTATTTATATAGCAATTTACACCATTCTGTTTAAACCACAAATAATGGGAGACCGTGTTTTTTGAAATACAATAAAACAATAAGTTATTATAATAACGAATTAAGTGCTGCAGTGCTGCTAAAATAGTTATGAATCTATGACGAAGACGAGCAAGATATTAATAAAATCACATAATATAATGCGTGCATTTTTTGATACAACGGATAATTTTTATATTTTAAATTGTAAGTACTGTAATGAACAGTAATCGTAGAACGAAACGAGAATAAAATACAACCGATATTTGAGGTTGCGGATTTGAAAAATTCTGGTTATCACCAATAAACGGGAAAAAATGACGGTAATAGGTACTATTGTAATTAAAACCAGGGGTTTCGTTATTATTATTACTTTGCCTAAGACAGGTTGGCTGTTGTAAAAAATAACCGATTTCTTATGTTTTGACATCATCTAGTTTTCGAAACTTCGTTTATTGTATATATCTTCCTCACAGTTGTCTTATGTAAATTACAATATTACATAAAAATGTAATTACTAATTAATAATATCGAAAATATTATTTACTTACTCTGCAAATTGCACGTCATGTAACGTTGGATTAAGTATTTATTATACTTGAACTGTTTTTACAAATTATAAATATTGGTGTATTAATAATAAATAATATTGTACAATAATATACTTATCTATTAGGTAATTTCCAAATAACCATACTTCCCGTATTTTCCAAACATATTATCATAAACATAATATTATTATTCTTAATACACAAAATTAAACAAGTCAAAACCTATTCATTGAAAAACAGACATCGATACAATTGTATTTTTATAGAGAACACGCGTGAAGTAGAACAAAAGACAATTTGACTTATGGTTTTTAAATATAATTAAGAATTCCAAAAATCAGATTTTAAAACTACGTTCCTAGATGCTTTCAAATCTCTCTGTATAAATGTGTGTGTGTGCGTGTACGTAGATTTTGAGAACTATTTTGCTGCTGTTTGTAGAACCAACCGATAGCATATAATTTTGTCATACGATAAAAGAAAATGTAAACTAACAAAATATTTATGTACGAGCACTCGTATTTATAATACAGTATCGAACAAACGTACTTAAAATTTATTTTTTGTGTTTCGATGTGATCCGGACAACAAAGGGTGGCGCTGTAAAGGATTTCAAGACCGATATTATCATATACCCCTTACTGGGTTCAACGTAAACACTAACACACACATATAGGTATACATGCATAGAAGAATCACAAGTCGCTACACGCGCGTACGTGTGTGTGCGTTTTATGGCCAAAAACCATTATTGTATTTTTAGTTAACTACACGAAATAGTATGTTCTCCGGTATAACCCACATAATAACAGTAACCTAGCAACGCGTACTGTATAAAATATTGTCGGAGGCGATTAAAACCGAATGATTGTGTTACCCGTAAATAAATAATAATTGAACCGTCAGCAGTATAATAACACACTACGGTATAAAATGTGATATCCATGTACATAGGTATGAATTATGTTCAACAATATAATACATGGATGGTATTACTGCAACGAGAACCGTCATAGTTATTGAGATGGTTCTTCGAAACACTCGTTAAACATACTCTTATAGGTTCAAAATAAAATATAATGTCCATGTTTACTTCCTTAATGTTTATGGAAACGCACACATCCGTCCTGGCCAGATGTCCTTCATAACACCGCAGTTGCTTTACGATAAAAATGATATAACACTCGCATTGAACGCTACAACTATCACAGTTTTAGTGCTCGAGGGGATTAAGTTAGGTTTATAAGTTCGAAACGTAAATTTTCGTTGTTAACGCATAATCTAGATTATGAATCGTATAATTTATTTTGGTTAATGATGTGTTACTGTGTACTGCAGAATTTCTCGCTATGTAGGTACATAAAAATAATATTTGTAACCAAACAATTCTTTTAATTTTCACACGTTTCGTTGTTTTTGCACTGTGGATCGATGGGTTTTGTCCAAAAACCGGTTCAGTGGGCGTAAAACTATACTTACCTTAACACTCCGCTCTTCAAATCATATGATTCCCTCGAGATTAACGAAATAGCCAATAGGTGTCACAAATATTTTTACCTTAAGTTTCCGACAATATTTAGCTGAAATAATAAAGATAAACATATCATTAGGTAGGTATAATTATTGAATTATATTTGTGTAAAAGTTATCGATACCCGTGCTTAAAAAAAAATAATTAAATGTATGTATTTAATAAATATCATATTATATTCATCTGATACTCCTATGTGTGTCGATTGAAAATGTATCAAGGCTACCAATCATTCAGTAAGATCTTAATACCTACTCATAACATTTGTTTATATTTCTGTTACTGCTTGCTTATTGTACATCATTTTTTTAATGGTGACATGTGTCGTATACTCGTGTATTAAATGTGACGTGTTTTTGTTACCGTCGTTCGCAATTGCATACTATCGTTTTAGAAGAATATCTATTATGTTTATAAAAATGGTAATGTTATGCCTTAGTCAGTTTATCAACAAAGCGTATGTATCTACTCATACCGTGTTTTAGTTTCTGGTTGTCATTTGTACTTAGAGATAGTCAATGAGACGGGTGGTGCAAACAGTTTCATTTTGTTTTACTTTTAAACATCGGTAGATCCTAAACACGTAACGTGTATAGGTTACGTGATAAACGAGAGGCACGTTGTATTACTTGTTGTTCATATAAATGTATACAATAAACCCAGTGCTGCAATCAAACTAACGAAAACATACAACAAGCCAACATGCATCTGATCTATTTGTATTTATAGTAGACGCGATGAATGTACCTATATTTTTACTTCATTCTCGAATCATTAAATGCCACCGGGAAAAATGAAACGCATGGGATGATCAAACTTTTTTTTTTGAAGGAGGAGGTTGTCATTATTGTGACAGGGGAGGATCTATGATTTTTTCTGAGATAGTCCCTGTATTGTACACGCTTTTTACATATTCCTGGGGGGGGGTAGAAACCCCCCCTCCCTACACCTTCATAAATATGCCACTGGACAGTTATCTAGCGCAACATTTTGATAGCTGTGTTATCTACGCGAATATGTTGCATAATTTTCGTTTGATCGTTATATACTTATTAAGATCTCAGTAACTCCTAGTCCAAATCGAGCATTATCTATATTTAAGATAACCAAACATTCAGTACGGATACCAATCGTGGAAATCAAAGTCCGTTCGTTACATTAAATTGTATGCTGTTTTTTTTATATTTAAATAGGAGAGAATATTAAGATAATAAACTTCAAATTTGAAAGAGATAAATATTTTATTGTTGGAAAATTCGGACGAGCTTAAAACTTTAGGTACACTCTAATAATTAAATAGTTGAAATCACGCTGTCGACCAAATCTTTACAAACAATATATTATTTACTGAGTGGTGGCTAAATCTATGACCAGACATATTATAGGCAACAGCCACTTCAACCAAAATTAACAAAATACAAATCCTCCAAAACAAATTTCTAAGAATATGTCTAAAAGCTTCATGGTTTATGTAGAGTAAGAAAATTCACAATGATAGAAGCATATCTCTCCTTTAAGACTAAATGAAAACCCATTTTAAAAAATGACGCGATTTTACGTTTTTATACGATTTTACATTTTTTTTTTTTTTGTGCGCGATAATACAACTTGGAAATTAAAATCAAAAACTGACTCTTAAAACCAAGACTATCTCAATACCTACTTTTTCTATAAGATATTAGTGTAAATGGAGATAAAACTTAAAATTTTTAATCGTTATCAAAAATGTGTTTAACTTAGTACAGCATGTGAATACTTTTACTTTTATTATTATAGAACTAAGACTTGTAATATCATGTAATATGCTGACACGTTTTAAATTTAATAAATAAACAAAAAAAAATAGTCATATTATTAATACGAATAAATAAAATAATAGTTTTAAATATAATTTCAATGATTTCCTCGGCTAATTTACAATTCCATTTAAATTTACCGTCTAAATGATATGCAAAATACTAATTTAAATTAAATTCGTTTATAGAATATATTTAAGCAAGATTAAAATTGATGATTAAAAGTCATTTAGCCTCTACGGAGAGCACAAACTTTGGTTTTGTTGACTAAAATAATTTTTCATATACGTTTTAAATTGCAAAAAATCTTTTCTATTTTTACGTATATAGATCTGCATAGATTTATCTAAGAAAACTTTTTATTAATTACGTCGTTTTATAAGTAAACACTACAGTTGATGAGCTTAAAAAATGAATCGCTAATTAACGTACTACATTGCATAAGTAAATTATGTTCAAGGTGATTAAACGGAAAGCAGTGTAAGAAAAAACGAATGACAGATTTAATAGGCAACCAACCATCCGGCAGAGGTTTTAATTGGACTTTATTATTACTATTTACTACTAAGCAATGTGTGGTGGTTGATAATGTGTACGTTAATTGTGATACTCAGATAATAATGATAAGTACTAAATGATAAGTGATAACTAATATAATTAATGAATAATATATAATATAATTATTATCTCTGTCACTAATTCTACAACGGTCAAGAGCTGAGGATAATTATTTTGTCGTCATAATTTCTTTTCTACCTCATGTTTTATTAGTGACGGCGATTTGAGTTTGTAAAATATCTATTGTATTAGAATTAGATTCTGTAGAAGGCACTGGTAAACAGCCAATTTCACTAGTATTTGAAACTTCGTTGGAAAAATTGTCATCATTGAAATCAGTAGATACAAAATTAAGTAAAAAAAAAAATTATTTATTTATTTATTAAAAATAAAGGTATGATTAAAGAAAATAACGAAATTACGTTTATTAAAAGTAGCAGCACATTTTTCGTTATGACGTTTTTTTCTAGCATTTAGTTTCTCTTGTTTTTCTTCTTTATTTTTAATTTTTCTCTTAAATGCATAATCTACACCAGATAAATAACTAAGCATTCGCTTTTGGCATTGTAAAGTCAAAAGCATTTTGTCATCCTCCAAACTAATCATCTGTATAGCATTGGCATGAGCTATATCAAATAAATCTTCTAATTGATCTGTAAACTGTTTTTCCTTATTTATTTGGTTTTCATTTTTTCTTGTTGCATGTTTTTGTAAATTTCTCCATTCATTATACATTTTTTCTAACTTGTCAATACAACATGGAAAATCTCTTATTGGTATTCGCGCTTTTTCCCAAAATATAGTTGTTTCTTTTAAAACTAAAATGCAACTCTGTTTCACATTAAGCTTCACTTTTCAGAGATTATAAAATAAAACATTTAACACTTG
Organism: Melanaphis sacchari; assembly: GCF_002803265.2. Taxonomy (NCBI): domain Eukaryota; kingdom Metazoa; phylum Arthropoda; class Insecta; order Hemiptera; family Aphididae; genus Melanaphis; species Melanaphis sacchari. The sequence goes on from NW_020271335.1 coordinate 5,696,021, forward strand.
CATATTGGATGGTAACTTAGTGCCTAAATTTGATTTGCAGCGTCTCCAATCAAATATATTTTAGTTTGATCACGAAGTTCGTATGCTAGTGAAATCATAAAAACTATTTTATAAGTGTACTGTGCAGTAACGACACCAGTGATTTTGCAATGACTAATGACAAATACGAAGATTCATGGTCTACACGATTATGATTCACATAATCACATTAGATATCAAAAGTCATTAAGAATAAAAACAGACTATATACGATTAAAATATGAACTGTATCAGTGGGGTATTTTTATACTTATAACTATGTCTACGGTTTATTATAGTAGCAACTTTAGGGTTTTGGGCCAAGGGTTAAACTTATCCGATTATATTTAAATTTTGTATACATCATTTTTTTACATATTGAAACCTTTTTGGAAGCATCGATCATAAATAATAATAAAAAAAATAATTCCTATAAATAAGAACCACCCTAATGCATATTGAATATTATTGTAATAATTGTTAAGGAACCCATTTTTTATATGAACATCGTCTGTTTTTAATTGCTACTATTTTTCACTATCGTTAAGTCATTTTAAATCACGAAATGAATACTGCGGCGAACTGTACTACACTTTTCAATACTATTTCCTATATAAATGTTCCATTAGTTAACCAATGAATTTATGATTTATGCCAACCACAAATACATGTATACACATAAAATATTATTATTATTATTTAGTAACTGCATAAATATAGGCATTCTAGTAATTACCAATCGCCTTGTATATTTTTTTTTGTTTATTGGATCATACAAATAGCTAGTGTAAGCTTATTTAGACTGTACAATATATTATATATCTGTGACAGAACTGCCACATATCGTTGTACACCTAAAAAGGTCATCTATAGGATCAACACTAACCTGCTTATATAACTTCGGTTCCGGTCATCCAATTTGGTTCATTGAGTGTGAAGTGTAAACATGTAATATCCCAAATTAAATTTTTAAATTATTTTTTATTCAGACGCTCAATTTAATTTAGATACGATTATTATTAAATAGAATTCATCATCAAATTTTCCCTGAGTATTGAACCGATTGAGTTTGATGTATTGGAGACAAAATTAAATTTAATATTGATGAGCTATTGTAGGTATGTATATGAAATATCTAGTCATAACGTAGACCTTGAACAATATATTTTTACTAATAGTTATTCAATGGATTTAAGCACATATTAATCTTTGAGTAAAAACAGTAGAAATTATCATTAGATGCAAATTCAATCTTGAAAATACTTGTTTGGAATTTCATAAGTACATTGATGATAAACTAGAACTACTTAAGGTCAAAAAGTCAAAATAGTTTATCAAAGTTGAAAATAATTAAATTAACTCAACTGTAAATATATTAAAATATAAGTAATTTTGTAAAATAGGTAGGTACCCACCTATTGACCTATATTGATTATAATCTGATAAAAATAATGTTTTAAACTAATAAAATATAAAAGGTTGTTTTTCTTAAAAACATAGTACGTAATTCAATATGCATAATCTACTCAATATTCACTTACCGATAAATTTCCTGGTCCGTACTAAGATGTCTATTACAATTCTACTCTTAAGTATAAGTTAATTTTATTATAAATTTAATAATTCTGCTAGCTATCCCTGTATGACTGTATAGGTACTTCATTGCTCGTAAACAATTCATCCGTATTAAATTTGGACGCCTAATGCTAAAATTTAGCGTAACGAGTGTGAATAAATAATATTTTTGGTTCTCTTATTTTATCTATAGATGATATTTTTGAAATAACAACTTTATTTAGTTGTCATACCGACAAATCCATATCAATATTTCTTAGATCCTAATTAGATCGCTACCCATTAACTCAAATTGTGTATTTAAACCATCCAGGGACCCATTCATAAACACAATTTCATAAAAATGAAAGTTTTGTATACCTACCACGTAAAAAAAAGTTGTATATATTAATGAAATTATTTATAGTTAATTTTAATATGTGATTTTCAATTGAATATGTAATTTACATGTACTGAGAAAACGTAGCAAATATTAATTAAAATTTAATTGATTTATTATAAGCTAAGTTATTTATTATTATTAATATTATGGTTTTTTTTTTTTTAATCTAATGATAAATTGTAATTTTTAAAATGAGTAAAGACTAATAACTGAAAAAAATTACCTTTTTTATATTTAAAACAATATTATAATAAACGTAAAAAATGTAATAAAAATGTTCAATAATATTTAAACGAACGCATAAAATATCCTGTTATTTTATTTTACTCAAACGAAATTATTTAAATTATTTACGTTATAAGGATTTTTCATAGTACCTGTACACTTAAGTTTGCAATGAAAAACAATAATAACTATTAACTAGCACCATGCATGTGTAATACGTAAACTTTCCGAAGTTCCTTTGAACGTTTGCAATTGGAAATTACATTATTGTAATGTGCGCGTCTTTAGAATATATTATATTATTATTTATTATAATAACGAGACATCAGACGAATAAAATAACGAAAGGATGGGTTTTCATCATAGGAGATAAAAAAAACAAAATGCCACTTTTTTCTAATACTTATATACATATGAATACATAATACCATACTGTTCGAGTAGTAAACGGGAGAGATGAATATAATGATATAGTCTGGAAGTCGAGTTATGGCCAATGTCTGATTAAACTTTTACAGTAACTATTTGATAACAATATCTTGCCATGAGTTATCATCAAAAGGCGAATCAAAACGCGGGTGATATTATAAAATGTGTGTATTTAAAAATATTTTTACCAACAAATTAAAGTTATTTATTATTTTCGTCATAACGTAGCGTTATGTTTGCAAACAAGGAAAACACATTAATTTATTATTAAACCCGTCTGTTTTTCAAATAGATAATTATTCTTATAAAACTGTGTAGGTATTCATTTGAATATCTTGACTTTCCCATTTAATTACTAAATATGCGTGTTTAAATGAAAATGTTTTTTATGCGATAAGTCAACGAAGTTCCCAAGAGATGGGTAAAATGGAGTACCATCAAGTTTTAACTTCTCTAGCTGATTACGTTTAAGTTACGTGTCAAAACTAAAATTTGGGACAAAATATTACGAATTTCTTTGTTGGTTGCAATTGAATTTCATGACTGTAGATTTATAAAAAAGTAAAATATAGAAATATAGGTATTGTGCAGTTTATAGCTATTCCATTCATGAGTTAATTTTTAGTTTAAGCTGTGTTTGTTAATAATTAACAGATTAAACAGAAATAAACAGATAATCAACGGATTTAAACTATGATTTTATCATTTGTCAATTATGCCTCTTTTATAAAATTTTCAATGTCTATTGCTTCTAATCATTTTTTTAAAAATATATCACGATGCTTGTTTGTTCTATATAATTTTATCAAGGTATACGATAAATTAAATATCTATGGTAGTATGGTACTATATTAGTTTCACTTATCATTCATTCCGCACGCAACTCGGACGTTTCAAAAATAAATCTTGCTTGCAATACAACTGTTATTATTTTTAATCTTTATCTGCCGCACGCAATTCGAATGCGCTGATATATTATCAAATTCCTTTATTTATGACATTTTTACTTGACGAAGCAGTAAAATTGCAAAATGTTTATTAATAGAATGATACTACACCTACTTACTTTATTTTTTTATATAGAATTTTATGACACTGCGTTAATTGATGAATATTTTTTTTTTTTTAAACTAACACTTATTGTGACTAAAAATGAATAAAGTATAATATCAAAAAAACAACAACAAAATGCCTATTTATTTATGAAAATTAAGAACACGTGGAAAGTTGGCATCACATATACGAGTAAGAGAATGATTGTTTCAACAACAAAATCAATTTAGATCAATTTTTTACACGATATAAATTAGTTTTTCTCTGTTTCTCCGTTTTAATAGATTCTGGTCATTGTATGGTATATAACGATGTAAGTAGTGGAATAAAGTCACATTAACGATTCGATTCAATTAATTATGCACTTTACGTGTTATTTATAATCTGTACAGAAGTTCAACAGAAATTTGTCTGCGGAGCAATTGCTCAATTCCACGCAATACAATACCTGCTGCAAACGTGGCGCGGATCAATATAATATAGTGAAAATATCATGTCGCTCAACGCCGCGAACTACGGCTGACAAACGAACGAACTTCGCGACATCAGATGTGATTTAAGAGAGTAAGTACTTTTTTTTTTAAAAAAAAAAAAAAAAAACAAACAATAAATCATGATGTAGATATTATACACATCTTATAGAGTGAACATTGTGTAAGTATTTCAGCAAACTTATACGTACGTGTGAACTAAAACATCGTTGCATCGTTATTATAATTTTGGTCTCCGTCCGAAAGTCAATAGAAAATAATATATTTCTGTTCCTCAATTTTTTTTTTTTTTGCATATGAATAGGATGCCATCACAGAGTATTATAATATAATATATTTAGATTCGTAAGTTATGTACACTATCGGATGAAAAAGGTATGCATGTTAACGAACCGCTCGTGAAATAATTTATAATATTGAATATACATACATATATATATATATATATATATATATATATATTATACTACTGGAGAGCGATAAATACAATTATTATTACAACTCCTGAAGTAGTTTTTGGTTCGCAATTTTTTTTTTTTTATCGAGTTGAAAACTTTGGTCGCTAGTCCCTTCTAAATTAATATGACGCCCTTGTTTGAAATTTGAGGTGTTTTCATTAAAATAAAAAAAATATATACACACATGGTAGGCAGTAAATAATTTTATGGTGTGTATCACCTACTTTCGTTTCTCTTATTAGTAAATATAATAAGCAAATTATTCGATAAATGAATATCTCATCAGGCATCACGATCATGCCATGTCTGTAAATCTTCATTATACCACCACGAGATTCACTTCGATCATTCATTGATACTTGGTATAATATAATATTACATAGAATGCTTTTATCTGTACACACACTCGTATAGTCGAATACCTTGTTAGTTTTTTAGATATTTTTGTATAGTATAACACAAGTTTAGTACATTTCTTTTTTTTCTTTTTTTTTTTTGAGGAGAGCATCATTATTAATACGAGTATAGGTATATCTATTTAACTAAATAAAATATTTTAGTAAATTAAAACTAATGAAAGCACATAACATCATTTGGTTAACATTAATAGCATTTTTGGTGAAATGTTAATTAGGGAAATAGAAACTCCGTCCGCTGAAGGGTATTAAATTGGTATTTTGCAAGTATTTACAGGCTTTGCTAGATTTCTCAGGAGGATTTTTTAATGTAATATAAGTATTTTTTTATAATGAAAAATTATTAATAAATGATAAATTCCTATTAAATATTGATAAGTATTTGTTAATATAATGGAGTTTGTAAATCAGTTAAAATGATAGTTTTGAACAAATTTTTTTATGAAGTTTATTGTTCTTAATTTTTCAATGCTATGCATACCTATTGGATATTTCTACTAATACTCGTATTATAAACTTATTACTTTTTAGTTTTATTAATTATTTTATTTTTAAATTGTTTAAATTATACTTATACTAAATTAACTAAAATTACTTACAAGTAAAGAGGAGCTTAAGTTTGAAAGCTGAAAGTAGCCCACTATTTTGATAAGAGTTGAATATTTCAGGGTTCAGCAACGGATTTTTAACCCGGGTTATTTTTATATACATCGATGGTCTCAATTTCACGTCGAGACATATTATATAAATATAATAATACCTAAATTTTGTTATACATTACTTCGTTTTGTTACGCCTGATCGAATGTTTAAAATAAATATTGATTTTTATAGTTGCTTTACAGCTACTGCAATAATTATAAAGTACGAACGTGACTTATACATTGTGTGTGTGTGTATATAAATATAAATAATTTAATATGCACACGCCATCGAATAAAAATACAATAAATTATTTACCGTAAGAGATTGGCGTGCGGTCGTCTGTACTTATATATAAATATATTTTATTTTATAAAATGTTATTATAACAACAAGACACCACCGAACAGTTATTATCCGGCATTTATGTATTATAAATATTGTTGTCGTTTATTGCGGTATACTGTATATAATATATTACATACGTATAATATACACACGTATTCCACATTTAATATGATATGTATGAGATATTAATGATTTCAGTAGCGCCAATGCTGCCGCTTTTCACGTATTTAATAAATATTATTACATGACACGTTTGGTGCGTGCGCGTGTTTTAATATACGATTCAAGCAGTTTCGGACGACAATAAATTAGCTTTCAATTCTGAATGTGTATGCACAATTATTATTCCTGTATAGATATATAATTAATATGTAGTGCGGCACTGCAGTCGTAATATTGCCTATATATATATTATATTATATTATAATGTCTTATTTTAACGTAGGTACACGAATACACCGTAATAAATAGATTTCCTCCACTCGGTCAAGTACTTAGGTAAACGGTAAACGGTAAATGGATATAATGGCATGTATCATATATGTTTGATTTATACATAGAGCCAAGTACGATATTAATTATATTTAGACCATTTTCCGTAATAACATACGTAATTAATACATAGATATGTACATGGTAATTCACCAAGCAAGATGTTTACCCTTATCTTTTTATGTAAATTTAAACAAATTCAAATTTTTGAAACTTTTAATTACCTATGTCTATTTACAAATCGTGTTTTAGAATTCTTAAGATTTTTGTGCTACTTAAAGAGTGTCCTTCAAATTAATCAAATTTCGAACGAGTAGTTTTTGACTTTTTTAAGTTTGTGTACATAGAAAAATAACGAATAGGTTCATATTATAATGAGTTTGAAAAATAAATAGGCTATGGCAAATTGAAAGTGTTAATGATTAACTTACTATCAACATTTATAATTTGTGAAAGTGGTTGAAGTATAATTAATTTTAGATCTAACATTACATCTATTTTATATTTTAGCAAAACTATTTTCGAGGATTATTATTAGTTCTTAGAATAAACATTTAGTAACTGAAAAACTTCTCGTTCAAATTTTGGATTAGGGATTTAACAACTTTAAAAAACATTATCAACTAAGTAATGTATAATAAAAAATGAGGATTTTTACAGTAACTACGATACAATTGAAGGATCACATTATAGATAGTGTACAAAAGTTTAACTGGTTTGACACGCGTTATATAAAAAAAATAATCAGAATTTAAAAATAAAGCTGTTATAACTTGTTTCAAAACTTCTTAATATGGTTACAAAGAAATGAGTATATAAGTAAATTGTACTAAAACAGAGGCTGTAACTACGCTTTAATATTTCCAATAAATCTTTGTTGGAAAATATAGCATATGAGTATGTTACAGTTGTGTTGATCTATTAATAGTTTAGACTATTGAACTAGTACACACTTATTATTTATTATTATTAGTTTTAAATATTTAAAATATATTTCGATTTTTTTGTTACTCGTTCAATTAAGTAAACCTATTTCCTATGCCTTAAAACGAAGGTTAACTGCATTATAACCACTACAATAAATAACGTACGGACAAAACGCTACAATAAAAAAATAATAATAATATTGTTCGTTGTCTAGGACGTCGGCAACGGTGGTGGTTAATATACAATAATACAGTATATGATTAGACGCGACAGATGCGTCACCGGCCACCGCGCCGTGCCGAGTCAATGAGTCATCTAGACCTATATATGCGCTACAACAATGGTCGTCGTGGGGTTGCAGTGAGTTGTGCTCGCCCGCCCCTCTTCTTCCGCCCCCTTTACGTTAGATACTCTCACCCCTACTGCCACCGCCGCCTCTGCTATGTGACTAATCGCGGACCGTACAGTTGTCTATGCAATATAATAGTAATAATACTAATACATAAAACGAATTGCCGAGTCTTTTGTGCGCATTTCGTTCTCCCCGGAGATATAGAAGGTGGAGAGAGGGATGTTGTGACTGGCGTGTTGCTGTGCCAGCGTGGGAGGAAAAATTTCCCAGAACTAATCCTCAACTAAAACCTAGCGAGACGGCAATCAGGGGTGCGCGCGTTTTTGGCAGACGGCGAGAAAAGCGATCTAACACTTAACCATTTAATAATAATATACTGTTTGTGGGAATACCATCTGACCCTGGACATACGTTATTTACTATAGTAACGTTGTAATACTTTTTTTACGAATTTTTTTTTTGAAAAATCTTATACCACGCTTGATAAAAGAATTTTGATTTGGGTTACGTTTTTTTCATCGTATCCGAGGTGTGTATTGTGTACATGGCATATTATAACATTATTAATAGTTTGAAATAAACTCGAAAACAGATTAAAAATGTTAGCTTGGACCATAAAGCTACCGGCATTCAATTCCAATGCAATAAATAGTTTTTCCTTATCGAAACTTAAGTGCGTGATTCTGGTAGGACTGCCGCTGACGTAGATTAAGACATGAGATTATATTATATTAAATTTTTAATTCGTGGATTTGAGCTTTTCAAAAAAGTAACCGAAATAGACGGTTTGATTGTTTTCACTATTATAATGTCAATCGCTATAATATGATGCCGACACGTGTTGCATTACTTTAAAAGTATTTTTAACGAAAAGAGTATAATACGCAGTAATATATATTATAGTTAGTTAAACAATACATAATATATATTAGATATTATGTACACCTACCTAGCTACTCCAAAAGTAAAAAAAACTATGATTCACATACGTATCACGTACATCCGTATACATTGTATTATATAAGATGAAAATTATTTCCATACACGTACTGACTACCATCTAAAAACTAAATTTGAACGAACTGATGTGAAGTAACGTATTAATCACTTCATAGCTTTAAAATTGCAACGATGATTGCGGGATGCCGCGTGTGATCTGTGGGGAAACAAAATTGTGATGAACATTTGTTAGAGATTCAGTTTATAAAATAGGGTTATTTCCATATACGCTTACTTATTTATTATTATTTTTATTATTATTGTACTAAATTATTGTACCTACCTATTTAATAATAAATGTTTTTTGTAGGGTTGGAAGAATTTAAATGCAATAAAAAATGGTAAAATATGCAAACAATTATTTTTAAATGATATATCTGCAAAATTATAAGCTTATTTGTACTTAGAAATCACATTAATTACAAATAAATAACCAACCTAGTCAATTTTTAAATAGTTGACTTACGACAAGTCAAATTATAATCAACATTTCCAGGCATTGATTGTATAAAAACGATTTTGAATTACATTTTTCAATATATTTTCAAGAATTCTAAATTGTAATTATATGTGTATATTGATCAAAATAAAAACAATTTATTTAGATTGAGAATGATTTACAACTTAAAATGAAAATTAATCAATTTCGACTAATGCATAAAAATCTTAGGGTTAACTATGTGGGTATGTAATTAATGTAAATACGTTTTACTTACTTATAAAGAGCCACTTTATGAATCAAAGTTCGTCAAAGGTGCTCAATGCGTCAGTACTAAATCTATTGATGTTACCTCACAAATTAAAAATATAATAAATTACTGTATCATACCAATATTAAAACATAACATATTATTGAAAATCAGGTCAGGTGCTGGCCAACTTAATACACTGAATATAAAACTCTTTAACGCTAAGTTATAAAATTTAGTCTAATGTTCTGTAAAGTTTAATAAAACTTTTATGAATAATAATGATAAAATTATTGAAGTTAGCTTGAATGTTAAGAAACCAAAATGTGTTCGTTTAATTATTTTCTTATAAGTTTTAAGTGTTTTTGAAATATTTAAAAGTTTATTTTTTTATTTTTGATATAAATATATAGGTATATATATATATACATTTTTTTTTTTTTTGTAAAAGAGTGTCTGAGTGTAGATACTGACTTTTTAACTATAATTTTGATGTTTAATTTCATATAAAAATAAATACTTCTTCTTCATTATTACTTATTGAGTTAATATTAGATTTTTGGTAAAGTTAGCATTTGTATATAATATACATAATATATTGTATTTTAAATTTGTATAAAACCATTTTTAAGGACATAATATAAACATTATAATAACTGCAAAGAAACTATTTGTTTGAATTTTGAATTTTGAACATCAATAACTTATAAAAAATAAATACATTCACTTGATCCACTAAATAGTTTATAATGTAAAAGGAGTGTTTTCATTTATAAAAACAAAAGTTTGTATCCACACAGGACACTCCTTGATTAATATTAAAACATCTCAAGAATTTTAAAATATAGTTTTTAAAGGTTTTTATAAATTTATTGAAAAATTACTTAAATCAAAATTTAAATAAATTCATTATTATAAGAAAAATATATAAAGTGAGTGTCCTCAATGTAATTACATTACTATATAGTTCTAGAAGATTTCTTCGTACATGCACACACTAATACAAACACGTATTTATAAGTAATACACAAAACTACATAAATGACGTGTAGACATGTATTATGGACTGTGGTTCTAATGTCGACTTGCGCACAATTTTTGCGTACGCTTATATTATATTATAACATACTCGTAAACCATAAAATGTGCGTGTGTGAGTGCATTTGCCAATATGTTGTAATATTAGAATGTTTGAAGTATGACATTTTTGTAAAATTGTGAAATATTGATTTTTTTTTTAATACTCTATCAGTTTATAAATTAATAATTCCTTGAGCTCTCATATGAATAAATTATTTGAAAAATTATGAGACGATTTGAATTTATTGTACCTATAATAACATAGAACATAAAAATGATATATCTAATATTAGTTTTTTATTAAATAGTGTTAAATTTATTTCATACATTTTCATTTTTAGGAAGTTGTAGTATAGTTTGTGTTTCCAAATACAGTAACCCTTGTACTGTACATTTATTATACACACAAGTCTGACCGTATCTGAAAACTGATAAATTCACGACAGTCTCATCTCGGTCGAATCATACCTACAACAAAGGTATGATAATAAAATAATGTATGAATATATGCACCTACATAATAACATCATCTATACATCACCATTACCTAACTTGACTATACATTGTGTACAAACTATTTCGGATGCATATTATTATATTTTAATATTATCATATTATACTCTCATAACCCGCAGCAATATTTAACTTGTCGTCTACTTTACATTAATCGCTCGTATATAGACATAGTACTATACACATTATGTACACTTTATTTATAATATTATTATATATAATGCAAAATATATGGAAAATGAATTTCGTTAAGAGGACGTCGTACCACTCGTACCCGTATGTGTTGTTTTCGTCTTACTAACGTACATCGTAGCAAATATACTTTCAGCAAAATCCATTTTATGCTGTTTGCTTTAATATTACAGTCAATTGAACCATAATCAAACTTTAAGGTAAAACGTAAGAATATTATTTAGATAATTGAGTAGATTTTTATTGATACTTTAATTTTAAAGTGAGTTATATGAGCATCTTAAAGTTTTAATATTTTACATAGATATAACTCAGCTTAAAATTAAAATATATATAAAAGCCTGCGTGGTGCCCTACATAATATTCTTACCTTTAAGTTGAATACTAAATAAATTTACTCAACTAGTAAAACGAGTAACATAGAATTAATTTTGCTGAACTTGAGTTTGCTTCGGTGTACGTTAGCAGGCGCGGATCTAGAACATATTTACGGGGGGGGGGGCATTTTAAATGAAATTTAAGTCTAATAAAAACATTGTAACTATGTAAGCTAATAAGTAAATATTATTATTTAAATCCCAGTTTATCAGTACAATAAAATAAATAAAATAATTAGATAAGTAATATAAATGGTTTAATTAATAATGATACGTAATATATAATAAATAATAATTAATAATAAAATATAACAAATATTAAAAAATGATCACAGAACAAAATCGTTTCGTTTTTTAGATTTGGCAAATTCGTCAATTACTTCTTCACAGTCAATACTAATATTTCTATAACAATTAAGCAATGCAAGTCCATTTAAACGCTAAGGATAGACATTTTATTGCATCAAACAAGTTTAAATATTCGATTAGATTAGATTTGCTTTTTGACGGCGACCGATAAAAACGGACACGGCCGAAACGCTATCGGCAAAACAATGCATTTTATCGGCTGTCAAAAATAGATATAATAGAAAATTCACCAGAGTCTACGGGGGGGGGGATGGCCCCTTGGCCCCCCTTGGATCCGCGCCTGTACGTTAGTAAGACAAAGATACAGCACATGCGAGTACAACGCGTGACGTTCTCTTAAGTTTAAAAATAAGCACATGCGCGTTTTAAGTATTTGTTGTATCTACCTAATTAGTATTGTAATAAATAAAAATTTTATTTTTAAAATTCAAGTTCTATACATGTAAAAACATAAAATACTTAAAAGAATAATAATACTTAATCAAATAATAAACAATTACAGGATAAAAAAACATAATTTAAACCTATATAAATTTTATGTACCAGAGACATTTTGGAAAATTAATTGGAAATAAATAATAACTCTTTGGCCAGAGGTAAAAGCAGACTCAACTACTATGTATCATTAGGTCAACTAACCCAACCTAATTTAACTTTTCAACCTCATAAACTCGATGGTATTTATTGTTTTTAAATACTGTCAGTTCATCAATGTATAAATTATATACTAATAAAAACATATTACAACGTAATTACTAAGTAGTCTAAATATACTATTTTATAGTTGTTTATTACGCTTACCATTTTTTAAACTTTTTAATTATTAATAAGAAAAAATAATATTAAATAGATATTTGAGTAAAATATAATTTATTAATTTATCAAGCTAGGTTTATTCATATTTTAAAATACATTAAATTTGAATCATAATTTATTCAAGTACTACAATATAATCATTAGTCATTCAACTATACAACAAAATAAATTTATTATTTAATTTAAATATTTCGCAGGAATTGAAATTTTCAAGTGACATCGTCTCATATCATTCTCAATGTATATTGAAACTAGCTTATTGTTCACAAGCGATATTAATTGTACTTAAATATTACATATTTCAACATTATTAAACTCAAATTCTATAAAAAAAAAAAACTTAAATAAATTGAAAATTGAATAATGTGGGACATTTAATATTAGATTCGTATCTGCGTGTGGATTTAAAATCACATATTATATACTGTTTTATTCTCAATTAGTAAATAATATACGTATTATTAACATTCATCGTTAAAACAATTATTAATATATACTGAATTATTCACCAAGTGTGCTTAACCCCGTTTTTATATTATTAAATGTTTTTTAGAATTCTTAAGTAAACTTATGGACCATATTTTCAAATACTTTAACTTTCTATAGAATTTAAGGAGTAGACTGTGGTAATGTAAAATAGGAGTTATTCTTTGTTAAATTATTAAACAGATGACATTTTTGCAAACTCTGATGTACATTTATCAACATTTATACGTGTAGGTTCCAAAATATTAAACTTTTAAGTAAGTACCTACTAAGTATAATAGTGTACTATTATATATCAGGAATTTTATAAGATATAAATAAATACTAATCATAATAAGGTATGAAGAGTTTGATGATTTAAAAGTTTTAGTAATTAATATTAATTTGTTACAATTTTTAGACCTTGTCTGACTTTAGTATAAGTAATAAGTATTCTTAATAGATAAATCACATATATTTTTTATTTTATTTTAAGTCATTATTCATTATCGAGGAATATTATCCTTAGTATCTACATACAATTAAATAACTCAATAACTCCGAAACTACTGTTTCGAATTTCTATTTAGACGCGTGAAAGTTTTTAAAAATGATCTTAAAAACAATTAAAAATTAACTATATTATTTAGGATGGCTGTCATGAGAGTAAATTTGAAAAAAAAAAATAGTCTATATCGCTATAAGAAGAATACCCACACTATCAAAGGATTAACAATTTAAGTATACGAAATTATGGACTTAAAGTAGATATGTTCGTGAAGGTATCAAAAACCAGAAATTGAGTTAACGATCATTAAATGATAATAAAGTTGTGTGCGTGCTTGGTGAATTACCGTATATTTATATATAGATAGATAAGTGTAAGTCACGAGAGACAAATGCAATGTAATGATACGTACTATTTATTAAGCGGTTTAAATTTATTTTCAAACGAAAACGGTCAATGTTCATTCTGTTGTAATCGAGTACTTTTCCAAAAAACTAATATTAAAAGCGATTCAAAAATAATAAAAATAATAATAATAAAATCCTTTTCGGTAGTCAAAATCCAGTATTGAAATTCCAAATCCCGTATATCGAGTAATAATAATATATTCATGTCGCGTAAGAACTTACACTAATAATCGTGAAATTCTAAAAAGCCGTATATGACGCGGCGAAGGAGCGCCGAATCGGAACAACGATATCACTGTATTCATAATCATATTATAATACGTAAACGCAATATCCGACAGACTATCGATGTAGTCGTCCATACCTATGCCTATAATCTATTTATTATTTGTTATTTACAATTTACCGACGTTAATAATTAAAAAGCATGACGCGTTTTTTATTCTCGGCACAAACACACGCGCGCGTAACGTTATTATGTTATATTATTATTATTATCCTCTTGGGCCAGACGCCATTTATCAAAAATAATAATAATAATAATAATAGTGCGTGCGTATATTATGGTGTACAAAATCTACGATGTGATCCGCCGGTGCGGCGGCGTTCGATATTCCCAAGTCCGTCTCCGGTTGAATTGTGACAGACCATTTACAACAGTTGTAATAATAATTGGAAAACGAAAGATGGAATAAGAAAGGAAAAAAACCAAACGACCGACCGACCAACATAAATCATCATGTGCGATCCGACGTGACGCGGTTCCTTTGGCCCGGGGAATGGGGAAGAAAAAAAGTCGAAACGTATAATCTCGCATAGGTATACACGGTATATAACGCATAATAATATTGTGTACACACACACACGTATACGAGTACAGGAGACCGAGGCGCGGACAATCCTCGGCGTGTAACTGCTGGTACAATGATATTGTATATTATATTATGAGCAGTATACGATCCGTCACGATTGACTCCTCGCCGGAACACTACGGGGCCACATCGCACACACGAAAATAATATTATATTAACGTGCTGCGAGCACAACGTGTGGGTAGGTAAAGGTGGGTTATTGTGTGCGCAGCGCGGTGGAAACGGTCGTCATCGTCGCGAGAGACGTCTTATGACTGAAGCTAAACGGCAGCTAAATGATGTATGTGTGTGTGTATAGACGCCTGAAAAAAATGAACGTTACTTATCGTATTTGCACGCTCATAATATTATATATATATACGTGCGCACGGCTGCAATTAGCCGTCGATTCACTACTACCGCAACGCATATTATTATTATTATTATTATTATTATTTTTATTGTCGTGTCGTACCTAGTCGTCCAGTCATCGTCGCCGCCGCATCGACCGATGATCGATTATAATTATTGTCGTCGTTTCATGTATATTATACACACAATATATATGATATTGTCATTGTGTTGTCGCGCATCTACGGCACGTCTCCAAGGGACGGGTAATAATAATATATTGTAATGGTCGCAGATCCGTTTTTATATCATCTCCGCCCGTCCTATAGATCCGTCGCGGCCGATATCGATTAGTCATTCCGGCCAGATGATCGGCGCGCGTTCGTGGGCTTTTGCCGCGTGTTTTGACAACGTCGATTTTAACGCGTTATCATAAAATAATAATAAAACGTGACGGTGTTCTTCGACGAAGGCGAAGGTGGCCCGGTCCCTCTTCGCAATACTCTGTAGCTTAAAATATATTTTTCAGGTTTTTCACGAATAACTTTTATGCGTAACTGAAATATATCTGATTGCATTGCACCTACACGAATGAAAAATGTATAAAATACTAAACTATTGATAACAAACTAAATGTTTGTATTATAAAAAAAAAAAAAAAAGTGTACTAAAATAAATTTTATCTTATTATGTGATAAAAGTTGTCTGTCCATGACCAATTAGATGAGAGAACTAGAACGTCGTGCCCAGTATAATACTGTCTACAGTGTGAGCGTCATTCATTCGGGTAAGAAATTAACCGATCGTATAGGCGACTTAATAAATTATTTAATAATAGGAAAGTAATATACCTAAAAACTACTCACTAGTTACTACAACTAGATAGTATTATATCGTTTCAGTCGATTGGTAATAATTATTTTAAAGTGCTCAAAACAAATTTACAAATATAAACGGTGAACCATAATTTGTTATATTGTACTAAGACGGAGAAAAAATATTTGAATTTTATGTTCTAACTATATCTAGCCTAATTGAATACTATAAATGATGACATATATTTTTATGATAAACGCACTATGGGTAATGATTATACAGTGATATACATATAAGAATAAAGAATAGTTTTAATGTTTACTATTTGGTTTCACGTCATAGTTGTCGGAACTTTTAGTGATCTATGTAGGATTATTTTTATATTGTAATTTTAAAACATTTTATGAGCATAATCATAAATTATTTTAAAATTTTAAAATACTCATAACTTGCTTTAAAGTTAAAATATCAAAGAAGTCCTGTAAACATAAATAATAATGCTCTGGTTTTAAAATTTTTTAATTGATCAACTCTCGATAATATTAAAAACAGAATAAAAAGAATTATTCTGAACATAAAATTTTTTATATAGTGCGTTAATTTAACGCACATACACGACATAACGTGATACGACGTCCTCAGAACATAAAAATAAAAATAAGTAGGTATAATATATTTTATAATAAGCAATTTAAAATTATAATATGTAAATTCTGAGATTATACTTATCCTCCCTTACAAATGAGTCTGGGGCGTCCCTGATGAATGTAATTGACGATTTTCCTCTGCCGCACACACACTTTGCACTATCATAATATTATGTTACGATATAACTGCAATTCCCAAATGCCATTTCGAACGACCATCTGATCGGATTAGTCAAGATTTGAATGTCAGCATCGGACGCATGATTTGTTGATTACAAAACAATACATTGATCCAATATTACGTTTCACAAACGAATAAATTAAATTTCATGGAATTTTAAACAGGGCGTAAATAACGATTGAGCATATCAAATAAATATACACTGCAGACATTGCAATCTATATTAGATTTAAAAGCTATTTTGTTTACCATGGAAGACATGTCTACGTTAACATAATAAAAAAAAAAACGTTTGTAATACTGATCAGTCACCAAATTGTAACATAATTTACTCATACACGATGTTCCTAGATTCTCATGTGAGAGATCTGAAGGTCGGATTGCGATGCAGCAGCTTAGTATAAACCTTTGGGGTTTGGAGTGCCTTATCAACGGACGATACTTCGCAGATACCTAAGTGCAAACTGACAGAAAACAGATATCCTAATGAAGCGCAGACTTATACTATGAATTATGATACAACTTATACAAAAGTACATCCCGTTATACACAAGTATATCGGGAAAATTTTTATGAGCCATTGATGCTAGCTCATCTACAGTGGTATATAATAACAGTATAAAATGTTATATACCGAGCTTACCAGGTTATAATATATTATAGCCTGTCGGTTTCTAAGTACATAATGGGTATTTAATATTATATGATAATAATATGTGTACCGCACACGCACTCGACCTTTGACCGGCCAAACCGTTGTGTCGTTGTACATAAAACACAGAATACAATTGTATAATATACGCCTACAATAATAAAATCTTATGTTACCGGCTGATGGACGATCCAAAATGTCTATATAATATAATGAAAACTAATACCTGTAATCAATCTTACCGGAAAAATACAGAGAAAATATTTCAAAACTATTATTATTTAAACGAAACGTTAGTACACCGCAAACTAATGTCGACAATATACGAAATGAATATTTTAATATTATAAATAGTAGAATATTGCAGTATGAATAGGTATCTTATCTAATGTTATCCTGCCTAATATAACATATAGTCAGTACCACTAATTATCGACCATCGTTTGGTATATTCCGTGTAAATAGTATGCGTGATATTTGTTTTTTTTTTTTTTTTATTTGATTTTGTCGTATAATTTTGATCAATCTAAACGTTATAGATAAATATTAATTAACTTTTTTTTTTAATTTTAAACAATCGAATTTTAACCTGACATTTCTGATACACTTGAAAGTCAAATAACAGATGTAGGCTTATGTGTTCGTCCATATTATTACGACATTAATGTTTAGCTGTAGTAAAATACAACATAACATATTTTGTTCAACGGTCCTACTATAATTTCAAATTAATATTTCATAATAATAATAATAATATATACAGTTCACTGAAATCCATATTTCTCGGTGATATAGTGTTTCTAACACATAATTATTATGTATATCTTCGTATTCTATAGAAACAGTAGTAAAACAAGACCGAAATACAAATATGCATAGGTCAAGTGTATTAGTAAAAGTGTGACCTGAATATTAAACGTCCAAAGGATACGACGACGAGTGCACTAGAACGCGTTATTATACTTCTATTTAAAGTTATGACCTTTCGAGAGTATATACTACGTGTTTATATATGCATATTGCATACACATTCCCCGTATTTTTTAGATTATAAGTTATAACATTGCACTTAATCTTTTATGTGCAATACGCAAACAAGACATATGATTTGTCGGTATAAAATATTAAGTATATTATATACTGCTATTTTAATACATCACTCTGATACGAGCATAACGATATTTAATACTTAATATAATAATATCAATGGCAACGACCATAATAAAAATGGCAAATCGTAGGTATATAATATGATTCGATTGTCTTACGTTAGATATTATTTTAATTTATCATGCACGCGTTTGATGTTTTCTCATATATCATGAGTATGTATATAGTATAATTACATTGTGTGTGCATGATTAAAACAATAAAAAAAATTATTTATTTATATCTATATTACTCTCTGCAGTGCGATTGTTGGATAATAAGAAAATTGATCACGAGAACAGCCAAACGATAGAGTTTTTTGTTCACTATATATACACGATAATAAAATTGTCGGTGTTTATCCTATCGTATTTATAATATACCCTTGAGTTCATGTATGTATGTGTGTTTGACTCCTTCGGGCAAACGTAGTATATGAATATATAATATTAATAATATAATTAGTATATAATGAATGTACCTACACCAAATCGATTTCACGGTGAATTTTAATTTCTACTTAGGGCAGCTTTTTTTTTATCCGATACAATCTGACCAGCCGGTATGCAATACAATACTTCCACTTGAGTCAAATCTCTTTGTTACAGTTATTTGAACGCGTGTCTCAACGTAACGAAAACACGACAGTACAAATTACAATAAATAGATAAGAAGGTATGTCCGTTGTAAACGCACTCTGAAATTAAATTGCATTGCATTATAAATGGAGTCCGATTTACAAACTATCGCGATATTATAATATATACACTGTATATATCGTTGATATATAACTTATACAAGACGATTCATAAAGTATGCTCACCCCTTATATCTTCAAAACTCGTTATTATGGGTCTATTATCGTTTATCCTTAGACCTTGGTGCACAAAGTTAAATAATTCGAAAACTAATCGTCCGAATTATTATTCTGAGACAAGAATATCAACTAAACAATTTACAGTAAAAAAAGAGTTGTACATTTGAGAAATAAAACTTTGTTTCTCTACGCTCTACAGTAATATGAAAAATCTCAAATATTAGAAATGTCATATGTAAGTATATTATTTGAAAATTTCAAAAACCTAATTTTAAATAATTGCATTACTAAAAAAAGTAATAGTGTGAGCATAATATTATTAGTGAATCACAAAATTAAAGATATAATCAAAATAAATAGCATCAATGATTTTGTTTCCGCCAAATTGACATTTTTTATTCTTACTGCAATTGATAGAAAGAAAATCAATCAAAAATATTACCTGTGTAAAATATATGCCTTACATAATATATACGAAAGTAAAAATTTGGAGTACCGATATTAAATATCTATAAATAGGTGGTTCCGGTGAATTATTGATAAAAGCTGTTAAAAATGTTATGTTATTATTAATAAAGTGAATGTGATCGTCATTTTTTTTTCTTATAATTGCGTAATTATAGTATTTTTGTAAAAATAAAAATATATTTCTTCAACGATTTAACTTTTTAAGTTATTCAAAATATAATTACTTTTTTTACGACTGTCGTTGTCATTATGAACCTCGAATCACATTCATATTATTGTAGCTCTTCATATTTTAAATTTAACATTAAATTATGCGGTGCAATAACCGTGTGACTCGTTTGACTACACTAACACAAAATCTAACCAACAAATTACAGCTATGTGAGAAAAAAAGTAAGATAGTAATAATTATCATAGAAAGTGAGCAACCAATAATTAATAACTACAAAAACAACGGATAATTACTATAAAACGTAAACTATTACACAGGTCAAATTTTCTTTGATGTTGAATATTTGGGTTTCTTATAACAGACAAGTGATACGGAACTATTCTATTTTTTTTTTGAACAAAATGGCTTATTTGTACTCATTAAATAATGATACATTATAATATTTGTATACTATAAATATTTGTAATAATCTACACGTATGTATACTATTTAATTTTTCGATGAAATAAATAAATAAATAATAATAATTATTATATATTTGCATATATAACTATTTCTTATTTTATTGTATATAGGTATACTTTGCACGAATGATTTGTTGCATCATACGCGATAAAAGTAATATTAATAAAATGAAAAAATTGGTTAGTCGTAAGAATTTTGAAGCATTTATAAGATTCAATAATAACAAATAAATTTAATAACTAGAAAATTCAATATTTTAAAGTTTGGGTACACATTGTATAAATATATTTTTCATCTATATTTTATATGAGTGTACAACGTATCGTCATATAGTTTAACCACAGACCTTGGAGAATCTCTAAATTGTTATCCTCTAGCAGTCTAGCGCCATATAAAAATTAAATACTCTTTGCGGGCCACAACATATCATAAAATCACATTTATTATTTTTAGTTTTATAGAAGTGCGATAAACTAATAAATAAGTGCACGTTTTCAGCGGTTACTATTTATACGACACGCCGTCGTTTAAATAAGTGTAATGTATTTATACGAATTTTAATTTTTTACTAGATTTATGTTTAACATTGAGTATGAATCAATGTAATATGTATGTAATAATTATTAAATTATAATAATAATAAAAAAATAATGATCAAAACAGTATACAAATAATCAATTATAAATACTTTTTCCTGCAGCTTGTAGTTATATAGTTGATTATAGTAAAAACTTGTCTGTGAACCATAATCTAAAAACTCCAGTGTTTCACCAATCGAGAACGAGAGACGAAAAACCCGAAATTTAATAAGCTAGTATACGAATAAAAAAATTCTAACCGAAGACTAGATAGGTAGTTGGTATACCTCTATAAAGCGACATCGATTGAAATATAATACGGTATACGATAAGAACGCAAGTGAGCTCATCGGTCCTTTGTGATGGATATTTTTTTTTCACCACACCTGTATTGAAGTTAAATTTCCGATGTCAGTTGAAGCATAGAAAAATGACCTTTTTCCATCCAGTGGTCAGTAAGTACTTTTTCCTGCCCGACGGGTGGAAAATTTATACTGTCCAAATCGGATTAATGTACACGAACGTATATAGATTACATTTTGTCAAACACTATATTAAGTACTAACTACTAAGTTGCTAACGTGTTGTCCTATGAAACTGAAGTTTGTAAATCTTGTGAATGACAATAACAGTTCATTATGGATTAAAGTAATATCACGATTCACAGCTATCATAGCTATGTCTTCGTCGTATCATATCCAAAATTAAAGCTGTGCCAAATTTCGTAAATTTTTTGGTTGATTATGGATAGTGGACGATATTACGATTACAACGTTCTACCAGAATACGATGTAAAGCACACATGACAGATGACATAGGTATAATTTTAATATCATATTTACCATTACATATTATAGAAATACATGGTCTTAACAAAACATTAACTTTTTGTTAGATTTAATAGCATTATAACTTTCCTGTATAATAATTACCATTGTCGCGATAATATTGATAAGAGTCTTGAGATGCGGCAAAAAATTCTATTTCTTATAATTATGAGAGCTACAGTGATTTGAAAATTAATCAGTTAATAGGATTTGGTATTTGATGGTTTGAAAAATTTTTCCTGGATTAAATATTATAGTAATTTTATATTTTGTGTAAGATTATTATCAAAAAATATATTATTTTCAATAGATGCCTATATAAATCTTAACAATTTAAAAACTATAATTATTTGAATATAACATTTTTATAATTATGTATTAAAATGTTAAAAAAAAAAAGATTTGTTCTAAAATAATTTTCAATATAAAAATTATGATTCAAAGTAGTATAAAAATCCATAAACATCTGAATATCTGGTTTTTTTTTTTTACTAAAGAGTATTAAAATGTTCTAAAAATCAAAATTTGAATGTCTAGACTGTTTAAAAATAAAAAGAAGACGAATGTTGATGAATTGTTACAAACATCATTGTTTAAAAACACACATGAATATAAACAGACGAAAGTTGACTTAAAAAATTAGTGTTACAGACTTTTGGTCAAATGGATTACATTTAGGTATAGTGTATATTGTATTGAATTGAATATTTCAACACGAAAACATAGCAGATAAAACGTTGACGTTGTTATTAAATATCGGAGTAATGTGTACGTCAAGTCACCGCGATAATGATCCGTGCGATGATATTATTTTGACGGCCAAGTTAAAATTGAAACGCCTATGAGTGAAAATGTATATATATATATATATATATATACCAATACCACACGTGCATACACCGATATTTATGCGTATCACGACGGAGTGTTTTAAATTCACGACGAGTATATATATCGTTATAATTTTGTCGTGTAGACATGTAGAGACTTTTGACAGCTATGTTTCGACTTTTCGAGTCACGAGTGAAAACTATAAACGAACGACAAAGGCAGTGAATTTCGTAGTTCGTCTGGGAGATGCATTTTCAATCGAATGGATGTAAATATTCGTAAAAGTAGTTTTCTTGCTTTTATAGTGGAATAAAGACGTCTACAAAAGTCGAATAAAGATGTAATAATTCTACCTGTGTGTTGTTTGTTTTTTATCCATACCGATGAAATTCAATAAACCTGAATAAGTGAACGGATTATTATTACTATACCTACTATTATTGATACTTACGGTATTTAACATTTTTATTTATTACGATAAGTATACGGCATTATCATAATAATATGTAATTTTTTTAATCATTTCTGTAAAATATAATATGATAACTTTCGTTGATTGTTCGTTTTTACTCTATAGAATAGGGTTCGCCTTCCTCCCTCTATCATAGACAATACATCTAAATTACACACAACAAAATAACAATTCAAGACCGTAGCATGCATATACGCCATTGTTTAATGCGTCAAAAAAATGCATATCAACTATTTTCCAAAGTTTTTTATTACCGTACTTCAAAATCATGTTTTTCCCTCCTAAATAATATACCCAACGTAACACTGTGTCGCAGACGGTTTTAAGTAGATACATGAATTCACTATTATCATCAAGACTTTAAACTTTATGGACAAGATGTAAACTACGTTGAAGATTAAAGCACAACGATCAGTATTTTAAGGTTGGACTTAATAAATTATAATAATATCGATTCATTAATAAACAAAAATTTAAACACGTTAATCGCCTCATCAAAGAAAACGTTTAGGCTTTAAACCAAAACAATAAAATATTGTTGGCACAGTAGACAGATGAAAAAAAACCATATGTATGACGTAAATCATGTAAGTAACGCAAAAAACGTACGCGTTTACTCGATATAAACATATTAAAATATTATATACCTACTTATAATAATTTATATCGTAAGATACTAACGTATTTGGGATGTTATATAAACATTGAGCCGAAAATAGCGCCCCAACATACATTGCACTGCGATATCGGTACTTTACCTAAAATAATCTATATGATAAATAGTCATGTCAGATTTTGAAATTCATCGCAGGGAGTCTTCTGAATCCTATATATCCTGTGCAAGCCCCCTCGTCGGGCCGTATAGCTTAAGTGGAATATTCAGTTGAAATTGTATTATGTATTCAAGGTGAATCGCCAAACATTCTCAGCTCCATTTTTCCTTTAGTAATGAATTTATTCAAATTTTATATTTTGTAGTTTTCAAGTGATGTTTTTTTAACTTTTTTTCAATAGAGCTGCCAAAATTTAAGCAAATCGATTTTTTTTTTTTTTTTACAACAGACTTTTATTGTCTTTTCTTCATTATAATAAATACATGTATTTTATGTATGTATAAAGATAAAATTAATTTAATATTTTGATGAATTAAAAACATTGAAAAGTTGGAAGTTGATAATCCCTTTTGTCGCGCATATGGCATGTCAATACACCTATACTTACAGATATATCTATACTACTGCATAGGTTATATGTAATGCATAGCACGAAATGACTAAGCCCACCTACGACAAGATTTAAACCCGTAATTTCCTCAGTCAATACTTGAAGTAGTAGGTATTATTCTCTCAGTATAGTATATACACAATAAATATACATTTCCTCTATTATAAAATATATATATATTTATTATATTATACGCCATACGCCATACGACTATACATTATGATTATCATAATATATTTTGACTTTTATGTATAGCGATACATAAAAGCTGCTATTGTGCATTTGTAAATTTTTTATCAGACTAATAAAATATGAAAAAAATAGAGGTATCACCCTGCCATCACCTCTAAATGACTTATCTAATGTAGTCAACTATTAAAATATTAGCAGCTATATACAGTTAAAAAATGCATTAATAGTCTCTTGGATAATATTTTCAAGTACTAAAAAATGAATAAGTTTAATCCTCAAATTATCTTAATCGAATAAGTAGTTTCTGAATGATTAAAATGTAGGTATCACAACTACAATTTTCAAATCAATGCAGTGACCTATATTATCAAAAACGCTCTTTCAAATTTTGATTTATAAATTAGATTAAGTTAAGTGTTTTAAAGAGTTTTTTCTAAAATATTATTTGATAAGTAGATATAATGATTTTGTATTATGCAAAAAAAAAAAAAATAAATATCTTCAAAACTACAATATTTTTTCTAAGTAATGAATTTTTGCTTAAAAAAAAAATATATCTGTCTTACAAAGTTTTTAAGTAATAAAAAATTTTTTAGAACATGATAAGATTTAAACCTACAACTTATTTTAAATTGCAAAATGGTAGGATGTCGCAGTTTAAGCATTATTGATTTTAAAGTGGTGAATTTCGTCTACACAGCGATAGTTGTCTTCACTATTAAAAATGCGTAGTTTCAAACTTTTGAACGACAATTACAATATATGCATAGACTAGAAAATATATTTTACTTCACTTACCGGTAAATCATTTGTACTTATATTGTATTTTAAAAGTCGAGTGCACTACATATTTTTATTGAGCAAGTCATTCATTACCATATATTATTGTTTGGATCTCACTTACTTATTGCACATATTATAATATGTGCAATATGCATATACATCAACATCTTGCTGATAAGAAATCCAATACAATATTTTTAAATAGAATAATATAATATGATAAACGTAGATAACTAAAACATGGTATATGATTTAGACTGCATTAATGTATAAAGTGTGTAATTTGTATACTGTATAATATTATTGAAATATATGCATAATTTATTACCTTGAAAAACAAACTGAGTGTAAGTAATAGTGTTTTCACTTATTATTATTATTATTATTATACATTGATACATAATATTATATATTTAATTAACGATTATAGATCATTTTTTTTTTTTTTTTTTTGTTAAGAAATACCTAGTGAAAAATATAACGAGTAAAACCTAAAATTTATCTAAAAAATAATCATAACGCATAACCTATATATGCGTTGAAATTAATTGCTCATAGTGCATTTATTATATATTGTTATATAATATAGTTTATTATATATTATCTACCTATATGTGATACTGAAATTCATTTGATACAGCAACCAAGCGTATAATGATATATTTCAGAACACAAGTCTTTGGGATATAAAATGTGCGTTTGTGCGTGAGCGCTGTGTCTAAAGTTCGTGCCGAAATAGCGAAATAATGTATTTCCCGAGCGTTTCCAACAAGAACGTCGCACAAAGTTTAAATGACTGTCTTGTAAACTAAATATTCAGAATTGGATTTTGTCACTCGCAATTGATCAGAACATTAATTTGAAAATATGGTATTATAGATATTGTTTTAAATTATGTTGTAGAATTGGTACCGTATACCCGGTATAATATAGACATTTGATTTTAAATAAATCTCGGATAGCTGATAGAAAACTATGAATTTATTTAGTTTTTGAATAAGATTTTTTATTACAACATCTAAAATATTAGATAACGAACAAGAAAATAAGTTGTAGATAATTATAAAAATAAAAACAATTTAAAAAATATCTTATTACATTTTTTTTTTTTTTTTTTTGTTATTGAGTTTTAGTATATAATAAATATCAACCTACCCGTTCAAAATACTTACTAGAGTAAAAAATTTAAATATTATACTTAATGTAGAAATCAAGTTACATTAAAAACTGATTTTAGTTTTTAAGATCAGATGAAAATAATTAATTTTCTCCAAGTCCTTTATAAGACAGGAACGAAAAAAAGTTCTATACCACTTCCCTTAGGTATCTTTAATCCTTACACAGGGATTCCAAGACAATTAAAAATAACGACTTACCGACGAATCTCATTCGGATTTTCTATGGGATAATATTACTATGATATTAGTATAATAATCTCGTAACGTTATTAAACTGTAATAGTATTACCGTATTCGCTTTGCACGAGATGTAATTCGATTTGATTTTTCGAAAGTTTGTTTTACATTAAATACACCGACTCGTCTTTATTTTCGATATGTGAATATTTACACATGTGTATCACGTATCTCATATCGGAATAAATTATCTTCTACAGATGCGAATATCTAAGCTTTCTGATAATTATTATTGTGTTATATTATGAATCTGTATTTTGTTAATTTGTATAATATGCATTTATAAACGAGCATTATGCGCACCACTATAGTATATTATATTATAAATCCTTGACTCGCGAGTTGAATACAATATCACGTGATCGGTCCCCACATAACCTACAGAGTTTTCATGATAAAAATATTACATATTACTATCGCATTTCCACGTGCATATATATATATATATTAATATTATATTTGTAAATAATTATACACAGCGACATATTATGATACTTATATTATGCTATTGTTGTAATAGCGCGGTGGTTAAATTAAAATTAATAAAAAAAAATGAAGATAATGCATTTAAATGACGTTTATTTTAATAAATAAATGACGTCAATCCATTGCGGTAAGCTCTGTTGTAGTAAAGATAAAGAAGTCAATTAACCGTATACGCGGGCTGTAGCAGTTGTGGTGGCGCTGCAAGATATTAAGTACCACCTTCCGTTTTGTTTTAATATCACTATATTATTACGGTACAGCGGCGTTTCTACTATTTTTGTTCTATCTATGTATATACGTATTGTGAGTTTATAACCGTTTTTAAAACGACCATCGACCGAACGATCGTACGTACGTGCGCGTACGACCTACGCGCTTTTTGATGATATCCATTTAAAAATAGAAACCCCTTTATGCAACCCTGTCGTCGTTTATACGACCAATTACCGACGTGTGTGTATAAGTGTGCTACTAAAAAAACTGACAGCGGTAGGTGCGTATAATGCATGAATAAAAACTGTTCCTTATATGCTATCTATATACGTATATATTTATACAAGCGTTTCGTATGTATTTCTGACCACAACATTAACGACGTGACGTTTCGATCGTGCGCATATGTATATTATCATTGTTATAGGTATTACGAACCGTCGAAAAAACGTAAAGCACCTAATAAAAAAAAAAAAATCAAGCTGAGGTTTTACGTACACTCACATTACTGATGCAGGTACCTACTTGCCTACCTTACCTACGTGTAATCCTCGCACGGCGGCAATTTTTCTAAAAGCTTTTGGCCGCAGCACGGAACACTTGATATAAAATATAATATATATATATATATATTTATTTATACACTTTGAAGAAGACAGCGAAACTGATGTGTTTGTTTCGTTCGTTTTACTAAATAATATTTCATACACGCACACACGCGCGCGCGAATTGACACGTGCATGTCTTATGGGCTGTTTTATTCTCATTTTGACATAACAGCTTTTACGTTTTTTGTTCTTCTGAAAAAGTTTTGATTTGATTTAAACACAAAGCGTTCGATGCGAAGCTAATTTACTCTACGGTGCGTACCCGAGTCAGGTAATATTCGATTTGAAGTTTTATTAAATCATATTAGAATTTACTGCGAAATAACAATAACCGAAAATGTCTTTAGCGCGACAGCAATTGCTGGATAAAGTCATTTTTGTTTAGTCCAAGTTTCTAGGAATTTGATTTAGGTGTGAGCATGCTATATAAATTAATACTATTACATAATACTATATCAATCTCTATTCCATTTTATCAAAATTAGTTTTATGAACTATATTATTAATTTAATTGTCAAAATTGTATCCTGTATATTGTGCCGGTATGAGATATTAAATCGGCGCGTGTTATATTTTTCGTATGGTGTTAAAGGTTATAAAAGTTGAAAATTTAATCAATCTATTTAGAAAACTACAAATAAAATAATATTGATTAACTTAGAAAACACCCTTAAAATCTAATATACTATATAGCCACGTATAGGTACTTACCATACAGCATACATCATACATAATAAAATACGTTTGTAATGATTGTGAAGTATAATATATTGTAATATAAAATAGAAAACGACAATTATTATAAAAATCAAATTTACGTTATAAATCACTAAAGGTATGCGTAATTTTAATCTTTATAAATATTTATTTTTTTCAGACTTTAAAAGAGAATTTCCGGGAACAGCATATTTTGTTAAATATCATAACAAGAAAAACATTTAGTATTCAGTAAACATTTTTCTTATGAAAATAATTTGAAAAAGTACCGATAAAAATTGACATAATATTATGTTACCTATATAGGTATATAATATACGATATACTTTCAATCATACAACAGAATATATTTTAATATTCAATGAATAAAAATCAACTTTACTTTACTAAAATATAAATTCATGGTAAATCATTTAATACAGAGAAATTGGTTCATGAAATACAGTTATAGACTGTATATATCTACTACATATTGTATTATGAAACAGTATATTTTAAAATCTGATCAAAACCAAATTCAAACTTTAAACATACTAATGAGTAATGATATAACATCAGAAGGATTTTAAAACTATAAACAATATAAACACAAAAACTAAGAATAGACGCGCTTAAAATCTTGTGGCTATCACGTTGAGACTATAATATACATATATATCATAACCATGCAAACACAGTAACTTAGTAATATTTCAAGCGAAGTTTTAATCCTCATTATTATAATTTTACTTCTTGCTGATGTATATACAAATATAATGCACTCATGCAAGAACCTGGAAAATATATTATGTTGATCCATTTAAATAATAGATGAGTAAGAAAATTCAGAGAAATAATAATTATATATACTATCAAATTACAAAAACAAAAAACAAAACTCTAACTATTGTGTAATTGTTATGTAAATATGACGCGCAATATTTTATTTGTCTTTTAACAGCAGAATGAAAGTGACTATGAAACTTTTTTTTTTCATATATCGACGTATTACAACATTCGCTTTAATGCGAAATTAACGTAAAAAGATAAACAATCGTAAGTAGGCATTAAATGCTATGCATATTGTATATATCTAGTAACAATATAATATATACATATACACGTGAGTATAAAATGAATCCATTTGGAATAAAATATTGTATAAATGACATATTTAATAGCGATGAGAGAGGAAATCGATCCCGCGATAGTATATTAAAAATGCATCGTAAGACGCACAAGAAAATCGAAATTATATAATCGTTTAATATAATGAGCTGCGACGTATATATTTTATATTATAATATGATAAAATAATTGTTTAAATCGTAGTTAAGCAATCGCCCACGACCTACCTGAGACTGTTTAATAGAATCGACGATAAAATAATTATTGTCAATAAAAAAGAAGTGACAACGGCCCGTTTCTTTGAACCGAACCGCCCTGCGGGGTTTGAAGTAAATCACTGCGTTTTAACTATGATTGACGTACTTAAGACCCTTACACACTAGGTGAATAGTTCGCGTGCGGACGCGGTTTTAAATCGCCGCGACTGTTTGCTTAAAATTAAACAGCTTGTATTAAATTAGGCCATTCACACTATGTAAAACGAACGAATAAAATCCGCCATCGTCCGCGATCGATCATTCATGCTTAAATTATTTAGTTTTGGACTCGAGTAGTTGCAATAATAAACCAATATTAATAACCAATAGAAAAACAGTATTAAAAGTCAGTAGCGCGCTGATTGGCTGTACGACAAGAAAACATACATAAGACCGTGCCCAACGTTGTTTTTTAATAATAATAAATAATAATGATTTTCATTATTATTCATTTAATGATGTTATACTTATTTCTCAAGTGTAACAACAATAATATTAATGCAAGAATAAAATATTTTTATTATTTCCAAGTGCAATATATATGTATTTATTAGAATTTAAAATTAGGTACCTTAAATTCCTTAATATTATTTTACGTAGGTAGGTGTATACTTGGCATTTTACGATCGAAATAACTGTAATGCTCGCGTTTGGTGCACTCTAAAATACCTATGTCGAAAAACTTTACGGGACCTCTCGTTGACTTTATCATAATAATAATATAGACGCCATATTTTTTACGTTCGTAAACTCCTGCGCGTACTTTTATAATATTATATTATATAGATGCTTTTAACTTTCATGTACCGAATAACAGATATTGTTATATTAATATAATAACTATTTTACATGACTCGGAGAATAATGGCCGACATTTTGAATTAACTTAAATATATAAGCTTTACTGTTTAATATGTATACTCGTATAAATTCACGTTAAAACAATAAAATCGCTAAAGTTTCGCAGAATTTGAATGATAAAGTTCGATTACCCAAAGATGATTTGATTAAATTATACAGCAGTCATTTTAAATTAGTTCAAAAACTAGCCATAAATTCTATAGGTGTTGCAAATGCAGCATATGCGTAGGTAGGAGGTACACACGCAAACATGTTATATTCTATTATAAATAGTTATTATTCATTCTGTCCGATAACTTTAACGTGTAGCTTTTCGTTTATAAGTAAAGCAAATTGAATTGAGAGCTTAACTCCACGCATAATATAGTTTACTTAATAATAATATTGTATAGGCATCAACTATTAAATTACTACAGTAGTTATATTATATCATATACCTTTACATACATCAATCGAACAAAATTTCATAATACACTATATATCTACTTTAGTACTGACAAACAATAAATATACCTCTAGTTGTAATACTCGACTTCGTTCGGGTTAAAATTAATATATTATATCTCTATCGTTTTCCAATTTGCATCAGTAGAAATACTTAATATAAGCACTGAAATTGTAATGAATCGTTTTATGAATTTCCATTTACTATATTAATACTGGATATATTTTTGATGTAAAACAAAAAATTGGAGACAGATTCAATAAGTTCTTAAAAGCCACCGTAAATCCAATATTGATGGAAATGATATTCGTCTTTGTGTTTGTATCAGAAACATGACCTGTGGAGTTGAAAGCAAATCATTGTAGTAATCGTATTTAAAAGTATTTGATTTCTTAATTTTTTTTTTAATATATATATATATATATATTTATAAACATCTATAAATGTCATATTTGAATTAATTATATATATATATATATAATGAGAACTACGGCCTGGGCCAACTGGGCCTTAACCCAGGCAAATCGTCTCTCGTATTAATGTACACAGTATAAGAAATATATTTAAATGAACATAATATTAATATAATAAGTAAAAATATTCAATATAAATATTATGGTTTATTACTAAATAAAACAATTATTATCAGTTATAATTTTGCTGAAATTATTATTAGGAGTATCTAAAATTCTGAATGTGTTTTTATTTTTATGAAATAAAAACGTGGAATTCGTAAATAATATTATAGTGTTTTATTTATATTTTTTATCACTTTTGCTCAACTGAAATAGTCTCGATTACAATAATGCAGATACCTACTATAAGTATACGTATTAAACTCCAGCTTCATATGACACACGAACGTTTAGGCAATTTGATGCTTCCATATATTGAGATATACCATGGCAAAAATATCAACATCTATGAAGTAATCAAAAAGTTTAAAAAAAATGGTATTATATAATCGTCGTTTAGTATAGAGTCATTTTATAAATATTCTTTGATCTTTTTAAAATATTCTCTTGATTTATGTATATAATCAAAATGTTTTTATCATACCAATTTAGAAAAAGTATATTTTATTTAATAACTTTATTTTTTAAGTAAAAACCATGAATAATTATTACAAATACACAAATGAGTTAAAAAAAAAAAAATAATAATAATATCAAGAATTTTCCTCTTCTACCCACAATTTATCATTACATGTTTAAATTGATCAGAAAAAGTGGCCTAGTCCAATAAAAATGTCTAACTCCAACTATGACTATGCAACAGTAATATAATCTGAAATCAATGGTGACTATTTAGATAAACAAAAAATATTTGATTTTCATTATCAACTCATTAACCTCAGCCACTCCTATAGGAACCTATGAGTTGAAATATTAAACTATAAAGTATAAACACTCTCCTAGTAACAAAAATCTATTGATTTAAATTTTATTCAAATCGGCCAAACCATGCAGAAGCTACACGATCACAATACAAATGCATGATGCAAGAATTATTTATAAAAAAATATAAATAGCACAAAAACATTCTCTTTATAATACGTTCACAAACGAATTTATTTTGATAACAATTTTTTTTATTACATTTATTTGCCTCTCGCCATAATAATTTGCAGCGATAGAGAACGTACATTATGCAGTTTGTCTAATGAAACCATATTCTTGCCGTTTTTATTTTTTTTATGTCTCACCTTTTACAACATGAAATAATAACATTCTATCAGCGCGTTGGAATCGGTGAGTTATAAACGACCAAGTGCTTTGGATCTTGTCCAAAGAAAATGAAAACGCCCTCAGTTGTTATCGTCTGCGGTATGTATCGTGTATAAGACTTATGAATTTCCACAACTTGATTAACGAACCAAATTAATAAGCTTATTATAGTGCGCAATCCAATCGTCGTTTTCCCGTCGAGCCATGTACAATTTCGAATTCCTGTCACAGTCAGACGTATATTATAATACAAAATAAATTTAACAGCTATGATATTTTGGCAATTATGATAAAATATTATGAATAGATATCATTATCGACTACATAATCACAAATTCGTGACGCATTTCGCATTATGATTATTGATTACACGACAGTGAACTGTATATACATTTTATTAATATATTATGATATGTATAGACTGCGAGTCCACCATTGATATTAAACGCATGAAATAGGCATTGCAACCCAACACAAAACTGATACTGATTTATATAGACTGATTTATCACAATTTCATCACATCTTTTATCTCTTAAGGTTAAATGTTTGTTCCTCTTACGCTCACTATAGCGAGTGAAAACAGTATAGTCGTTTCTCTCTTCGTTACGATTGTCTCAAGAAATATTGTATAATGTTTTATGAAGATATTATGAAAAATCCGTATTCATATGTTTTATATCAATGGCATTCTCCTATACCTTACCATATGTTGATTATAATGCCAACATTATTAGAGATAATTAAGGTTAGGATATTTATGACCTTAAACCACTAAAAAATGCATGTAATTATGTAAAATATATATATATATACAAGTATTCCCTTAAAAAAAATTAAATATATCTTTTTAAAAAATTTTTATTATTAATCTAAAATCCATTCTTAATTGGTTTATAACGCTATTTTTATAACATTAAACTTAAATATAAATATGAGATTTTTGAAATCAAAAATATAGGTACTTAAATATGATTTCGTTTTTACTCAAGAGACACAAATATACATAAAAATGCAAATGTAAATGATTATGTCCTATCGGTATCACCACACTACCGCGATCATCATTCATAAACATGATTATATTGATTAATAAACGTAGAGTTATAGTAAAGATAAATAAGTACCTAATAAAGATAAGTTAATAATATAAACTACACGTTTTTCTCGTTTTCGTTAATTATGAAACCAACAGAATTTATATTATATTTAAGTTATTTTTTGTACGAAATATATATTTATTTATAATTTTTTGGGCAAAATATGCATTTATTTAAAATTTTTTGGCAGGATATGCATTTATTTATAAAAATCCCTAAACATGCAAAAATATGCAAAACAAAATTGAATGTATCTGATTCTATGTCATACAAAACAAATTTATTACTGGGTTTGCAATGTGTACGATTGAAAGAACAAATACCTATGCAAAAGTCATAAACATTCTAACCCTAGAGACAATAAATAAATAAAATACATTTCTACGTAAATTTTTGGTATATTACTGTGTCGTGCGTTGGCTCAAGGAGTATTACCATTTACCATTTTACCAAACAGAAATAATAACAAATTATTTTTCGCAAACAAACAGTGGTTGATGATAATTTTAATGTCGTTTTCGTTCAATATAGTGTATAGTTATAACTTATAAGTATAAACAGTAGCGATAAATGCTCTGTCGCTTAGGGAGGACAAACTATTTTTCGGTAAAGGCTAAACGAAAACCATTTTTTTTTTTTTTTTGATATAAATTGGAGATAGAAAGTGTAATATTATGTTGTAACTCGAAAACTGTAAACTTATAATATGTACCATGGTTAAAATACACTTATATTTATGGTTTTACTTGAAAATAAGTGAAAGAACAGTAAAAAAAATTAGCAGAGCATTTTAAAACAAATAAGTAAAATAATATAAATTGAACAGAAAACCACGGCAATCAACTCCTGTTGATAACTGTTCGACTACCCTTGAATTCGAATAATATAATGTATGCATAAAATATATTTAACGACGTATAATATCTGTTATGTGTAAGCATGTTCGTTATAATTACTACGTCGAAACAAATTACTTTATTGTTTCGGTCACTATTATGCTTTATGATGATGGTATTGTTTCCAGCGTTTAGTCCGTGCTTTGACGACGTCGAATTTTGTAAACGCGACTTCTGGTCATCGGTCGGACTCAAATAATACGATTAAAAATATTTAAACGGCGTCTGATAGACCTACAGGTGTAAATAAACCTACCCAATGTAGTATAAATAATGTTTTTATAATAGTAATAATAATAATATTGATAAAGGAATAGTTTACTAAACGAAAAATAATATAAATATTTTCTGTGAATCTCATCTTTCTATAATAGGTATATAATATAATGATCCTGTTACTAGCTATATACTCGTATACATAGGATCTCCTTTTTTTTTTTCAATTTAATTTAAAATTCTTAGTCAAAATATTTTATTAAGAATTTATTTGAATACATAAGAATCGAATCTCAAACGAATAGTCAATTACATAATAAATGTATTTTTTCAATGTTTTGATAAGCAAAGTTAAGTAGTTCAGTGCAATCATTTTCTCATACAAAGTCATGGACCATTTGGAATTCTATTTCAATGTATATCACTTATATTCTTTGATATTAATTTTATACTTTGGAATATGAAATTACACACGTATGTAGTATTTTCTAACTAAAAACTAATTTGAGGTTTTGATGAATTTTGTCAACATTCTAAATTTAAATGCTTAAAAATGTATTGTGTCATCAAATGTTTGATATTTTTTAATGGAAAATTAACCATTCATCTAAGAAATTTATATTTAATTGTCAAGCATTTATACAGCCATTTTCATAATTTTTTTATTG
This sequence comes from Melanaphis sacchari, assembly GCF_002803265.2. Lineage (NCBI taxonomy): Eukaryota > Metazoa > Arthropoda > Insecta > Hemiptera > Aphididae > Melanaphis > Melanaphis sacchari. Next base: position 5,732,434 of record NW_020271335.1, read on the forward strand.
ACATTTGTAAGAAAAAATAATTAAAAAATACAGAAATTTAAATTGTTTATAAATAGCTTTAAAAAGTCAAAATATTTTTGAAATTACATAATTTATAGAAAATAATAATATAAATATTAGGTAAAATTTTAAGTATTTGTGATTATCTATAGATTCTTCGTATTCAACGACGCTGGATATTTGCAGCGACACTACTCTTCGCGAAAATGTTAACGACGTGTGAACCACTTGTATTTAACACTTGCATATAACATGCAGCTGTATTATACATTTTGCAAAGTTCGGGAGATAGGTCAAAGTTTAGGACCGCCAGTAATCCCTTCACATTTGCATACCGCGGTTTGCGTAAATGTGCGAAATCTCGTACATTCCACCACGAGTGTAATAATATGTAGTTTGACCAGAGCCGCACATATCGAAATTGTGTAGTACGACCGTACATATAGAGAAATCAAAGAAAATATATATTTTATGAATTACACGTTTCGCACACAATAACACATAACTCATTGTTTTTGCTTAATTATATTATAATATGTATACTATATTAATATATTACACGATATACTCTTCTATCGGTACCTAATGGACTGAGATCTCGAAGGTCGTCTCGATTATGTCTTTGAACTATTTATAAATGTAAATATGTTCAAAATAATTCAGTACATTTCACACACGAATAAAAGCTACGATAAAAACCAAAGTTTAAGATAAGATTTTTTTTATGATTTCTAAATTAGTTTTATATTAGGTGTTATTTATTGTATACCATATTGTATATATCATATATAATCATATTAAACATTAATCAATATCAAAGTAAACTTCGGCTATCTCATTACAATTTCCTGATGTTCGTGTAAATATCTAATACAATATTATATACGAGAAATTCATTGGTTGAAAGTTGAAACCGATGTAAGAAAAATACATACTGTATAATAGACCATATTATAACGATATGGTGCAAACACGCCGGCGCAATGACGCTCTTTTTTTTCATACCGGTTTGGGCCAACTAATTTCTCTACAATACATTTTTGCACATAAGTCACGCGCCCACTATATAATATCTGTATGGTATATATGTGACGCAAACATTATGTTTCGCACTTTAAACGCTGTAACAGATTTTGGTGAGATCTTCGTGTTACATATAATATGCATTATGCAATATGGCACGACTATAGGTCTATACACTATACAGTGCACACATACGATTTTAATAAATATTAAGTAAATATTGTTATTTATTTAAATTAATACGTATCAACCCAATCACCGTTGATTTATTACTCTAATATATACATAAATAGTGTGTATTTTTATAATGTATTTTATATAACAAACTATCCGAATTCAAATTTATTAACTTATTAACTTATTAACTTTATGTTTTATATAAACGTCATATACCAATATGAAGTTTGAATAGTGTGATACGTTAATAAATGTGTTAAGTATAGGCAGGTTTCATCAATTTCGTGTTTATAAAATATGTATATTATATAATAATATATTCACAGACGTCAGATAACAATATACGTTCCCGAAACCGTCATTTATAAAATATGTAATCCATTAACCCTTTTCCAACGAACTATGAGATAACTATCATTTTCATACGCTTCAAAACAAATATTAACTATCGATACTCAAATCGATACTAAAATCAAAATTCAGTGAAACCTTTAAAATACTTTTAATAGTAGACATTTCCAAAAAACGAAAGTTTTTTTTTAAACAAACAACAATCTTTCGACAAATTGAACCCACTGCACTGAATACCGAATAGCGGATAAAATTTCAGCGATACAGAGTGTACAGTATATAAAAATTTAAGTGTAAAATTGTAGTACTTACACGTGTGTTACAGGTAAAAATTCAATTGTTGAATTGTTGAGTACCTCTCTGATCAAAATCATCTTATGTGTCAAGTGTTAATCCCTAGTCCCTACTCAGTCCCGCTGATCACTGTAAAAAACCACAGTAGATAATTTAATACACATTGTGAAATAGCAATTTTATTGTGCTTCAAATCAGCAATTCTTCACTTTTTTTAAGTGACGTCCACGAATTAAAAATAATATAATTTTTTTATGATACCTAAAAATATTTTTCTCATGTTTGTTAAGCATAATACCTTTTAAGTTATTTGATATATTTGTAGTCCTTAATAATCAGCTGGTTACGGTCAAAGAGATTATGACTTCCAGTTTTAAAACCGCTTTTTTAGACAATATAAGAAATATAAGTATCTATAATATTTATTGTTTCCAAGGGAATAGTCAAATTCGCACTCGATATAGAACAAAAAATATTGTTTGAGTTTCACTTAGTTAAAAGAAAGGTAATATTCGAATTGCACTTAATATTTCAATCTAATAATACGTAATCATCATAAATTATATTTTGAATAAATAAAACACTTATTATTAAGAAGACACTTCACTCACATACGTCAAATCCATCTTACAAACGTCATAGAAAATTGTACATTCAGCGGAAGAATTCTTAACTCCTTTATACAATATTACATTAAATTTAAGTTTTAACTATTACCTACCTTATTTAAATGTAAGAATATTATTTAATGATTTTCGTAGATTTATTTAAAATATTTTACTTATAGAGACAATTCATGCGTGTATAGCGTCTTCTAAACAAATATCAATCGATAATTGAAAAAAAAATTACTACTTAGTATATCAGGTGTGCCTATTTGTTTTTATAATAATAATTATTAATTATACATTTACATTATATAATAATAACAATTTAAAAATAATAATACAAAAATATTTACTTATTTACGTTTATTTTGTAATTAATTATATGACATATAATAATAACATAATTATTATTAATACTAAATCGATTGACACATAAATGCATAAAAAAATTATCAATTAAACTAAACATCGTTTATAACTAGGTAACTATAATGCAGAACGTAAATTATTATTTTTTTTAACCCGAATGCAATTTGAACATTTTGGTTTAAGCAAGGAGTGCAATTCGACGGGCCAACTTCACCGGACATCAGTTCGACAACTCCCTTGCACCCATATCATATAAAAACCTATGATATTTTACGATTTCACGCCTTCTCCGAAATCCGTCCGGTCTTTGTTTGGTCACACACGTACACGCAAGCTGAACGAGCAGGTGTATATAGAACATAGATAAACCATAATAATATTAAAATAATAATAATGATTTATATTGCGTGCACGTCGATGTATTGTATTACTGCGTGCGCGTATATTATTATGTATATAATGCCAAATGTATATGGGTAACCGATAACCGTTGTGGTAAATACCGACCGGCAACTGTAAACCGGTGAAAACAACTTTACTTTTGCATCTCGTCACCGAAATCGATGTGATGTAGCACGTAGTTACGAGAAGCAGCCTGTAAGAGAATTGCCAACGAAAAAACCGGATGTACGCTTGCTCAAGTCGACGACAACTTTATCAGATGACTTACGTTTCACGAGAATATAATATGCACCTATACAGGAATTTTGGGTTCATAAAATGGGTTTAGTTTCGGTTCCCACGGAGTTTCGGTATTTTTAATCTAGATATGTTAAAGTTCGAGTTTGCATAGTTTAGTTTACAATACGTACGAACCGTACTGCGTTTAAAGTAGTCGAACTCATAGACTCGTCGAAATGCAAAACGATATTTATTTTTTCACCATTCGTCTGAGTTTGCAATATTTAATAGGTAATCTCGTAAAAAAACTTCTCGTCTCCGTGTCGACTGTATCATTTACATCACTATTAAGACTTTTTCATAACGACGATTTACACATTTTTTGATACGATAGTATAACGTATTGCTGAAAAACAAATCGAAAAAAAAAATGGCAAAATAATTTTATTTATTCCTTAAACGTGTATTACCGAACTAAATTATTACTGATCATTATAGCTCAAATTCAATAGTACGTGTTTCGGATGTTTATGTTTCAACTTGGCTGTAAATACTAGTAATAATTAATCATTTACGTAAAATTTCAATTCTTAATTTTCCTACAGACATTCACTAATCTGATTACGATGGAATAGGATATATCCCCCAGCACATTTTTTAAGGCATGCATTCATGAATTTTACCCACATATTTCTTAAAACTGTATTTGAATGTGAAATTAATACTTTTTTTTACAAATGTGTAAATTAAAAATAAAATATGAAAATTTAAATTACTAAATTTTGCCATATATATATATATTATTATACATATATTTTTTATTATACCCTTCTCTTCCTGTTTTGAGCTATAACTTTCATATTATTCAACATAACTTTTGTTACTTCTTCTTGCATTAGGTAAACGGTTCTCGTATTCAATATTTTTCAAAGCATTTAAAATTATTATATCAGTTGTAGTTAATATGTCTACTTTCTTAAAATGTTTTCAAAAAGTTTCATTCAATGTATATATTATAATATAATAATAATATTGTCTATTAATACAATTTAAGCTATATTGATGTACTGCAGGGTTTTTTTTACATAATTTTAGATTTCAATGGCATTTAATTAATACTGGAACGGATTTTTTATAAAATATAACACTCGTTTTGAACATAACCCTATAATTTTTGTATCATAATTTTTAATATTACTTTGTAATATATGTATTACTAAGGGGTGAAAATATCCTACTCTACCAAAAATGGCCGGGGGGGAAACTGCGGTTCTACATGATACATAGTGGTGTTTTGTCGCGTCAGGTTTATGGGTCTTAACACACATAGATAAGAGCGGCTTGTAAAAACACATTAAATACCTGGCATGTAATTATTATTAAATTATTATAATAAATTTTATTTCTACGCACGTGTTGTTGAATTTTTTAACACCTGCAGACGTTCAACCATTGGTATATGTACGAATATCTCGTAGCCCAGCGAACAGCTGCTGTATTCCTAAACGCATAGATATACTATATAGAAGTATATATTATAATATCATACATAGTTACTTTACCAGACAGGTACGCGAACTCTGCGCGTTATAATATTATGTGCATTATAAGCGCATAATTATATTATTATACGTCCAATGCGACTCGTTTGCCGTTCGAGCGCGGCTATAATAGGTACATCGTCGTGATCGCAGCGTATTTCAATGCATTATCCATTTCATATACATATGCATAAATTCAAGATGATATTATAATAATTTGTTTCAAAATTTACTTAACGCTTGAAAAATGCCTTGTAACTTCGTTGGACCACGTCTGCGTGCTACTGCCCATAAAGGTATACAACGCGTAATGCCAATAATACTATTAAAATGTACCTATTTAGTTACACGCGTATAATAATAAATATACTCGTAAGTCGTAACAGTCATAAGTGTATACCTATAGGATGATTTAACGAGCATGATCTCTCATATTTTTTCCTTTAATAATGAACTTATTCAAATTCTTAGTTTGAATTTTGACTTATACGCTTAAATATCGTACCGTATAATCAAATTCTTGAGATTTGAATGAATACATTCATTATTGAAGGAAAAAAAAATAGATGTAAACATGCTTAGTTACTCAATATGTATACATAATATATATTAACCTGTATAAATACGTATATAATATATATATTTTATGTGTGCATCTATACTTCATATTGTATAGTATTAAGGTACTTCTATACTGCGTGTTTGTGTGACCCACGAGCGTTACGCAATGGTGACGCGATACGTATTGTAATGAGATGTCGCGTAATATATTTTGTATTTTCAACACGCACACAAGTACAAGTAAGGTAAATACGTATACAACATATAACCGGAGCATATTAGTTACCTCCAAAAGTATGCAAATCCTTTCACTGTCTTTTCGCAAATAAAAAACACGATACGCGCAAATTGTTATCTTCAATGATCAAGTGCTTACAATTAATAATTATATTAAACGAGTGGCTTCCCAAAAATATTCTCGTTACATTTGCCATCCATATGGAATTAACTAGGGGCTCATGAATTAAATTAAAATTCACCATATAAATAGATGAGTTTGTTTATATATTAATAACAATAATACCTATAAATTGTGTTTTAATTATGAATAATATAACATAATGTCATGATATAAGTACGATAAAATTATAATATTATTATTAATATAATAAATTTAACAAAAATTAAAAAAAAAAAAACTTTAAACAAACACAATTTTACATAATAATAATAAACATATCAGTCTTGTACGTCAGTACCTATACACAAATATTTTTCTATTTATCTTTAGTAATTATTAATTATATTGAATAGTAAATATCATAATTTTATTTTAAGTGTAGTAAAGCACCCTTTAATGCTAAAATTATTGAGAATAAATTACAACTTAAAAATCACAAATTTATTTTGATGTTTAAACATTTTTGAATCGTTCTGAAAAACAATTCATATAAAAATTATCGACCTTTTTGACTTTGAAAAACAACTAGTAACGCCGTAAATTACAATCAACGCCACCTATAGGCCACAGTATTTTTCTATTCATTATATTAATGTTATAAATTATAATATTACCAACAATTTAATTTTTAAACAATAATACTAACCAACGACGAACGACTTAACCTTGTCACACGTTTCGAGTGCATAAGCGACGACTATTATACAGCCATTATAACGTATATATGCGTATCTGCTTATATTCTGCATATGTCACTGACTCGCTGTGTTATTGCAATTATTATGTTTAAAATGATAAATTTAATGTTCAACAACTATTGTTTTTATTTCCCAGCTACATCAGGTAAATTGTTGGGTAGGTATATAATGTGCAATTATTTATATTATTTTTGGTTTGTTTGTGTTTTTAAATTCATAAGAAATGACTTAAATTAAATTTAATTGTTATTATTATTATAAATCGTTTTTTGTAATATTTTTAAAGGTAATACTGGTGAAGTGGAGTAAAATCAGCCTATCTCCGGTTCAATTTTCATAATACGACACCATTTTAAATTGACATCGACGCCACTGGATTCAGTAACCCAACCTATGCCTATTAACCTAACCCATGGTGACTGCAGAAGAGGCGAAATTAATGGTCAAATGCCCACGGAACTCGCCTATAAATTATGGCGATAAGGTTTTGTAATAAAAGATAAGAATACCTATTCGTCAAATGTCATGGACCCTCTTATGTTTTGTCGACTGTAATCTTTATCTTAAATCCGCCACTCTATGGCCGCCCCTCGACCCTACAACTTCGTACAAATATCATGTATACACCGCGCGAGTTCAGAAGTACGGAACGTCGTAGAATATTAGTATGATACCGTCTTGGAATTTTCGTCAGTTTCCGCGGAATCCGTCTTGGAAACGGCTATAGGGGCACTAATATAATATGACAGGGATACATTCAAAGTGCAAATCAATATCTGTTTCTACCATTCGACAATCGGTGAGGGGAAGCGGCTGGGAAACTCCTTAGGATTTTGAACAGCCGTTCGTAAAGCAGACAGCGGTTTTCGAGGGGTGACTTGGACGCGGTTTTTCGCGGCGGGAAGGGTTTTGGACCGTCAAAACATGCTGCACTCGTCCGTTTGCCACTGGTTTACGTTGCTGTGTACGCATCTCTGCAATAAGTTTTTTACCCGACCACATACATAATACGCGTTTGCAGCGACCGTGGCGGTGTATTTTTTTACGCGCGTACCTATTATGTATTGTATTTTGTTATTAAAACAAACGCGGCGTACGTGACCGTAGATCGACCAGACCGATACGTACACACGCGCGCGCACACACAGAGAGAATACTCGGTCCGAAGAGTTGTCAGAGTCGTGAAAAACACCGTCAACCCATGGACGGATACGCGGTGGAACGATTGGCCGAGGAATACCGTGCGTCGCGCGTCTCGGTAGAGTGTATTTTTTTTATTTCATTTCGTCTCGCTCGCCGTCTCTCCTAACCTCCATCCGCCCTTACACCTCCACCACACGGATGTTACTGTGCTGTACATCCGCCGCCGCGTAAACAATGGACAGTCCCGACTTTATAGCACTGCGCACATATCAATATATATATAGGTACCTATATATAATATAATACGATTATAACTCGTTTGCGTGCTCCGTTCATTCTCCGTCACTCTGTCTCTGTCTCTCTTTCTGTCTGTTAGTCTGTCTGTCTCTCTGTCTTGCTCTCTCTCTCTATATATATATATATATCTTTCTCTCTATTTCTCTTTCTCGGTGCCGGTATATTACCCCGCCCGCCACCGCCGCGACAAGTCTGCGCCGCTACGTACGTATTCTTCGGGACGAGCGGCACATCGTGGGAGTCGTTTTCGAAAACAACGGAGACGACGGCCGAGATATAGTATTATTGTAAACCCGATAGGAATTCACTATGCACTGGTGAACATTTCCACACCGCCGTTTCCCGCGAACGGCGGCGGAGGAGTTGGCCGCGAGCAACAGCGGCGTCGGACATCAGTACGATAGTGGTGCCACAGTGGCGTGATGATACGGTGCTACACGCAGTGGGTAATGTTATAGGTCGGCTGCGCTCGTAAAACCCAATTACAAAAATATTATAAATATTGCGTACGTGCACGCCACCGGGACCGGTTTTGATTTTGTTTTTGATTTTAAGTACACTGCACGCGCGCGTTTTCGTTGTCCTGCCCACGCAAATCACACGGGTTAGCGCCTGCGCCACAGTTGGCGTCGTTTGTGAACGATGCCAAGGGTGTGATGGACATCCTGCGATCGCGTAACACCACATTGTCGAGTTATATTATAATATCATTTCTTGAAAACATTTTGCGTGATATAATCATTTTTCGAGCACGGCAGTGATCGGTTTCGACGTAGATGTATCAGTAGACAAATCTTAAATTTCGCCACGAAGAGCTATCTAGAATGATAATTGAAAAGCCCGGTGTGAAAATAATTGATAAGTCCGATATGCGTTTGTTATTTCTATTACAAGTGCTCTAAATAACCCATTTTTTCTATTCATATTGACTGATTCGAAACCGACGAACTTAAGAAAAATTACCCATCTCTTGTCCCCTTCCCTTATTCTTAGTAACCATCATGATCTGCATTGTATTAGAAGATTATTCTCGGGTCTTTTAGCTATGTATAGGCCCCTCTCCCCCAGATATTGCGAGCAATTTGCCAGTGTGACTACCTATTATTGGTTACCCCTCACATGATTTATATTTGATTTCAGATATTATATTATAATTTATAACATATTATAATAAATAATTAATATTATTCGGTATAATTCATTATATGCGTTTGTCATCGTCGTAAAACCCCCCCCAAAATAATATAAATATATATGTATCGTACACCCCGTTGATTTATATGGCGCGAAATGTCTTGACGCACAAACCTTTTCGCCGGTTTTATACACTCTGTATAACTATTCTCGAATTGTAGTCATTTATGTAGATACTTTCATTATTATGAATAGTGGTTTGTCCATTATAATTACACAATCGTGTACGACGTATTATCCATTTCGCCGACGGTGTGCGTTTTATTACAAACAAGTCGATTCCGCCCATATAAAATTTAAAAAAAATTTACATAACATTCGTAGCAAGTGTGTGATTATAAGCGCACAGAATTGACGTGTAATATACCTATTTTCAACAAACAATCATATCATGCTTTGATTTTTTAAACCAACATAATAATATTATATTATATTATACTATTACATAGGTGTACGAACATCACTACGTGACGATCGTTTTACTATTTTTTTTCTTTACACCTGACCGTCAATTTATTCGAATTGCGATTATTGAAATATGAAGTGCGAACACATTTCACTCATCTCACATTGTAACCACCTTCCACCAACTATGATACACATATTACATTATAAATATAGTTATTGCCGCGGACATAGAAAATAATAACTATAATGTAATCAGTAGAGCAATAATTATTGGTCTATTGAATATCGATGTGAATAATTTTTCATTTTAATATTAAACTATTGTCACCGTATAAAACTACGCAAATATATTTTCATTATAAAACGCATAACGTTACGTAATATTTCTGTAGATACGTTGTCGAGTATATGAAGATAACAACGGAAGCGATATGCACGCATACCCACTTATTAATATATAATAATAATAATAATAATAATTGTTCGACCGTCTACGACTCTACGTTATAATATAATAAGTTTCGGCGACAATGAACCTCGATATTGAAGTGTATGTAAGTTTTTAATTGAGATTTACTCGAGTAAAACGAGTCTAAAAAAGTCCGTTTTACGCGTTTTGTGCACGCATCTAATATTATTATCGTACAAGTAGGTACCTACTTGTCAAATTGTACACTAGGTGTATAGATTTAATAATGACGTATATATACTACATAATATTTATTACTTTGATTTCGATTCAAATAACCCGCACATTATAATATTAGAGTATATAAAACGGAAAATAAAAAAATAACATAGTACCTAATAATAATAACTGAAGGTCAAACCAAGTTTAAAATGCAATACGGTCAACGACTCTATTGTTCGTATAATATAGTATTATTATAACCGAGAAAACTAAATTGTAGTTAACAGTAGGTAGTAACTGCGGCAATAGCGAATCATAACAATATAATTACGTGGGCGATGTGTATTTACATAATTTTTTACGAATTTTATAATTTTATTTTCTTAAAATAATTTTATTCTTCATCCGCAACAAAACACGAAAATGCCAATGCTATGCAGTCAATTTCACTAGAACTATACGCTATTTTATGTTTACAATACTTGTATTCCGTAGGTATAAAATATGTGTTATGCACCATATTAGTATTTAATAGTAAAATTAAATTGCGATTATTACTAAATAATTGCTCGTATTTTGTATTTTTTAGATTTTAAACATTTTTAAGTGCTGATTTTATAAAGTACCAAATAGAAATTGTATGATCATTATTTTGTTATATTACATTACAATATAAAGAGAATGCATTAACAAAAAAACAATGTTACATTTTCCATGATAAATTTTAAACATTTTTAGAGGACGTTATACCCGCTTATATTGTCTCCATCTTACTAGTATTTATTATAGCTAACTTTCGTTCAGCATAATCAATTTTATGTTGTTAGCTTTAACATTTAACTAATCTGTATCACATCTACTTATTGTGTCCAAGTGGTATAGATTGCACTTAAAAATAAAAATAAAAAGCTTTAACATTAGAACCAATTCAACTATTATCAAACTTAAAGGTAAGAGTGTTATGTAAGTAATGACGTAGGTTTTTATTGATATTTTCATTTAAAAGTGAGTTATAGCTATGTAGCCTATGTAAGATATTAAAACCTAAAGGTGCTCATAACTCTCTTGAAAATTAAAATATTAATAAAAACCTACGTCATTACCTATATAATATTCTTACCTTTAAGTTTGATAATAGTTCATTTGACTCCAATTTTAAAGATAATAACATAAAATGGATTCTACTAAACGCAAAATTTGCTATTATGTACGTTGAGAAAACAGTGACAACGCATGCAGGTATGAAATACTCTTAAATACTTTATAAAAATAATTAATAATTAAAAAAAATAAATAAATAATTTGTCTTTATAAAAAAAAAAAAACGTGTATTGCCTAGGTATACATTAAATATGTACAAAAAAAAAATTGAATTTATACGACATGTGTTTCGTGAGAATCTAACTTAATTAAAACTATAAATATTATAATTAAGGTAAAAAAAATATATATAAATATTAAATAAAACTAGAAAGTTGAAACTAAAAAATCTGTTAGTCAATTATGTATATTAAATACTTGCATTAAACCAATCAAATCATCAAACGACGTCATTATAAAATATCACTATGTTAGGTATTAACTATAAACATATACCAACTGCACAAGTTTTAAATAACAACTTAAAATGAATAAAAATAGTCACTAAAAAAATTATATACATTAGTTGTTTTAAGTTTATTACGAAAATGCGTAATATACGAGCTCATTGCTCAGTTAGGTGGTATACCTACATAATAATTAATAATAATTTTTTTTTTTTTTTGTTAGGAAAGATTTTAAACAGATACTATTTATATTTCAAAGATTATAATTATAATATGTTATAATATTGATATTTTAATGTCGCAGCATAACGATAATAGCTCAACAATCACTAAGTACCATTTATAAAAATTGCTATCGTCAATTCAAAATAAAATGCATTCCGTCGAAACCAAAAAAATAATATGAAATATTCTATTTTATATATAAATTATATAAACATTTTACATACATATTATAACTACCATAAGTAGTTCGATAAAAATTAAATTACTAAAATCTCCTACATACACATACATAACTCATCTGAACGAGTTTGATATGTCTCCAAAATATAGATTTTACACTACAATATGGTTCGTTTAACAATATAATCAGTAATCACTAATATTAAAATGTTTAATAATATTTTTTTACATGATTCGAATTTATTACAAAACAACAGTTTTGAAAAATACTAAATTTTGTACTGTTTTTTGTCATTATTATACCTTAAGTTTCTTATTTTTTTGTATGTTACCAGCATACGTTCTTTATTTAATATTCCTAAATAGAATATTTTTCTGAGAAGTTTAATAAAAAATAAAAATTGAATTTTAAACGAGTATAGTTATGATTACATTACCAATATATTTTACAGTGTACTCCATCTGTACCATTAAGATTAAGAGAGGGGAAACACATTTCTAAAAAGTGTGTTCAATTTTATAGTATATTTATTGGTAAAATATTTTATAGTATTACATTTCACCAATTTTATTTGAATAAAAAATATTTGCCTTTTAATAGAATAATTTGTTTTATTAATAATATAATATATATTGTGTGGGTAATGTATTAATAATCATTTACACTAAACATACGGTAATAATATTATACGCGTTATTAATTCTTCTGTTATTATAGAATATTACTACGATTGTTATTTTGCATCAAAAATTAATTTCCAGTGTTTTTTAATATAAGTATTATTGTTTAACTTATAATGTAAACTATCTTTTAAGTTACATGGTGAAAACGACTGCATTGGGACGTAAAATGTCTGAATTCGGTCTTGACAACCACTTTTTTCTCGTCTAAACTCAAAATACTTTCATTTTATTTTTTTTATATATATTATATTATACAATAATCAAAATGCGATGCACATGTTTATAGAACGTCTGTAGTGCGATAGAATAAGAAAAATTCAGTGACACTGAGCCGAACTCGAGATTTATCGTTTTCCTTGTTTTGTTAATTATTCGTAAAGATATCGCGTTTCCGTGTTCGTTGAATATTCGACGAGTAAGATTATCTGATAATATTTTGAAGCTGCATTGTTAAAAATAAAATGATTTAAGTGTTTAAGGACATTTTTATGGAATCATATCGAACAATTTAATACTGTAAAGGTAAACTAAGTTTACGCAGACTATTCCGTTTTATAATACATACATAGATGATAGATATACAGACAGATAGTTCTGACGGTTTCAATACATCTATGGACTATAATATAGGCTTATAGTAATTACGATATTAACATTATAATTTCATCGCCGTTGAAGATTTGACGATCAATTTTAATGTTATAAAACGAACCGCAATATTACAGCTACATATCACACATTAGTGAAATATACATACAATTGTGTGTGTGTGTGTGTGTGTGTGTGCGTGTGTTGAAGGCATAATTAACACTATTAAAAATAAAAATGATTTACTAAATAAAAAACATTGCGAATTATTTTTAAATTTAATGTTGGATTCAGTTTTTATTGAACTCAAACAAGAATATATATATTTTAAGGTCTTCTATATTTCTATACAACCTTAAAATAAACATGTATTTATACCCTAAAGAAAAATCACTAAATATATCCAGATCGAGAAGAATTTGAGAACCAGTCAAATGGTTTTCTGGAATTTTTTTAATAGTCCACTGCTGTATGTTTATGCTTAGCATTGAAATGTGCTCATATGTTGTAACTTCAAAACTACGTAGATATTTCGCTAAGCCGTTTAATAAATACTATACATAATAATTATTGTTGTAAACGAGTTTAAACTGTTTAAAGCTTTAAACACGCTTTTGTCGTATAATTTGTTTCTCGTTTACTTCACGTGACAGTTATTTTATTGTATTCGGTAGGTAGGTACCTATATAATACGATTGTGCGGAATTACGTAACTTAACGTTGTGCAACGTCTGTTTGGGGAATTCTTACAACAATATAATATTTAACAGTGCAGCACAGTGGATGAGCTGGTTACAGGCGGAAAAAAATAACTAACATTTCTTTTTCTCGTGTAATGTAATATAGAATTACGGTGTTTAAACACAATAATACTATTGTCATATCATATCGTGTCATGGATTTGAAAACAGTGATTGGAAAATTGATGTAGTATGTTTAAGAAGTTTTACGCGCGATTGATTGTACGGATTGCTCATACGGCTGAAGTACACTACAGAAAATCGAACATATTATTTTCGTCTTTATTTCCTCGAAAAATTATTTCGTTAAAAATATTGTCTACAGTAAACTTATATATTATGTCCTGAGTCGGGTGGACTATATTTTTATTTATTTTGAAAGTGCGTCGAATTTAAGCAAAGCTAATTTCTTAGGCCACTTCAGAAACGTTTTACGTCATCATCCGCATATGCGGATGTTTAACGAATCTGTCCAAAGATGTAAGAAACCCTCCTAAACGATGAGTTGAATTAAAATTTTTTTTAAATACACGAAAGATAAAATATAGTTGACCAGAACCTCAAATGCTAAAGAGAAAGATAACTGACAGGTGATAAGGACCAGAAAGCAATAACGGTGGCTGCGTGGAACAGCTGTCGAGAGCCTTAATCAAGAATTTTAGAAGCTAAAGAAGAAATACCGCCGATGCGAAAATCTCGTTCTAACTGGGACACTATAAATTACTATATGAGCTGATTACAATAAATCCAAAGAATTTAACTCGTTTCTGGTTTATTATACAATAATATATATTCCCACGAAAGATGATTCTATGACAGTGAGGTGGTGATATAATATTGGTCGCGACACTAGGTATGCGACTCATTAGTCTATGTAAATGAAAAATTTAATACATTATTTGTAATATAGTAAATAAACTAAAAAATACTAAACGTACTCGAAAACACCGATTGCGGTTTCGGCAGTTACGACCCTGCTATATAACTAACGCATCACAACGACAACAATGCCCCACAGCAGTCGTCGGACGATTTAACACCAAGACGATTATTGTCCCAGACGGTTTCCGTCCCGACCGGTTTTTGTGTGTATCGGTCTACTGAGGCCCCGCCGAAGGTCCTTATAATATATTATATTCTTACTTATTGTTACTTTATAATGTTATTCTCTTGTGCAAAGAGGCGAGAAAAAATATATATTGGCACGATATTGTAAAATATAAATGCCACAAAAAATTACAACTGATAATCAAGTGTGTTGTAATAATGACAAACTAAAAAAAAAAATAAGAATTACAATAATTAATTTTACAAATATTTTGATTTAAATAAAGTAAATATCATATTTTTATACCTATTATATCTAATAAATTATTAACAATAAATATATTGAATGTATACTTTTAGGTTTTTATGCATGTTTTACCCCGGATTTTAGTGCATATTTTAACCTTAATTATTACATTTTTAATAAAAATGCTAATAATAAATTGTATTGAACAAATTTAAATAGATCTCTATCTTATATTTTGACCTATTTGTGTTAAAAGTAAGAAATTTTGTAAGCGTATAAATATTACAATACACAAGTTAATTTTAGTACATTTTTTAATGGCTTTTAGTTTTTTCAAGTGACTTTATTACTGAGAACTTCAGGACTTGTTATCCAAGTACTTTATTTGATTATTTCCGATTATCGTAAAATACGACATACATTTTCGTCAGAATGAGATTCATGTCCTTAAACTGCAAAATCATCACTGCTGGCTATTTTACTGCATGTGTTTGTCTCTATCAATAAATGTTGCTAAAATGAGATTTTGAAAATCCATTATCGTAGCTCATACTCGAAAATTGTCGGGTAATTTATTGTTATAAATATTGTACAATTTTTTTATTTTTTATTTATGGCTTTCCTATTTATAAATTCAAAATAAAACGATTTACAAATTATTTGAATACCAAATTAAAATATTATTTTTTTTAAAGATTGAATTTATAGTAATAATTTCACCGAGTGTTCAAATAAAGTAAATTTGTATTATCAAACCTTAGGCAGGAGATTAATAGTACGTATATGGAGACCCTATAAAATTATATTATTATAGAATCAATGGGTAGATTTGTAGGTGTATGAGGTCAAAGACAGCATGACAACTTGTATATATATACGTAAATAATATGATCGATAGACATATTTATATAATACACAGATCTTTTAAACTCTATCAAATATATGATACAAGAGCCGTACTTTAACCAGTTTGAATATATAGAATTGGAAATATTTATCTTATAAACATTTCATTTGATCGAATTTGATTTTTCGATCAGGTGTCATATGGGCTAAACAACTATAAAAAGTAAAAACTATGTATACGTCTCATGTTTCGGTTTAGATTACGTGTTGAGTTTAATGAATTTTTGACAAAAAATAAAACGAACTTATTGTTGGTGACTGGTATTAATAAAATAACATTATTTCATATTATAATTTTATCGAAATTACATAAATTTTTCTAATATTTTAGGGTTAATCAATTCGTTGAATTAATAATATAATGGTTCGTTTTAAAAAAAAATAAAAACCAGGGCTCATAAAATCATACGAGTCAATATTATTATTATTATTATTATTATTATTATATAATATTATTTATAATCACAAAAGTCCGTATACATATATATAAATTAAATAAACATAAAATATTATTATACACACACACACACACACACACACATACACACACACACACATATATATATTATATATATTAAACGTTTTTATGTTGATAATGCAGATGGTCACTGAGAAGCTGATCGAAAGCGATTGACGATTGTTTATCTATTTTTAAAGTTAGTTCCTAAGTATCTGTAATTATAATAACAATAAAACATATTTATATGTACACAACGATTGTCATTGAGACGAACGTAGAGGAAACTAGCGCATCAACAACGAATGACGATGATTATTTGTTTTGAACTCTGTGGAATTCGTCCGTCTATACATTATATTATATTACGTTTTATATAGTATGTTTTACAAATGCATAACATACAGAGTGAAACACCATGGTTTACCCCCAATTTCTTTTTTTCATAACCAATTTATTCAAATTCTAATTGTTGGTGTTTTTAAGTCTTAACGACAATATTCACAAATTCTAGTATTTTTTTTTTGTACTAAGTACATAGAGGATCTAATATGATGCAAACTTTTGTGTTTTATATGAAAACCTATTTCATTTTTACTTTTTTTTGTGTCAATTCAAAATTCAAACACTAGCTTTCAATTATTAAAATGTTTTTTTTTAATGATAATAGTCCTAAAAATGGCTTTACAAAAACATATTAAACATGAAATAAATGGAATAACAGTGTTTATTATACCATATATTTATACCATATTTCATAAATTATAAATATTAATAGATTTATATTAATCGCTAAAATTTTCGAATTATCACAATCTTAATATTTTTCGAGCCCATTATCACAAACCTATTATCCTCAATACACAAAGTTAAATTGCTCAAAAATTAATCGTTCGAATTTTGATTTTGAAACGCAAAACTGTTCAAAAAAATCATTCGCTAAATAATTTATACTAAAAAAAGATGTCTCATTTGAAAAAGAGAAATTTATATCTTCACAGGACATTACTTAAATAGTACAATCAAATCTTGAAAATTTGAAAATATGGTCTTTGAATGTATTTAATGGTTTCAAAAATTAGACTTTAAATAAATGTATAATACGAAGAAGACAAAAAAGGGGTGAGAATTTTTAGTGAATCACTCTGTATATAGGTACTTACACGTACGATGGTTGTTTAATGTTATGCTTCTGGTAGCGTGTACTATAGCCATACACAATACAATATAAGTAAGTATTATATGGAACGGTCTGCAGGCCGTCATGCGATGCACTCCTCAAGCGCGTTTGGGAATGAATAAAAACAAATCATCCAACTTATATTCATGTATATTATATATTTATACATAGGTATATACATGAATATACAACGTAAATTATTATATTATATATATATACATGTCTGTATATGTATGTCAGTCTGTGACTTGAGATTGTATTGAAAACCGAAGGCACACAGGCAGTGGACACAGATAATATTCCATATTATATACCTATATTAAGGTGTAGGTATAACATAGTCAATGTATATAGTATATAAATCGGAACCACGCCTACACAGAGCGTCGGTTCAAGGCCGTAGAAAACGACCGTCTGCGGGACAAAGGGTTTCTCTACGGAACGGTTGTCGTAGGCTCAATAACGGTATATATTATACATACTATATATAATACAAACTATATATATTTGTATACATGTATATACGATTAAGTATAATAAAATAAAAAACTGAACGTGATATTATGTATATGCGTACTCTATCCTCGCCGTGTCCAGGTCCTCGTCCGTATGTATGCGTATACAGCAGTATCCCTACCTGTATACACCGTGCTCGACTCGTCCAGTAAACGTTATATTATGCGACGAAATGTGCAGACGATACACCTTATATAAATATACAAATATTAGATGTCTATATCATACCGACGTCATTTTTTAGACGATTCGAGGATGCACAGTATTAGCATCGTACATGGACGATCAAACGTTTTTCAACTCGCATCACAACCAAAAATTTTGATAGTTTTAGAAAGTTTCAATGATAAAATGATAATATTTTGAATTTAAATTCTCCTTAGCTATAAATATAATACATGTGTGATTATTGATCGTTACAAGTACAATAAAATGTAGCTATCTTAAATTATTATAATTTGAATTT
Source organism: Melanaphis sacchari (assembly GCF_002803265.2). Taxonomy (NCBI): domain Eukaryota; kingdom Metazoa; phylum Arthropoda; class Insecta; order Hemiptera; family Aphididae; genus Melanaphis; species Melanaphis sacchari. The sequence continues at coordinate 5,751,533 of NW_020271335.1, forward strand.
CTTTATATACCTACCTTTTCATTTTTAATCAAAAATAAATATGGGTTTTCTATAATATATATTATTAAATAGTCTCTTATTACATTAACACAAACCTACTATTTTTTTTTTTTTTAAAGAAGATCAATATATCATTAAATTTTCGTAATATTCAACAATAATTTTAAAATTCGAGAAACTTGTCTGTTTCTACGAACAGCTGTCATTTTATAATAGTCGGCTATTGGTAATTTTTTTCTTACATTCCACTAAAAAAAATAATACACCTGAATATATAATTTATTAAGTGAATTTGGGAATCGAGTAGTATAATATATAATATATTATATTATTATATTGTTATGTCCTACCTGTTGCAAATACTTCGATTCGCTCTGTCAACGCCGCGAGAGAATGATAATATCGTAATCGGATTATATTATTGTATAGAGCCACGAGAGTCCATGTCCAACATGTGACTATTCTGACCCGTTGTCCCTTTGATCGACGCACGTACGTCGAAGACAACGTGCTATTACAAACCTATTACCCGCTGCGCACGCGCACTGGCGTTATCTTATTGTGTATTATAATAATGCGGATTACTCGGAAGATTACTATCAAAACCACCCACAGCGTGAAATATTTACAAAGAACACTACCCGATTTTACCCGGATCTAAAACACGTTGGCATCGAATGGAAAATCGAAATTTTACGATTTTCCCAACAACTCTCCGCCCTTACTTTCTTCTATATCCGCGTATACAATACATGAGTGCGCGTTTAAACGTTCAAAAGTGCACTGACGTTCCGTTACCAGTAAACGCACTATGTACTTATCGGGGAAGCAATAGGAAACTACATAATAGTTCCCCTGGCTTCATCGGTTCAAGCTTGTTATAAAAACACTATATATCTACGATATAAAACACAATAAGAGACTTTGAAAATCGTTAATGTAATATTATATATATAATATATATATATATGAATCAACGTTATTCGTGAAAAATGGGCAACAAACTTTTTTAGTACTGGTTATAATTTTAAACATCCATGATTTTTTGCGATGACAGTAATGTGATGTAATATATATATATAATATATATATATATACCACACCACAGTATAACATTTCTAAATCGAATTTATTTTCTAGAGTACCCCACAAGACGGGTTTCGTTCAATTTACGATATATAGCAACTATTATGTTACAATATTATACTCTACATAAGTATCAACTAAAATAACATTATCTCGCGTGGCTTACATCACAGGGCCTCGATCGATGTTGTTCATCACACCCGTTTCGCGTACGTTTAAAATGTATTCGACTTTAGAAACGTAACAATCATTTTATAACGATAACAATTATTAAACTCAGAAACATTAATCCGCAGCATTGATTTTGGACCAAAATTGTGTACCATAAAAGTCGTTACTTAACTACACGACTTTTACGCAAAATCAAAATAATTTATTATTTTTCTTTAAAAAACCTCTACGAATATATTTTTTCATTATTCATCAATTTATCTTGACGATAAAATCTACCGCTATTATTTTATAAAATTAATTTGTGTAGTGTTCTATAAGTTTTTCAAAAATTAATTTTTACATAATCCCGTCACGAACTTGACTCGTCATGTATAAGAACCTTTTTTCAAGAAAATATGTATTTTATAAATAACTGTTAAGAAGTGAGGGTAATGTGTACGCATAATATTGTACATATAGACATATAATGAATTCACAATATCACTATCAATACCAAAATCTTAAAGTGCTTTATGTCTATAGATTTGTTCCCTTCCAACCGATTATTTAACAGTGAACTCATAAATTTTCTTCTCATAACCATGAACACACATAAAAAAAAAAAAAAAACCAATTGTCCAACTTTTCACAAACCCGTTTTCATATGATGTAACTGGTTACTGTAGGTCCGGATTAACAGGAAATTTGTCTAATAGCAATAATGATACGAATGTATATGATATCGTTTTTCACATTTTTTTTCTCGTCATTTCGTCGCGTCGCATATAACTCTATAACTTCGTGACATGATTTGGCCGGACTTCAAGCATATTGGACCAGTTTTCACCGTTTTAATGGATCTTCTTATAAAGATACAGTTCAATCAACTATGTTAGCTCATATACGCATATATTAAAATAAGTGTGTGTCATATATGTATATATACCTAGTTATTTACTTATTTAGCATTTTGATGTACCTACTTATTGCATTAACTATTTTCACAATAAATTAATACAATGTAAATGCATCGTAAAATATATATACATTACATCTATCATACATCTACAGAGCAATTCACTAAGCATGCACTTACTTTTCCCCTTCTTATCCCTTAATAATACATTTATTCATACTAAAAATTTTTTGAAATTATAAGTATATCCAAGGATTACATTTTTAAATTCATATTTAGATTTTTTATACAAATTAAGCAGCTCTCGTTGGCTTGTGGGGCGATACAAAGTTCTTTTTTTAGATAAAAATCATCATTTTTTATTTCGCAAATTTTAATGGTTAATTTTTTGAATTTAAAATATTGGAAGCTAAATTCTTATGAATGATCCTAAAGTTATTAAACTTTGTGTGTCGAGAGTTTAATGTCCATCAAAATCATAGATTTGTAAGATGAAGTTACAGTAATTTGAAAATTATAATGATTTCCTTTTTGACATTTTAAAATTTACAAAAATTCTGAGTACAATAAGTAAGTACTAGACTATACATATTACATCTATTTTATCTTCTTTTTAGAAAACTATTATTAAGGAGTAAAGACTGTTATCTTTGATATTGGCATAAATACATTATATTAATAATTCAGAAACTATATCTGTTTAAATTTCGATTTAGATATTTAATATTTCTAAAAAACAAAAAAATCACTTGCTTAAAAATGTACCTACATTTATAAATTAGCTGGTTTTTATTTGAAAATAATGCACTGTATCGTCATACTATTACACAACACTCCCTATATAGGAAAACTCTTTGTGCTTGAATAATGTCCTTAAATATTGTCCTCAACTATTCTTTAAGTTTTTAACAAACTTAAATTAATGCATTATTAAAAGAAGGGTGGACATGCTTGATAAATCACTTTAAATAATACACAAAATTATTGTAACACGATGTTCATAGCGACGTCTATACGTTAATATAAGTATATCTCGTTAGTTTCTATCAATAGATAGGTTCGTTCAAGATGTGTTTTTTTTTCATACGTCATTCATTATTATTATCTACATTATTCTATTTACTTATTGCGTTTGAAATACAAATTGTAAGATTTTCCAATAAAATAAAAAAACAAAAATTTCCTTTACTTATGTTTGTCGTGTTTCATAATAATAATTTAAGAATTGTAATCTTCGACGACAGACGTTTATTATTATCAGTTCATTTGTAAATCGACTTGGTGGTTCGAAAATCCGATTTTCGACTGATGGGATTTAAACCATAGAAGTTTCTATATTCAATGTATAAGTATGACTTGTTTATAAAAAAAATTTAAAGTACTTTGGCCTTCGGACAAATGTGAGAAATAGAAATTAATTTTAAACACGTTGCTCCGAAACCAATATTTGCAATCTCATCGAATATACATAAATTAGACATCGTGGCAACAAAATCGCTTTATTATTCCATAAGAATCAGTGAAAATTTATTAACACACGGATTCTTTCTTCCGAAAATACCAAATATAATAAATTTTTGTGAATTTACTTTTCTCCTAAAAGAACTATACAGCCTGCGCACAGCACCACCCTCCCCTATCCAAACTAACCGGACCAAGAAATTTGCCAACAATACGTTTTTTTAATCTCACGGTCCGACAAAATCAGCTCATTTAAATTGTAATATTCAATTGTTAACATTTAATCTTGCCAACAGTATAGGAACACATACTGCTATCCATGGATGAATCTTTACGAAAATATTTGGTTAGTTCAGCGATACAAATTAAAAAACAAAAAATATGTTTTGGAGATATAATCAAATTTTACGTGATAAGTTTTCAAGAAAAAAAGCCATTAGCGAAAAAATCAAATTAGGATATCTGCATGGATTGACAGACTTGTTTGATAAGTCTATATCATGAACATAAAAATGACCACTGAGTGCTAAAAAGCGTTTTCTGATTTTTAGATTTTTGCATTTAAAGTGTTGTTTGTAGCTAATATTAAGTATTAAGTTATATTACTTACAAATAAAAGACCTAAATTACCGACGACGAATGTCTTCATTGTAATTCAATAACCTTTAATTTGAATTTTTCAAAAATCAAAAGCGGTATTAAAAAGGCAGAGCTTTTTTTAAAAATCAATTGAAATCCAAAATCGAAAGTATACCAACTTTGACAGCACCACAGTTTCATGTATATTATTTTACTTTAATTTTATATTTTTCTTAAGTCTTTATCTTCGTTTACATTGGCGCTATTACGAGTAAAATTGGCTTAAATAATTTTTAACACTCGTTAGTGGGTGGAATCGATGACCATACTGCAATTTATATACGAATTACTCGTATATGATAACGAACACAAACAACTGAATAACAACATGCTAAAATAATAAATCACATGGGTACGTGTCTTACTGCGGTAACCTGATTACGGTGTACATAGTACATACACGCTTAATATTATAATGTATGAGGTACGCGCGTCGTAGAAGAAAAATAAATATAAACATCAACAACAGAACACATACAAACGCCGTCTAAGCAACAGGATTGGACCGTGGGAAACAGCGTGAACCGACAATAATTAACAAATTTTTACTGTCGCCGTCCGCACACAAAAATACGAGTATCTTATACATTTTATGTATATACAGGTAAGGATATTTGTATAATATATGTGTGGTATATATTTATTTATTTATATATATAATATAACGTACGCTGCGAGCACATAAAACGCACAATTATTTTATTGCGGCCAATTGTACTCAGTTACTTCGATTTACGACCAAAACTGTCTTTTACGAAACGCTCTTTTCCTCTTATTTTTTGTCTACTGTCGAATAGAAATCACCCCAACCGTCATCGTAATATAATGTGTAATATATATATATGTGTGTGTGCGCGCGTAAATATATATATATATTATTACATAATAGATGAAATAAGTACAAAACGTCTCCGAGTGTGTTATAAAAATTGCACTTATTTTTCGTCAAAACCCATGTGGTTTATAGTTCGCCAGTCTTTGTTTGCGACTCGGATGATGGTGGTTGGTATATACTACAAACATTACACGTACAATATATATATAACTGTATTGCTGCACAACGACATATATAATATTATGAGCATTTCCCGCATATACAGAATGATTCAGAAAGCATGCCCAACCCCTATTTTTCTCCCATAATTTAGTTATTTAAAATCTAATTTTTGACTTTTAGACATTTTAAAATTTTTGAGATTTTTTTCTGCTATTTAAGTTATATTCTGTGGGGATAAAAATTTTTATTTTTTATATGAGAAGTTTCAACACATTTATTATTCAAGGAAAAAATAAAGGTGAGTATGCTTGGTACATAGTTTATGGTTTATGTTTATATATATACATACGATATGATCAACTATAGGTATAGATGCACAGTAAATTTTCTTAGTTTTTTATTTTTAACGAAATGGTTTTTCATTTTCTATTTTTTACTAACCCGCTAGTTTTATAATTTACATATGCCTACATCGATATTGAAATTTTTAATATCAAGCCAAACGATCTAGAATAAAATGCGTTTATATTCACCCGGACGAAATAATTTTTCACAAAAACGATATAAGTTGTTACTTTAATCGTCCATAAAGTCATAAGATGTATTAATAATATGACTTATTATTTATATAACATTATCTGTAATTTTCAAGAAATAATTTTTATAATTCTAAACTATGAAGGTATTATACAAATACAAACTTATTTTTAATTTGTTTATGAGCAATTTTTTGTATGCTTTATACAAATGTCTCAGTCAATTATAGTGAAAATAATAATGAATTTATAATATTAAAATACTATTGAAAACAATAATAATTCTAAAAACACGGAATATCCCCATTCTATATTAATCTTAAAATTGTATTGTCATGTATGTGTATGTATTATTGTAAAATTGTATATCTAAAGTTATGTTTCTGCGTGATAAGGATATAGGTAAATTGAGGGGAATATGGACCACATGGTTTCTCTTTGTCTGTCCATTGATTATTTAATTTCTAAATTATGAATTATAAAATTCCAAATTTAAATGTTTTAATTTGAATAGAAAAATTATCTCAAGTGCAGTTTTTGATATCTTTGACAGCAATTTTGAAATATATATATTAGAAGTACATATTTTATTAGAACAACTTCTAAGCCCTAGCTATAATTATAGTATTATAAAGCCTATACATTATGCATCTGTGATGTTTTCTCACGTTTAAAAAAATGTTCAAGTGGACTATTATTAAAATATACAGCGATTACCTGTACGTCTACAACTAAAAAACATCGTAAGATGCATTGTATTATACAATAATACGTATTTGAAATAAAAAAAAAAATAAAAAAAACGGTTATGGTTATAGTGTATACTGTGTAATAACTGCGTGTGTAGATCGGTTAATTGTTTCGAGTGGCGTTTTTTGATCGAACAACAATATACGTGTTGAAGGGGGAAAACAATGCGCATATCGACAAAAACGCATATTTAACATATTCTTATTATTATAGTGTGTATATAACTATAATACACCATAATAATATGTTATTGCTTTCTGTGATATATATTAAACGTTTGAACGGAGTCTGAAGAGCCGGTTATAGGTATTGGCTTCCGGTTTTCCATCAGTGGTTTTGAACGTTTGGAAAACAAACTTCCGAAATTCCTACAACATCCAAACTCTATTAGATAAATAAAATATATAGTATATTATCTGAACCCTTTTAAGGGGGGATAAAAGAGATGTTTTCCAAGAGATGCTCATATGATTATATTTATTATTTAAATTTATTATGATTAATAAAAAAATTAACTAACAATTCGACATTGTATCAGTATCATTTTATCATTATATTATGTACGAATAGAATTTGCAACAATCAGTGTTCTACATTTTACTACAGTTATATAAGATACTGTGCTACAATCAGTTTAAGTGTATCGTTTATCTATTCATCGTATTGGTAATAATGACGTAAATTAAATTAAATTTGATACTAAGATATTTTAATCTCAATATTTATGAGAAGGATTTATTAGGTTAAAATATATTTTAACAGTGTCAGTTATAGATCAAGAAATTTAAAAAATAAGAAGCTACGTTTTTTTTCAGAAAAAAATATAATTATAGTTTTACGACACATAATGGATTATAAGCACCATTATTGATACAATTTGATAAAAATATTCATAATTTTACTTATGTTTAAAATTTTTGAATTTTAAGATGTATCTGTAATAAACAAAATGTTCCGGGGGTGTTTAATCTCTTAATCGCCTTCCCTTCCCCTAGGATTAACTCGTTCAGTTTTATAAAAAAACTAATTTGGATTGATAATCATGTAAATTATTTTTTAAGTAGGTATATAATATTATATATAAAACTATATTTTATAATTTAGTGAGTGAATGAGGGTTAACATCCAAAACTTTCCAACTATTTGGTGAGACGGGTACTTTCAAATACTTTTCCCTGGGTTAATAATGGCATCACGTGGTTATAGGTTCGCGAATGCCGTTTTTCGGTTGTCGGCATCATACGATATAATACACTTCTACTATAGATAGATATATTACGCGCGACGACCAAAAATATGGTTTCATATAGATCTTTTTTTCTGTTCTTTTAACGCATATTATATAATATGTTATGCGTTTATTGTCCTCGGCGAACTATTTCCCAGCACCGCGGTAAACGTTTTTACTGTGGTTAATAATCTGCGCGCGAGAACAAAATACTCCCATGATACTTATCGTTTAACAAAGTTGTTACGTTTATTTACGACCGCGGATGATAAATATCTAAAGATCTTTTGTACGCATATACACGCGCGATGAATACAAACGTGCGTTAAAATATTTTTGAAAAAAAAAACCTACTTATTACGCTCAAAAACCACATGAAATCAAACAGATCGTATAATATACATATTACGATTACTTGCCGTGTAGAGTTCAACGACTGTTGCACGTGGTATACCAAGTCGAGCTTCCATCGGGTCCTCTGCCTTATGTCCATACGCTTACATTATATTATAGAAGAACCATTTTATAAGAGTTAAAAATACGAAACGTATAATATTGATATGCCTAATATATAATATATATGTTACGTGAAATTATATTGTTATCGTATATTAAATAATGTTTGTGACCACAACCGCGGTTAATTGAACATTACAGACAACTGTGTCAACGACAATAATGTCGTATTTATAGTAAAACAGTTGATACAATTAGTGTAGAAGTGTAGGAAACAATATGTTCAAATCTTTTAGCTAATTTTGTACTAAAAACTGAGTTACAAACTGATACTGAACCGTTATAATATTATTATTATGTACTCGATAGTTACAAAAATTGAATTTCGTACGAGAGTCTTGTAGGTAAAATCTACTAAGTATATAATTTGAATGTTGTAACTGAAATTTTAAATACTTTTATAAGTTTATTATTTGATCACTGCCATCAAAAATTTGATTTTTATAATAATATATTTATCGAAATTCTCAGAAAAATATTTTGCTTAGGAACACGTAATCAAAACCTATGGTAGCCATTAAAAAAAAATTATAAATCTATTTGCTGTAAAATACTTTGTTTAGAAATATGACCACAATTTTTGAAAAAATTATCCTAAGACGTTGGTTCTTTTTGATATAACGTGTACCTATATTTACCGTTAAAAGAATCGTCCTGTATACAAAAATAATATATATTATGCAAGTGTGTGTGCCTACGTATTGTAATATACGGTGCAGTTGAAAAACGATCAAAGATCTCTATCGCCTAGTCGTAGAGCACGATTCTCGGCGGGTAATGGCGAACACTACACATAATAATAATAATAATAATGTGATTATTATTCTTATTATCATAAAGACTTTTAACGCGCGTCGTATACAATACACACGTTTATATTATATATATATTCCATCACAGCGTACGCTGAGCGACCGTTTATCACGATACCGATTAATCGGTCGTAATGTGGTACACCATAATTAATACAATAATGTATCGCATATATGTATACCACCTGTAGGTATACGTACGCGTTTTAATATTATTATATAGACTATATATAGAGGTATCCGACCGCGTGACGACTGCAGCTACAGAAACCGAACCAAACGGCAGACCGCAACAACAGATATTAACTCGTACACGCTGCAATCGTTCGACTAAATCATACAGGGTGATCAATTTAATACGTAATAGAAGCTCCGTATGATGGGTCATTTAATATTATGACGGCCGTCTTACGTTTAATGGATCACTCCGTATGTCCGTTTACGAGTGTAATGCGCCAATAATAATATAGAATTACTGGTTCTGCAATCCCTGCGATTGTATAATATTATACTATTGCTATTATTACAGTTGTGTATCGCTGTTATATACATAGATACACCCGCGACCGGTACATGGAATATATTATCAATGGCGTTCGTTAAAATAATATTAAATATACCTAACGATTGGAAAAACGTTTGTTTTACTCTATGCAATAATATATTATAGCTGTAGAAGGAATACATAGGTACTTTTATACACGGTACCTACACATAATTCATATTATACATAACGTATATGATAGCATTATGGCTATATTTCTATTGAACTGATTAAGAGTACCTTTTGTGAATATTTATTAATTATTAGACGACGGGAAAATGGAAATTGTACAAAACAATTTAGGAAAAACGTTGTTCCGTTCGCATGAATAAAAACTAGTGATCGAACTGTATCATAATATAATTTATTCTCGTTATTGCGACCATGTTAAAAGTGAAAGCCGCCAGTTTATAATATCAAAAGTCAATGGTGACAATGCCATCATCAAACATGGTATTACGAGGGCAAAGATAACGAACGATAAATGCGAAATGTCAATTTTTTTTCATTTTAAGCAATATGTCGAAAACAAATAAACCTATGATTTTTGAAACAAGGAGACAGTGTTCTTTATAGAATATGTTGATTATTATCGTTACGCCGGTAATCGCCGCCGTCGCGAACCAAAATCAATATTTCTGTTATATTTGGGCGCGTGAGCGACAAATATCCGACTGTGGGGTCAATACAAACAAATATTTTAAGGGTAGAGTTAAAACTATTATTTTAAAACGACATAAACATAAATAATTAACACAGTGTGTGAACATGCGAACGACCGTGTAAGAAACGATGTACCCAAGAACAGAGTATAAATCAATCAGACGTCTCGAAATCTTATACACGATAGCCGAACAAAAGTATATGATGTATAATAATAATTTGTACATAGACTGTAGTTTTACAGAGCGCACACGTATACGTTTGACGGTCGTACACGCCAGTTTTGACGGACAGCTTGTCGACAACTCGCATACGTCGATCCCTTCGAATGTAACGATAGGTCAAATTTTAAAGCGACCATAAAACGTAATATAGGCGTAAATCATTTAAGGTTTATGTGTGTGTGTGTGTGTGTATGTGTAGAGGTGTTTGTGTTGATGTATGTTTATTATTATGTATAATATATACGTTTAACCTATCATAATAACAATACGAAACGGTCGAAACGACACGACAACCGCAACGGTCGAAATGACACGCACGAAACGATATTATGATATTCGTAGATATTAAAATATTAATCAATAATCGGGGATACGGTGATGGACAGTATTCGTAAGCGTATACTATCCACTTCCAGCGGAACTACGAGCATTGTATTTATTTTATAGTCCATTTTTCAGACACGATTTAATATTAAAAAATATATTTTCACTCTTGTTATGCCATTTGTAGATGATATTATTTGAAATTTTATAGTTTTTTCTCTCGATCCACGTACACGAAATGCGTGTATGATAGCGACCACATATGGGTTGAAAAACGAATCTTTATAAATCCTCCCTGAGTCTGTATAGAACACAAAGAAATAAAGACTCATTAACATATGCATAAATAGATATTATATTATATTAAACATTGTTTCGAGTATAACACGTACTAAAATAATAATATTATGTACCTGTAATCGTTCATGCGGGAGTAGATCAGAAAGGTCTGGCGACGGCGACCTTGACTCGGCGGACAACCGGTCGCGTTTGCAGTTAATGACTCGCGACTCTCACCCATCCCTCCCACCATCACCAACCACTGAATCACGCGGTCATAATAATAATACGTGTATATATATATACCATAATATACAACCACTGTACTGTAATATTAATTATTATTGTTATTATTATTATTATTATTATTATTTTTGTTACACGATACAGGTGGTATGGGATCACAAAATAGAAAATAAATTCTATTTCATCTAAAACGTGTCCATGTACATATGTTTATCTACGAAGAGTTTATGAACTCGTGAGGTTATGCCCCATCAAGGTTGTATAAACAGCTCCATGGCAATATTCTAAAAATAACTACTTAATGCATCATTACTATCGTTTGATCGGAGTGAAAAATGAAGACGATTCATTAAACATGGAGTAAACAGAAAAAGTTTTATTTTCACATTTGAGAATATCTCAATGTAAGAGAATACTTATAGTTTTTTATGTCATAAATTGAGAAATTTTCTAAACTGTGAAAAATTAATTTCGATTTTCAACTATTATTATTTATTGTTTATTTTAATTTTTACATACCGGATACGAATTTGTTTCAAATCTTCAATCAATCACTATCATTTTTTTTTTAATAAAATTGTGATTTTGTTGGAAAATTGTTGCACAAAATTAAAATAGTTTAAACAGTGCATATTATACGTATAGTTGTAGGTATATATTATATAATAACTATTAACCGGTATTAAATTGTCGGTATGAATCAAAAAGTTAATAATAAAATTTAACCATCTCCAAGAAATACTTATTTAAACGTTTCATCCATATCGTTCGTACAAGATAATACCTATGTAGTTATTGCAATAAAACATAATAAAAATCGATTTTCTTAACAATTTACGCGCGCGGTATAAATTATGTTATATTTTTCTGGAAAACTACTTATATAAATATATATATATATATAGTATTTCAAAATGACTTGTCTCGAGTATCGTCTGCTGCACGGTTCAACCCCGTACGTTTATAGTAAAATATAGATAGGTAAAACCTGCAGAAAACTTTTTGAACGATTCTTTTACCAAGGTTTTTTTTTAACCGTAACAATACTATACCTCTAGTTGACGAAGAAAAACTATCGGCCAACAATGCTGATAATATTATTTATTATGATACACAACCAATGTATTTTTTATATTTCGTCTTGCACTCGTGCCCCATCTATCGTATACGTATATAATACAGACTATAACTGAGGTATGGACCTCTGCGCAGTTCACATGATATACGTTTTTTTGCCAATGAGCAACGGAAGTCCATTCATTAATCATTTGAATGGATGTTGTCTAGGACGTATTATAAACGTGTAATAATAAACAACGAGAATGAGAGCTCCGTCAAAATCGTTTCGGGTTATAGTGATGAGGCACTGTCTTATATGACGTATAATAATGTATAAATATCATAATTGTAAACTATCGTACGCAAGTTTTTTCGCGTGAATAACATAATATGAAATTCCGAACGAAATATTTCACGAAAAATGTTAACACAATTAATTATATTCAGCACACCGCTGCAGGTTCCATAACCGCCTACGTGGACGCGTGCTACAAATATCCGTAAATTTATCGATACCTACTCATATTATGATAGAATTCAATACTAAACCTATATACAATTATGTTGGCCATAGTTAACTTTTTCAAAAACTGTCATGTTATTGGTAAATGGTAATGTTTTATGGTTTGGTACAAGATTTGTCGGAAAGTCTTATCAATTGTTGAATCTTGTAATGAATACAGTTTATACAAGTATTTGAATAAAAAACGCTAAAATAAAAAAAAAAAATAATTTATTATTATAAACTAACTATTTACATATTACATAAAAATAAGCAGTCAGTGTATATTGCAGCACTACCCGCCACTAACAACTATAATTTTGTATTAACAAAACCATAGAGACTTTAATGCACTTTTATATTATGCATATCAATATATTTATATATGTTTTCAGTTAAACCTGACCTCGTTCATGGATGAAACGTCAAAAATTAAATAGGAATTCCAAAAAAAAAGTATAATAAAACAAAAACAATAACCGTCGTCTGCAGTGACAAATAGGACACATACATCATGTATGCATTATTTATCGAGGATCTTTTATTTTTTTTTTTTTAAACGTCACTATAGTTGGAGTTATTTAATATTTTAATATTATGATTATAAAAAAAAAAAAAACATCACTTCATTTTTTTATGTCCAAAGGAACGTATCATAAAACTTGAAAAAAAATGTAGAAGTTTAAGTAGTTTTAAGCTATATAAAATAATTGTTCAAAGATTTTCGATATGGTTGATAAGTTCAATAGCTAGTTTAAGTATCAATTATAATATTTTCTAAGAGGTTTTTGATCTACGCAGTTGATGGTAACTACTCAAAATTATGTAATTGCCTGAACAAATTAAGCATTGTTATTAATATTGACAAGGACACGTCCGTCAATGACAGATTTTCATTGACAGTAAAAAAAAAAAAAAATAATAGCGTTGAGTTTGAAAAAGAATAATATAATAGATATAATAATGTAATAATATATTTATATTTATATAAGAAAATAAATAATAATTGTTATAAAATCTGGTTTGCAGGCTAAATTTAAACAATTTGGGAAAAAATCGGATAATTGATTTTAATATTCAGATAGAACGAATAATATTTAAATTATTTTTTGCAGAGTGTTATAATAAATTGGTTTTAAATAAATTTAATTTGTGAGTAAAATATAGAAAATTTCTATAAAATAATTGCATATTGCATAGTGCGAATACTTTGAATTGTTCTAATAATGATAGTCCAGTCCACTATAGTAGAATATTATATTCTGAATTTGTTCGAAATTATTTTAATTATGTTTTTTTAAGCTCTCGGTATCATATTATTATATATTCTACTGTACCTAAGCCACCCAAGTAGTTCAACAGTGTTTTAGAATAACCAGTGTCGCATATGAAAATAGATCACATTATGTAGTAGGAACATGAATAATTAACAATTATCTTGGGTCAAAATATAAATATTATACATATATTAAAATATGTTCGACTGTCTAACATTAAGTGTTGACTGTCATTGATAATTATTGAAGTTTATACTAATAATTTTGGTAAATGTTGTCAATTCTTACAAATACCTCACAACTGGACATTTTCTGGTATTTTTTAACATGCATAATAGTTATTTAGTGAATTTTAACAAATGAAAATCATCAAATTATAATTATTTTGCTATTAATAACTAATTAGGAATACAAATTGATATATACATATACATATATTATTGAATAGAATATTGATGAATAATTAACAAATTGATAAATAAATATATAATTTAATACTCGTATAATAACAAAATGATTACGTTATAATTATATTTTATTAATTACAATAAGATAATAACTATCAGGGTATTTATTGTCGCATAGTAACTTCTTTACCTGTTCTTACAATCTTATTTTATTTTTTTTTAACATAATTTTTTTTTTATAGTGGTACCTATCTTGTACAAAACCTTGTCCATAACAAAATATTGTGATACAGCGATAACGTCTTAACACTATCAAAAGTATCTTACAGCATATTATATCGAGCACTTCAATTTCGGTCAACGATTTATCAAACACTATAATAGTGTAAACATGTCAATATCACCGATGTACGTATAAAGAACATTTCGCTAACATCCATTACGATTTTTGGTGAACGTCAACATCCATCTACTACGACTACATAGTCGCACATTAACATATTGTACACGATATAGTCGATTTACTATTAGCATCGCAATTACAATTATTTTTAAGAAGCCATTACACGATGGACGCAGACGTGAATCGGGGTTGTCGCTCACCATCCTTATTGAAAATCAACTCGCAATCGTAAATTCCCCATCAATTGTAGGTCCGTTAAACACTTACATGGTATAGTATATATTACATAGTCATAGGTCGTTATCAATGAGTATTTATCATTCATTTTTGACTTAAAGATTAAATTTTAGATCACTGGTGTACCGGAAGTGACGTGACATGACTCGCGGGTCCCGAAAATAGATAAAAATATGCATGCGGTGGATATTATGATGAATGAATACGTTTAATATGCACTCGGGGACAATAAGAGTCGTTGAAGGTATGCAGTAATCGACAATCGTATATATTATTATGTCGTAATTTGCTGCCGGTCGGTTTTGGGCGACGGCACAGAATCATCGTATAATATTATGTAATCGACGTTCACTACCGAATCTCACGTAATGTAAAAATATTCCGTCCGGCATTTTTATATTGCGTGATATTAAATATTATATTATTATACTTAACTGCCGCTTGCATCAACATATCGAATCATCGTTTTGAATTTTCCATGCCAGAAACCAACCGCATCACAATCAGGCACTGCGCTGTTATTAGACGCCGATGATAGACGCAGAAAAAAGCAAAGTTAAAATCGTTACCTAGCCATAATAAAGTAACATATAGTTATAATTTCAATATTGTGGTCCACGTCAACGGGTAAGCGTATAGACACAACAAATAGTGTCATCACGACACCTGAAAATAATTTATCTAAAAAATTATAAGACTTGCCAATAAAATATTCATTATTTTAAAAATGTTTAATTTAAATAAGAATAATCAAATATTTTTCAAATTAGAAATGATAAAATTATTTATCAAAACGATAAATCGCTATCATACAACATACGAACACAATCGCATATACATTATTATATTTACAAGTGATAATCGTTAAATCAAGGCACTATACGCACATAAATAGATGCCCATAATAATACTTATTATCATATTATCAAACGATAATATTATGATTCCAATATGTATCATTTTTGTCTCCCGCAACTTTTGCCTATTCCATAAAGAAGGGAATAAGTTGATAACGTGAACTCCTCAATGTTCTGTCTGGCTGGTTAAAAATGTATGCTCCATCAGACACAAGTTCCTGCGCACGTCTATGTTCACGTTATCACGTCAAGTCTCCTTGACGAGCCGACAACGGAAATTATCACGGTCAACTGCTCTCGGAACGCTCGCTACATGCGTACAGCGTGACCCGCAGTCGACGAGTTTATATTATACAATTCGTACATAGTGGTATGCTCCTTACTCACGGACTGGGTAATTGCGATATTTTGATAGATCAGTCGAAAACAGTGGTCGCCGACCAATTCCTTCACACGCTTCCGTCGTTGTGATCTCAAGATAAATGTAAATATTTTAGAAACTAATATTCCAGTTTTTTTCTCTTCTTTTTTTTTTTTTTTTTGGTGGATGAGAGGGGCTGAGGACACCAACGTTAAAATATCTCACAAGTATAATATTTGATAGAATACATAATGTATTCCGTTATCGTGGTTGTTATTACAAGTAAGTTCAAAGCTACGTTGTTTCCGGGAATGTTGTAGCCCCTGTACGTATAGTTGAATTCTACAAACTAAGAAGTGACGTTTTTATTAAAAATAATACAAATAATTCGATTAACAAAAAATATTCGGCCAATATGTTTTGTAACTGAATTAAGATTGTGTTCAAAATTGTGCTTTATAATAAATGCTATTTTGTACTGTACAAAACGTAATCATATGTTGTATTTCACAACATGGGGTACTTTGATTATCATTATCTATTATTATAACTTTAGTCTGAAAAACATAGCACAGATATTATACCAATACAAATAATAAAAAAAAGAGACGTTACTTGTAACGCAACTATAGTTTGTATCAACCTGATGATTATGGGTGTTTATATATATATATATATATACATAAGGCAAATAAGTATTTGTGTTTTTAATTCGCAGCTATAAATAATGTTTTCTAATAAAACTGCATAACCTTTTTTGCATTGAAATAAATCACAAATTGCGTACCTATTTTATTAATTTCATAATATCTACTTAATCATTGTAAACGTAATTGTAAAAATTAAGTAGGTATATTTAATTTATCTTATAATATATTATTGATAGCACGGTAAATGTAATCTTAAATACGTATGTGTGTGTGTGTGCGTGTATGTTTTAATCTTGATAAAATATGCTACGAATTATGATGATTTGTTTCAATTGAAATCATTCAACAATATTCGACGTTATTTAGTATAAACTACATTAATTACATGGACAAGCGAAAGTTGTATCGCTCCCTAAAAGCTTCCAAACATCAATAATAAAAATGATAATAAAATTATACGTTATTAAAACTCTGTTATAATACTCAATATGCAATAATCAAACCAAATACATTACGAACAGTATGGCACATCACATTCGAGCTTTTATGTTATTTATTTGATCATTACCATTAAATTTTCATTTAGGTTATCAGAAGTAATACGCTGTCTAGACGAATCTTATAAAGTACGATGTCGCGACGCGCATTTTTATCGAAAATCTCAAACAATTTACAGTCCGCGGTTTTCAGATAGGCATTATTCACCTAATTTATTATACACAATATAAATCCAGTAAATAAATACGTGATGTGAAATATACGAGTATAGATAATATTACTTATCTCGCCTATCAGTTTGTTGATGTCAATGATGTCGTACTTATATTGGATTTATAGTCTGATACTCTGATATAGATACTCGATGAGTATTTAGTATCAATAAAAAATACGTTCGTAAATAATTTATATTGTTTAGTTTGGACTTTTATTGTAAACAAACCGACGCTGTCACTTGATCATACGCTATTTTATATTTTTCTACGATTTGGCACCGATGTATTATATCACCGAACCGTCCGAACCTAGATGTCGTCATACTTTTTTTTAAAATAAATACAGTACTATATTATTTATTACCTTATATAATAGTATTGAAAGCATATAGATTATAGAACGTTGCCAAAACCGCATATTGATTCTAAGGAATCGCCCGAAGCGGGAAAGAACACATATCGTACATTTTAATAGTTGTGCCGTAAATAATGTTGGGACCGAAGGTTTTCTACACCAACACATTTTCGGCTTCTTTTGAACCACCACCTGAAATCTCTACTGTGTATCCGTCTGGCCAAACTTCGATATATATACAGGTCTCGGTGTGCTGTACGGGCAGAATTAGTTTAATCTCCTAAATTACCGGACTTAGTCGAATCATTGGGCCACACCCCAACATCACCGCTTGTAATTTTTTTAGTCCAGAGTCCCAGTACAAAATTAACTGATTTCTCGAACAGAGTTTTTTCACTCTGTCCACACATTTTGTAAAGTATTTTAACATATTATAATATCTTATATTAATAAACAACTATATATTATCAAAAACTGCTATTTACTCTGTTAACCAAACTCCTCAAATCCAATTGTGAGATCGACAAGGGTTTTCAGATATTTTTATTAAGCGTAACGTAGGTACGACACCTATAATCACAACTATAGATTTAGCTGCATAAAGCTCTCTTATCGTAATTTAAATTTAAAATTTAAAAAATACACATTTTATTAGTATTTATTATTGCATATTTTATTACGTTAAAAGCAACGAAGAGACTCATTAATCATTATATACAGTAAATTATTACCAGCACTAGTTATATTATATTATATATAATATTATTTAATCAATGATAGTAACAAATGTCGTACCAGCCAGCTAATAAGTCTAATTAAATCAGACGTATTCTGAGTCGAATCGATCAAAGGTTCGTTAGAGCTATGTTTCTTAAATATTTCAGTTACAAGTTTATTATATTATTTTATGATAATGCGATCCCTTTTAAAATATATTACGAACAGTTTTCAATGTGAATTTCTTCTTATTTTTTTATTATTATTATCATCAATTTGACGGTATTATCTAAAGGCTAAAAGTGAGTGTTTTTTCATGCCACCTCGTCTCCTGTACCGAATAATGATAATAATATAATAACCATTTGTTCGAGAGAAATGTCAAACAGAATAGTATTTTCCGGACATCGTACACGGTAATCCAATAATTTGATTCGAGTTCAGTTTTCAAACATTGCGTTATTACGTTGTGTCGGGCTTCGAAATCAATCGGTTATTATAAGGGGTTCCCAATTTAATATGTAAAACCAATATATATTTGTATTGTATAACATTCCATTATTAGCCCTCAGTACACGTCGTGCAGACGTGTAATAATAATAACATAATACTGTCCTCGAGGTCGTTACCGATATTGTACAGCGATTTTCAGACTTCGTACACCATAATAAAATGACATAATAACGTACAACATATATAATTATTGAGAAATCAGAACTCTGCGCAAGGTGAATATCAAAATAGAATATTATGTAGATAACAAGCATTTATGTGTACAATATTTTGTAGTTAGATATATATGTGCAAACGAGAAATCTTCATAAACACACACAATGTTGGTCGATGAGAAAAAATCCGTTAAGGGCTGTCAACCCGACACAAAGAACACGAAACGTACATATAGTGTGCGTTATATATGACGTAGGTACTAATAACAATAATAGCGTAGACCTTGCAGCGCATTGTGTGTTGTAGGTATATTCACGGAAATTCTGTTCGTCCCGAGATCAACCGAAAAGAGTCGTCGACGGTTCAATATTACATCAATATTCAATTTGTTTCGGTTCGATTTTAAAACATATTATGTAGCTGTAGTTATTATTATACACATTATGTGCAGTAAAACGACATCGGTGTGACTCCCGTGGGGAGAAGGTCCTTGCAGGAATAGTACCGACTATTTTAATGAAAAATTAAAATTAAAATGATCAACCAGCTTGTTAGTACAAAATTTTTATTAATATGCGTTATCATAATAAATATTATGATATTTAAAGCGTGTAAGTAAAAAATAGCAAAAAAATTTACCTGTTGTAAATCAATTTTTTATTCGACTCCTTCCACGTGGCCTCGAAAAACCTTAGTTGCAACACTAATACCTTATCGGTATTATCTAATGTGATATATGTTGATGTTTTTTGATGTTAAATTCTGTAAAAATCATTTCTTTTTTTCTTTCGTTATGTGAAGAATAAATACCGACACATGCTGTAAATTGTAATAATAATATGTCAAAACAAGGTTAACAGTCTGTGCTGCAAATAGTCTGTTGTCAGATTTAATTTTCTCTACGGATTCGTAAATTTATATTTATAATATGTATATTTTTTTACATTTTCAAACATTGGTCTTACTTTTTTTTGCAAAAAATACGAGTAGGCATGTAGTTAGAGGTACGCGTAGAAACCTTGAAGTTATCCTCAAATGAAAAAAATAAATAATTTGATATGTAAATTGTTTATTTTAATAATGTCACAATTAATTGTATTTAAGTTTTCGTTGAAAAGAATAAAAGCAATATTTATATAACGAACGCTTAACAATGTCAGGGAAAACGAAAATTTTGTCTTTTATGTATAAATCCACTTTATTATTTTATTATTATGTACATACTTTGTGTAAGAACAAAATACAAATAGCGAAAAATAATTTAATTTGCAGCGAAATTAAGATATATGTATATGTATTTATTATCCGGCAAATCATCCACAACACTTTAGTTTTCTTCGAAAAACCATATTTATTAAATTTTTGAAGACAAAATGCGCATTTCTATGACATATGTCACATATATTATTCGTGGAAAATATTTGTATTTTGCAAACGTTTAAAAAAATCACGCGTAATATTAAAATAAAACATCATACTTTGATTAATATTTGTGATAATAATATTAAATGTATAAAATATGGTATCTATTGAATCAGAATCTTATTTAAATGGGAGAAGCATTTGACTGTCAAATTTTTAAAAACTTAGGGAGGTTATCAAGCGTCACTGGACTACTGAAACCCGGTGTAATATCATAATAATACATTTTTTTTTTATAAGAATTTGGTAGAATACATACTTAGATCTTTTGCCTTTTAGTAAGATGTCTAACCTAAAACCTTACTTTCTAAAATCACGATATTAACACTATGATACAGTCCTAATATATTATTTTCATTTTTAATCAATGATAAGTGATATCGCAAAGTAAACATATTATTTTAACATAGCTCACGATCGTATAGATAGACAACCACGACATGACCACAACCACAGGCTACAGTTATTATCGTCAGACGTCAATCATTATTGTTATCATATACAACGATTATATTGTTCTTCAAATTGACAATTATTGTAAATTAGTGAATAATCTAATTATTTAAACACTACCATTCAATGTTGTGTTTTAAGTTATTCAAGTAAAAATATATATTAACAGTTAATATTTTATAACGGAATATTAACTACTGTAACCCGACCTAACCAACCACCGATCAAAACGAATATTAAGTAGGTGCTTATATTATACTATATTATATTGTGTGTATATAAAGATATTGCAATAATGCATCCAACGAAAGATTTTCGAACAAAAAAATATACAACACTATCCGTCTATATAGATTATATCGTGGTATTGTGTGCACTGCTGCTGTTCGGGTCGAGTATTAAAACGGTGTCGACTGTATCCGTTGGCCAAGGTTTAAAGACCAAAAAGGTACGCGTCGCAGATCGTCAAGAGAAGATTATCTGGGAGCCGAAACGTACAGATATATACCGCGGTAGGTACGTGGTGGTGAGTGTGGGGCTGAAAATTAATATATTATATTATGTTATTCAATGTGTGTGTGTGTGTATTATATTATACACAATATTATATGTACCTATACAGAAGATTTATATTTTTACGTTTTTCAATGCGAACGCTGCGGGAGACGAAGACACTACAATAATAATAATAATAATATAATATGAGAATATAAAATATATTCTGACCGTGCGTTCTGAGTGCCGCTCGCGTGCGCGTGTGTGTGTGTGTGTGTATGTATACAGAGCGTTCCAACAATAAGTGATGTTATTATATTGTTATCCTCACTGTATATACACACATTACATACACACACATACGTGACCTTGGACGAGATTCATCCGACTGTGTCAGGACGACTACCTGGACGGACAAAAGGACGCGCGGGCGAACAACGAAACAACGTAGTTATTATCCTCGCGTACCTGTATAGTAAAATAGGTACTTACATCGTGCACGCCCGCATCATGGTCCGAGACCACTCGGCGGAGGAATCGGCGAGAAAACTGTCTAAAAAAAATCCGCGAGGTACACGGCGACAACGGGTTTGTGAAATGTTGATAAATAATTACATTTTATATTACGAGCACCAAATATATCATGAATCATGATTTATCGTAATTTGTAATTATTATTATTATTATTATTATTTTTAGGTACGACTTATCGTCGCCCGTTCAAAACGCAATCCTGATATCATGTACCCAGTGACGTAACTGGATAAAAGCCTAATCTTAGGGGGAAGGGTGTGAAAGTAATTAATTTGAAACCATAAAAGTCCAATTGTTTAGTTTTACACAAATCTTAGGGTTAAAATTCATTTTATAGCTAGGAAATAAATCGTAGGCAACCATATTGTTAAATAATATTATATACGAGAGAGTTTATTAAAATAAGTTACTATACGTAACATGTTTGAAAAAAATAATGTGTTGATAATCATGTAATATTAACTTGTAATAATAACTCGTGAAATAATATTATTGCCTAAATTATTTTTGTAACCCAAATAATGCGATAACTTTGATAATACGTCAACATAAAATACTAAGCAAAAAAAGTGATACTTGGTAGTTGTTTTAAAGCAAACATTTGTGGAAAACACTCTTCATCTAATAAATGCATATATTAAATGCATTCTTTCTTTTTTCTAGAAGTCTTAATAAGATATAAATACTGTTAGCACATCTGAATTCTGGAAATGGTAAAGGGTATCTTGCGATGGTATGAACCTATCAAATGCCTATTATACACCGCACATGCATAGACATATATATGTATACCTATATTGTATTATATGTATATATATTATATAATATGTGCATTACTGTTTTCACGATATCGATAACATTTGACACGAGTGGTGGTATTAATATAATACAAGTCACAATAATAATATGAGGTATATTATGATTTATATTTTTTCCAGCTATCTCCCTGCTGCGATGTCGGTGGTCTATGCCTAAAATATATTATATGTTCTACTAACGCATCATATTATGTTCTACCGCAGTGAATAACGATAATATTATATACGAGTACCCTACCTGTATAGGCGGATATTGTATGAGATCTACACCTATAAATATATGGTATAATGGAATATGGTCTCCTTGAATATTATGTACTTCTGTTTATGAAAATAAATTATCGTTATTTTAAATTGTATGGTTTTTTTCGCAAAATGTATTATATTTATTACACTTTCGTGCAAAAAAACGTACGGAAAATATGGCCAATTTCATTTGTTCCTCTCCGCCACTACAATAACGCATTGTTGTATTTTACGACGACTTACGATAGTGTAGTAGTGTTGGCGCCTACCTAATGTACCTACTCATTATTTTTATTCGTGACCCATGTTTTCGTAATCTTTTCAATCTGAGGTTAACTATAAACTTTCGGTTCACTTTTCTTTAGTATATTTACCAACCATCAGCGGATTTAACTTCATCGCCTTAATTGAATAAACGCAAAGGTGACGCGAATAATGAGTAATAGATGTGCAGATTTAGTAGTTTGTGGTAATAATTATTTAGGATTTTTGCTTGGGGTATGAGTCATTTATATAATACAAGATATAGGTAAAACATATAGATGATTTAGTATTCTTGAAAATTTCACAACAATTTTTGAAATGAAAATAAAATATGCATTTAATTTGGAGAGAAGAACTTTTTTATATAATTTTGTTCATATATTTTATGAACTCTCTACTCTGATTTTATTGTATGCATAATAAGTATTAAACAAATAATACGGCTATTTAGTTAGTATTATAAACTTATCATACCAGTATTGTATCTATATTTTATCATTACAATTTAAAATTATTAAAAGTACTATGTTATTGTAAGTGCCTGTATTTTTATATTTCCGAGTAGTTATCATATTGATAATAAATTTTAAACTAGAATGTTACTATCGTTTTTTTGCGGTAGATAATAATATGTGAATGGCGATTTTCATTTCGTCTGCGAATCCTATAGGATTTATTGACGGTCGGCTTTGAACAAACGGAGATCTCTCCGGAACACTAAATTCTATGCCTAGTTTTATGAAATATTATTAATAATAATAATAACTATTATTATTAATCTCCGACATCAGCTGGCAACCGTAATGACTAAACACGCCCTATAGCATCAGTTTTCCCACTTCACGCATAAGTTATTAAAACAAATATATATATATATGTGTATGTATGTGTGTGTGTGTGTGTTTATGTTAGTATATTTAATTAGCAATTATTATGAAATTGAAATTTGTTCAAAGGAGAGGGAGAGACTAAAAAATGACATATTATGCATTTTTAAATAACTATAAAAAATACTATACTACAGTCTAAGTAATTACATTTAATAGTATTTATATAATTAACATAAAATGAGCTTTCAGTTAGGATAAAATATATTTTTTTAGCTTATGGAAATATTTTTATGCTGAATTTCAATTGATTATAGATATCTATAAAATTGTTATAAAATGTATATTTAAAATGTATTATTGAAACACCCTGAAAATGTATTAAATACCTCAAAGAATTGAACCAAAAGAAAAATGTAAATAGTAAATAACAGCATGTACATAGAATTCCATTTACAAAAAAGGGGGGAGGGCTTGTGCATCGAGTATGGAATGTATGCATAGAAAGTCTGTCAGAAAATAAAATTAATGTCTTTGATACCTTCCGCTGCACACAGTTTAGAAAATGGAGAAGTGACTGCTGCAGTTGAGTATAAAAATTCAACAACGGCAACTATACATCATAAACAGTAAACTCTATAAACAATACAACATAACTAATAAAAAATGAAAATATGTATCTTCGGTAGTTATTTTTTTCGAAACAAAGAGTTTATCTTAAAGAGAGCAACTTTACGCATTAGTACAATATGCATAACATAATGCAGGCATATATTATATACATAATACATATATAAGCCCATTATATTATTTGATGTATGTGTGTGTGAACACAACGAAAATTTCAAGCCGTAATGAGTATAGGTATATAAAAACAAAAATAATAATATAATATGTCTTGGTGTTTAAGCTGGTTGTCCGGAAATACACTTATACTCGTGTTAATAGTTTTATGCGGCGTGCAAGTGTGTTGCCTATGAAGTTCAAATGAGGCTCGAGTGTCACTCGGCTTAAAATCGTAAAGTAACTTAAGCTTCGAGTGGGACTTGATGGGTTAATTACAAGTGTAAGCACTCGACTAGTTTTTGAGGAGTGCGCGCATTCGGGAAAAAAATTCGGAATTCGCGGACGCCAGTAAACGTTATGCATAAGTTATTGTGATAACTCATAATATATAATATTAATACAAATAATATACGAAATATAAGTGGGACGTTATAATATATTATTGCTGGCACGAGTGCTAAGCTATTCAGATAAACGCTCGTTTCGTTCTCCAAAACGGCATGATATCTGACTAAAGACGGACGGGAAAAAATACGACATGATACACGCGCGTTATACGACGATCTCGCTGATGGGAATTCAACTCGTGGATTATTGTATATGCCGCGTCTGCATCATCGACGACACTTTTTTAGACGTCGGCGCGATTCCGTATGAGTAGGTATAGAAGATAATAACGTAGCGAAGTCTTTTCTTATATATTTTTTTCAAGTGTCTTTTCCAGACGACGGCTTTCGAAATTTTTGCTCTCGGAAAGTATGACACGTACGACACAGTTCAAAACTGTATAGAGGAATATACATACAGATGCCCAAGTCAGCTGATTCTTATTGATTTGATGAATTACTAGTAACAGATAATATGTAATATATACGTGAGCGGACGTCATTGAATACAAAAAAATGCATGATGTCTGCAATTTAAAAAATTTTAAAAATTATATTAAAAAAAAATGTAACATTATATATTTTCGTTACACAATTTAAAATTTGTTTATAAATTCATCACTGTGCATTCTTAGATGTAACTGTATTGAAAAAATGAAGCTGCAATATAAACACCCAAATGAAAATAATTACAACAAACATCAATAATAGATAATCATTTTAAACCGTTTAATTTATTGCGTACAATAAATCAAGGAATACATAAAAATCCGATCATTATGCCTTTTACGTTATAAAATATTTCTTAGACTTGTCATGCGTGTTTTTAAACAGTTTTTAATTATTTATTTATTCATTAATCAAACTTTTTAGATGAAATGATTTTATAGTAAAAAATTCATAATTACTTATAAATCATAATCAACAAATTGCCCTTTGTTCATTTCGGTAGAGTCGTAAATCAATTATTGTAACTATACATAAATTTTCATGCTCGAGTTCACCCAAGTCAGAGAGATGGAGAGTGCAAAAACTTTATTGGACATTATCCACTTAGAGTCTTATTATCGGAGCCAAAAAAACTAAAGTGCCCAGTAGGTTTATCGCTTTAATTAAATGTTCTCAAAATATATAGTATAGTCAATAACTATATACACTACTAAAAATATATTTGTGCTTATCATTAGGTTGATCATTCTATATGTATTATGTATACAACGCCAACTTGGCGAGTTCTGTGGTTCTCGAAATACAATACATATAATTAACAAGAGCGGGAAAAAATATTACAACTAAGAAATACTATTTAATATAATTATATTCCATGTATATTATTTTTTATTCATAGAATTTCCATTTTAAATTGAATATAAACACGAACAAATAATACAATTTATATATTTCTTATAATAGCCCATACTATATTATATTCTGTATAATATAATCTAATTTGTTTGGTGAATTCAGCATAATTGTAAAATTAATAAATAATGTTAGGTACGTATTATACAATTCCCGACAAGTGTGCAATGTATTAGTCCAGAAGTTATGTAAACGGAACAAAGTAAAATAAACAATTAATTAATTATGATAATTGATTATTTTTAAGAATTATTAAAATAATAACTAAAAAAATGTAAAAATAATTAATTATGTAAAAAATAACAAAAAATGTATAATGTGCAAGTATAATATTATATACTTAATAAGTGTGCGGATCAGATACAATATAAAATGATTAATTAAATTTAAAATAAATTAGATAACTCATGAAATTTTTATTTACCCTATCTGAAGCAAGATAATTAAATCAAATATATGCTCTACGAAGTACAGATTATTTTTAATGATATTTCTGCAAAATAACATAAACATAAAAACCAATACAAAAAAAAAAACATTTTCACTGTAAAATACATATTTACATTTGAATGATAATATTATGCTAAAATTAATATTCATGGTTTAGACTTCCAGAAAATGTGTGTAGTTAAAAAGTACTACAGTCGTTGTTTTATTAAATATGAGTTCAACTTTCCGATAAATTTGAAATAATTTACGATCTTATATACATAATATAAATACATATACTTTTCATCAGGATTTTATTCAACGAATAAAATTTAAATGTATGAATAAACAAAATATTTTCCGATAAGAACATTTAAATCTCCAAAGGAAATTACTAAGTATAATCTATATACTATAATAAATTAACTGTTAAATAACTGTTATTTTCCACTTTTCACAAGCTTAAACCCAAAGTTGTTCAAAACTTTCTACGGCTTCTATTAGTAAACAGACTAATAAAATGAATTTAATAATAGCAATTTTAAAAACACACAACGCGATACCTAAAAATTTGACTTGAAAATATGTATAGGTAATTAATCACGAAGAATTTGTATTTTTCGGTAACAGTTTGTGATGATTTAAAAAACTATAGACTACCTATTCAATATTCTTT
Organism: Melanaphis sacchari; assembly: GCF_002803265.2. Classification (NCBI taxonomy): domain Eukaryota; kingdom Metazoa; phylum Arthropoda; class Insecta; order Hemiptera; family Aphididae; genus Melanaphis; species Melanaphis sacchari. The sequence continues at coordinate 5,779,812 of NW_020271335.1, forward strand.
ATTTTTTCAAAAACTGTATATTCAACAATAATCTATAATAAAATTGTATCAATCACTTCTATTAGTTAATATTTTCAACTATAAAATATCAAATTTAATATGATCACTGATTAAGCAAAGAAGAGTACTTGGATAGTGAATACATAATAATTATAATATTATAAATTGCTATAAAGTATTAGGTAGGTATAATATATTAACATTTGGTAACTGTCTGGCATACAGTTTTAAGCTTAATGAATAAACTTTCAACTATATAAAGTGATATTAATTTATATAAAGTTAAAAAAAAGTCATTGAATAAAAAAACTATAGGTTTCTACATTTCAGAAGTCGATACAATTTTCCCGAATAATTTTCACAAACGTTAAAAAGCCACACAAAAACGAAAAAATGCGAATACCCTTTAAGGTAGAATAGCTGATAGGTATTAAACCAAATAATATATTTATATGTTAGCATCAATATAGCAGTATATAATATAATAATATACCTAAACCCTTAGGAACGGTGTCATCCATAAAACGATGTGTATATTATGCGGCATTTGCGCTTTCATAGCAGCATTTGTATGCATTACATTCATTCAGTTTGCATCAAAAAACCCAAACAAACAAATGTCACGTATGCATATATACTCAAATTATAATGCGCTCGTCGTCAATAGTTGACCAGAAGAGCGAGCTGTTTTCGCGGGATCACAATAATCTGCGGGGGATGAAAAAAAAATGTTATCTGGAGTAAACACTGTTTAAAGTTTTGAGACTCGATTTATTTGAATTATATGTTAATGTAATAAGAGGATTAAATGAAAAATTTACATTTAGTCTGTGTGTCGTGGCGTATATATATATATTTACGTAGTATATGTATATGTACATGTACATTTTTCTTTATTGAAGTTCATCTGAATACTTGTTCACGCCAAGCTCAACGACGGCGCCTATAATAAATAATTGTTTATATATATATATACGTATATATACATTATAACGTCGGGCATGCAGTGAATGGTAGAAAACAAACAGTCAAGCGGATACAAACGCACTCTAAGATTTTTATAGAGATCTAAATTAATTTTGGCGAATAGCTCTTTTTAAACTCTTCGTTGATTTTCGTTTAATATTAATTAGTCAACGTATACGACGTATTTTTTTCCAGAACATTTAGTTATTTTTATATGTTTATTCAATTTATCCAAAAAGATTAATCTTGACGCAAAATTGTATAGTTACATATTTTTTTAGTAAATATAAATAGGATCAATTTTAGTTATTTATGATTTTTTTTATATCTTTAATATTTAAAGAAATAATTGCAAAAATCATAAAAATGGGGATTTTTTACAAAATATTACTTTAATCTGGTTTTTTAGTTTCTACAAAAAAATATTAACTGTGTGAAAAATTTATAACATCTTGTTTAGTAAATAACAAGTTCTACAAAAAAGCTACCGATGACTTTATCAAAAAATCAAAACTCTCGTGATAATACCTAAAAAACTACAAACTTTGACATTTTCTCAAAACTTTGAGCTTTAAACGCGCCCAGTTAATCATGTCGTATAAAGCTCAAATGTTGTAGGTCTTATTTTTAGACCCATAGAAAAAAAATTCTGGGTGGCACTTCTCGAATTTCGATGAAAAAAAATCGTTCATATATAAATAACGGGTACCCTAGTATACGTACTATAGCAATACTTGCATTGTATACCTATGTATACGTATGCAATGCGATTGGGTGAAATACTTGTAAATGATTTTAAAGAAGAACTTTCGTAATGAGCACGCGGAGGTGTATAAATTACAGAAATGATGCTCCAAATAGTATTGAATACGATTTAAGTGCAAGTATAGTTAACAGGGATAGAAATACTAACTAAGCCTCTTCTCCTTAAAAAAATAAATATTCGTCATAGGTATTTTATAATACGATTAATATACATTATTTTAAATCATAAAATTTGAAAACAAAATCGCACAGTGTAACACTTCTGGTGGTGCATACTTCAATCGAAATTTGCAATATAAAAATATATTATTATAACGTGCTTATCATATTGAGTTAATGTTAGTATGGTACAAAAATGATTTATACATTTTCGATATTATTATAAATTTTCGACACCGCGAAAGACTCTTTCTTCGCTTCAATCTTGCTCGGAAAACTTTTGATTCACAATCACACGGCGGCACGGTTAAACGAAAATATAATTCACACGCGACTAATTACGCATTATAAACAGCCACGTCAATATATGTTATTGTCAAGATTTTGACGCCACGTCCGATTCGAAATAGTGTGCGATCATTAAAAAATAAAATCCGTCAGACAACTATTTCAAGCGACGCCAATATTGGTATGTTTTAATTTTTTTGATATAGTATATAAAAAACGATGATAAAAGTAATCGTTATCGCAAGAGAGAATAAGTGTGCGGTCGGCGTGGCATCGACTGCAGGATCGCGTCGGATAAAAGCGACTGTAATAATAAAAAAAAACAAAATAAGCACAACAAATGTTTCCAACTCATGGCGGCCACAGTATCCATATAAATATGTAATAATTCTACAGGTTAGGTTAGGTGCTTCCAATATATTTTATGGGTCTATTTCAACGCCACGGCTGATCGACCGACCGAAACTATAGTAAACACTTTTATTTTTAACATCATTGAATTACGCTACGTTAAAATAATATATGCTTTTACTTAAATTTCAAGTGCAGGTCAGTTGTGTCATATAGGCACTTGTGTGCTTGTATACATATAAATATATTTTAAATTTATAAGCTAACTATATGATCGCTTTATCCGGCGAGAACAAACGTGTTTTTATTTCTCTTTATTCTAGCTACACCAACGTTATCATAAAATAATTATATTAATATTATAATTATACATCGTGTTTGAATAAAAAAAATCCAGTTTACAGTGATTAACATACACGGACCAATTATTCACGAAAGTTAAGGTTAAGTAAAATAAAAATATGGTGAACTAAAAAAAAATGTAATTCATTAATAAAGTTAATCGAACATAATAACACAACCTAACTGCACCATCATGGATACCAGGCATTGAGAATTAACATTCAAATACTTATATTATGATAAATATAAATGCACTTTTACAGTTAACCAATCTTTTTTTAAAATAAACAATGGTCTTACATTTTGAATATATTCATAAAAAATGTATTTTTATCATATAACAGTGATATAATCAAAACCGCAGTAATGAATCCTTTTCATTTAAATTAACGATTTGCATATAATATTATATACACAGCGTTTTGCGTATAATGCATGATCCGCTGTTCGGCGACCAATAATAATAAGTAATAACCATATGATATTAACAATTTTTTATTGCGTGAGTGTTCGAATTTGTGAAGTTTGTTATTCGTGAATCAATCGTTCGCAGTATATATTTACAGGCTAATGGCACACAAAATATCTACCATTTAATTACCAAGTTGTATGTAAAAAAAACACTCAAAATATATTTTATTATTGACATGAATATTATGTGTGGTTGATTCATTCCCGTTTCATTTTAAAATGTATTGCGTACGATACACGCGTTGTTGCTATAATTTATTGTTTTACCTATCGGTGCGAGAAAAATTTTTTCCTGTTCATCTGCTGCGCGGTGCAAAAAATAAACGTGCAAAATTCGAATTTTTTTGTAGACATTTTTAGGGAAACAGACCTCAGATATTTATAAGAGTAACTAAAACAATTTACATCACAACGATCATTAAAAATTAATACATCGCCAACAATCGTATATACGTAATATTGTGTGCCAACTATGGAATATTTAGGGGGTGTATGAGAAATGAACCCCCTTAGACTTTTTCCAATTTTTGTAATCCAAAAAAATATATTGTATTCATGTGGATAGGTATTTTTAAGATGAAAATAATTAAATAATTCACTAGTCTATATTCTGTTATAGCTTGATGATATATGTATTTTTTCGACGAATGGCAAAAAACAGTAATATAATTGATGTTATACTATATATAAATTAGAGGAAAGTAATTACACAATCTAAAAATTAATGTACACAATAGAACGATAATCTGTTGAATATAATATTATGTTATGGATGTACAGTCATAAGTACTAACATACTATAGTAATGTATAATTATAATAGCTAGGTATAGCCAAACAAGCCAAAAAATCACGCACGGCTAAGAGTAAACTAAAATTCGTTTTCCTTATTGGTACCAATGTCACAGGAATATCAGAATTATGACAGATGATGTCATTGACGTGTTAAGTCTAAAAAATAGAAAGTTAGATTTAGCGTTACAGATATTAATGACAATGAGTATGTATAAATTCGCTGTATATTCTGTATACAGGATGATTCACTAAACATGCTCACTCTTTTTTTTCTTCAATAATATGATTATTTAAAACCTGATTTTAGAATTTTTAAATATACTTAAAGACTATATTTTAAGATTTTTGAGATTTGTTTATATTACTTGAGGAGCGTCTTGTGGAGATACAGTTTTGTTTTTCAAATAAGAACCCCGTTTTTCTAGTGTAAATAATTTAGTAGATAATTTTCTGAAAACATTGATGTATCTAATTCAAATTACAAACAGATAGTTTCTGAGTTATTTAACTTTGTGTACTATGAACAAATAGTCCATTATAATGGGTTTGAAAAATCATTTTTTTCCTATCCTTAAGTAGTTCAAAAAATACTAAAAATATGAAAATATTAAAAAAAAAATATGGCTTTAAGTTTATTTAAGTTATTTAAGTATTTCAAAAACTAAAACATTTGAATAAATTCATCGTTAAAGTAAAAAATAGGGGGAGCATGCTTAGTAATCACTCTGTATTCTAGAGATCCGTCGTGTCTTGTAATATATTTGTATCAATAGTTATAAGTTAAAACGACGCGTTTAAGTTAGGAATATTAATCTTAGTGGACAAATACGCTTCAAACGATAATTGTTGCAAATTCTGTAGTGTAACCAATGTATACAGTAAAGGGTATAAGCAAAGATGGTATAATATGTACAATATAATATATCTACCTAGGTATTATGTTACAACTTACGAGCACAGAATATTAGAGATGAATTAATTGTAATATAATTCTGTTAATTAGAGTCAGCGAATTCAAATGCTTACAAAACTTATTTGGAGAATCTTCCGCGAGAATTATCAGCAGCGACATTATAGGTATGTCTACTATGCAATATGTCATGTGTACCTATCTATATCATATTGTTTAAACAAAATAATGATTTTATTTGACATAATTGCAATGTAATTTAATATAAAACCATATTATATACTGTCACACAATCAACACTCGAATTAAAATGTTTTTGCAATATTCAAGTAACATCAAAAGTTTTTTTTTTTTTGTGAAAACTAACAAATAACTGATGTATGTTAATTTTTGTTGAGTACATATTACATATATGTTAAATATTGAATTAATTAACTGTCAAAATATACTTAAATGGTAGGATGTCATTCATGTCTGACAATTTGAACTTATTATAAAATATATATATATATATATATATATATAATATATATATTAGTATCCAAATTATATTCTCGAGAGCCGTTAAATATTTCACATTAATGTCACTTAGTGAAATTAAATAACTGATAAAATCCATCTTGATGCATGAATATCATTATTCTATTTCCGGGAAAAAAAAATATTTAATAATGTTTAAAAAATTAAATGATTAAATAAATACCATTATTTGTCGGAGCTGGTTAAGATTTCGTTTTTTTTTTTCAAATAGCTTAACAACCGACAGGTGAATCATGTAATTTAAATACTAAAGTATCCAACGTTCAGTGAAAAAATTAAGAAATTCAAGTTTACTAGCCGACTGCCAAATTATAAATCAAGGCAAAAAATTAAATTAAAAAAAAAAATCTCCAAGTTTTAAGTTACCATTAAATTTAAGTACGCCATTGTGAAGAAGTTATTAAATTAAAAAAAAAAAAAAAAAAAAATCATTAAAAACACATTGTGTGTATACGATGAACATAAAATAAAATAAAAAATAACGATGAAACATAATGTTTTACAACTCATCTGTGCGATTTGTATAAACAAAAATTTAAAAATGATTTTCATTTTTCAAAAAAGCAAAATATAATCGTGGTCGACTCGGTTTAGGGCAAAAAAAAAAAAAAATCAAATTCGTTCGAGCTTTGTATAATGTTATACAATTTTATTATTATGTTATTGAACCTATAAAACATCATTTTTGATCCATATATCCTAATGATATGTTAATAATATAATACTGTCATTAATTCGCACTGGTCCCGTCATCGCCTATAGTTGCGTACCACACACTCGTATTATCGAGTTTCACGCGACCACGCCTTACGCGGTACTAATACATTTTATAATATAGTTAGATATGGAGACATACGCGTTTTGATGTGGATACAAACGCCAATATTATTAAGTGCATACTTGCCTATATTTTTGTATTTAAGCACATTCGATTCGGACGTGATAATATTCGTACTATATACCTACATACGTGTCAGAGGCAGTGTATGCATAATATTTTTACGTATACATTGTTAAATGAAATACGAATTGACATCCATATATAGACGCCGATTATTTATTGGGATTACAGCAAATAGGTGTACACCGATCGGCAATCACTATTTATCAAACATATGTAAATATTGAATAACGTGCGTACACGCATAATATAGCTATATAAATTATTGTGGTGTACGCCGAGGTGTAAACCTATATAATATGATATATTAATATAATGATAATGCATTATAATCACGTTGACTATATTATTATGGTTTCACTTTCTGTCGCACGCCTCCAACTTATAACATATAGAGTCAGGCCGAGTATAACGCCAAGTCTTGCACCAACTCATTATTTGCATATACAGAGTAATTCACCAAGTATGTTCGTCCTCTTTTTCTTCAGATATTTGAAACTTGATTTTTGGAATTTCTAAGTATACCTTTCAAATGTGTACCAATTACTTAAAAAGTGTCCTACAGTAATATAAACTTTTGTTTTTTACACGAAAAATCTGCTTTTTTATCGTAAATTATTTCGTAGATATTTTCCAGAACATTTTGACGTATAAAATCAAAATTCGAACAAGTAGTTATTTAAATCTGTGTATTAAGGACTGTGATTATAATGACGTGATAATGAGTTTGAAAGATATGGGCCATGGGGGTTTGTGGCTTTGGTTACTTGAAAATTGTAGTAATCGATATCAATTTATATCAACATTTACGATATAATTTATAAAAATGGCCAAAGTATGATGAAGTAAAAAAGAGAGATTCTCATTTGAAAAGAAGTTTGTATCTCCACATCATATTCCTTGTATAGTACAAACAATTCCAAGAATTTAAACACAAGCGGTATATAGTATATTTAAAAATGTCATGATTATTAATTAAATTATTAGGATGAGAGTGCTTGATGAATCACTCTGTATATATATATAATTTATATGCTAATACTTTTATGTATACATACGTGTATATTTGGTATCTATATTTGGTACATGAAACATTGATGAGATTAAAAAACAAAATAATTGTGTGATAGCGATTTGAACGCCGTGATTATTATCTTAGCGTATTGTGTTGCAAATTATACCTATGCCTACATTGCTACATTTTTATTCGGTTCGAATATTTTACACACAAAATTGTATGGGTTGTCATAAAACATAATTTAAAACAATTTAACAACTAGGAAGGTATCTATTTTAAATCATTTATATTTTTTTGAATCGATCGTAAAACGGTGTGTAGTTTTGTACTTCTGTCACCAATATATAAAATATAGATTATAGACATATTCTTTTACAATATTAAAATATATTCTTTCCCCTGTTTGTAATTTTGCTTAAATTTAAAACTACAAGCACTATAAAATGATTATTATTTCAACAATAAACGTCCATTATCTCAAAGAGTGTAAACATTTTTTTACATGATTTTAATTGATTAAACACATTTTTGAAAAAAAAAATGCATTGTTGTTCTATTATAAATACGGATTACGTAAAAAAAAAATTAACAGTTATTCTTATCGAGATAATGAGTAATTACTGTTAAAATAATCACTTAATGCGTATATATGTTTAAAGTGGTGTGTGCAGTGTGTGTGTGAGTGTGTGTGTGTGTGTGTGTGTTTATGTGATTATGATTCTAACAGCGTTGAGAAATGCATAGCAAAAATGCAACACAGCTTTTAGAAATCGAATGTGTATTTCGTCTTGATGTAAATTTTTTTATAACTATTCAGTTTTTATGAAGCATGGAAAGCCAATGAATTTTTTTAGGCTAAAATTTTGGCAAAATAAATGCATTATGAAGTAAAAATATTAAAAATTACCAAATATTATTAAAAATATTATCTTAATGAACGAAGAATGAAGTACATGATTATTTTTTTTTTAAATTTATAAGTTACATATTTTGTCTCAAAACATCACAATACGTACATTAGTTTTAAATTATTTGATTCGTCTATTTTTTGTCTAATTTTGTCACTCCGTGGCTTATTGTCAAATTCGTGTGAATTTTTATTTACGTGTTTTTTCAGATATTCAACCCATAGCGTAATATATGTTGTACTAAAACTAGTCAAAATACGTGGCTAATTATCACAAAACTATTGTAAAATACATCGAAAATAAAATTTTAACCGCTTACATATTTAGTTGTTAATAGGTATGTATATAAATTGACATGCTATTGTTCGGTGTAGACGGTAGACTATTTGACTACAACATTAAATAAATGGTTTAATTAATAAGACCTACACTTGTCGCCAAGTGACTCAAGATGATTAAATAGTAAATACATTATATCCATACATTCGTACAATAATAATCTATATATATATATATATTATATACGCTTATTTTGTTATGACTTATGAAGTAATTGTACATTTCAGTATTACGTTTCATCATAATACTATATAATTATCTGAATTTATCTCATTGATTAATGCGGATTTAAAATACTATCTATATTAATTCTCTAGTATTATACCACAACAATATGTCAATGTATATTGACATAATTATATGTATATTATATAAGAATAAACACTCTAATTAAATATTATTTTTAAATTTTATCAGTAAACGCAAGATTTTAGTTATACGACGATGAGTACACGACGACAACGAATACGACTCGCAATTTAAATCAATGAAAATGTATGAAGTAAAAATAAGTATTTTACCGCTCTGTATATACCTATACATATATAATATATATTATATAGTTGTTGAATATCTCAGACTTGAAGGGTAGGGATTTATCCAAACAACGTTTAAATGCTTTTTTTTTCTAGATATATTTTGAAAAATTGATTTTTGGACATCTTTCATAATACTTATTACAATATAATAAATACCCAACGTAAGGTATACATTATTGTGCACAGAAAACAGATGTGTGTGTGTGTGTATGCGTGACGAGTAATGGTTTAGAGACGACGAGGCCAATAGTATATTTAATACGCGTGTAGTGTGTTCGGACACGGTTCGTACGGTTAGATAAATGCGAGTAAAATAAGATTTTCGGGTCTTCCACTCTTCATCGGCAAACGATCGTCCACCGCACAAAACGCACGACGCAGCAGTGCATCTATGCAGCACACAAGAAACAACAATACGATGATGTTGTATTATAGCGTAGGCACTGCGTATACATTAATAATATTAATAATACAATATGGTTATTTACGCGTCGTGGAGGTGTTGCGCGTGCGCACACGCAGCGGCAATCTCCACCGCCACCGCCACCGACGCAGCAGCAGCAGTCCCTCCGGTGCGGCGGCCAACGTTTGGTTTTAGAACTCAGCGACCCGCGGCGGCCCCTCGAGAGATAAAACACACACCCCATCCGCAGAATGCAGCATTGTACTTATATATATATATGTACCGCAGTCGCCATGACGGCCGATATAGTGTTTCGGGAAACACGTCGTACGCCTTAAAACCGCGCTACACGAAACGCGTGAAAAAAAGGGTTCGGCTACGGCGCGGCGGTAGTGGCGGTGAAGGTGGTTGCCAACCGTATATATATGCACGGTATAGTGGTATAGGATATCGGTATACGATATACATCCGCATACACCCGATACGGATGTTCGAAATGTAAAATAAACTCCTATGCGCCCGAGATTTGACTGTAAATGTTTTTTTTTATTTTAGAAAGCGTCAGCAATCTCTTGCCGCGGAAGTCCGCCGAGTTCCGAGCTCGGAAAACGGGCGGCGTCGCTTTAAAATCGTTTTTCGAATGTACCCACGACGATATATTATCAGACCTATACGGGCTATACGTAATATTACGAAGAAAATTAGACTATCGAAAAAAAATACTCAATAGCGATGTAAATAATTAGATCAATGATAATCTTATAACGGGTGATTTAATTACCATTGTAAATCGTATGATTTTTATACACGGAAAAAGAAAGGGAGCTATCATCATTATTATCTTAATAGTTAATACCAGTAATATATTAACGTGTATTATAATCTTAAACGTCAATAAAAAGCAGTTATTCCCCTATTATAGAGTTGGTCTTACCGTTTTTATTATTAAATTCTTACGCTTGCATTGATCGAGCGTTTTGGTTAGGTAGGTACTCTCGGTTTTAGTAACGCAATAATACATTTTTAAATTATTTTCTTTATACTGGTCTGTAGCCTAATAGTTCTCTGTTGTAATAATACGACTGTTGACGAAATGGCTTAATACACCTTTAATACAGTACAAACATAGTACATTGGTCTAACAATAATGATTTTTTTTTGGTTAGGTAGCACTTATAGGTCCAAAAATATCCAAAAGTTCCAAAAGTATATTACTTGTCTATTGAAAGTTTAACTTTTTGGAAAAACAGTAAAAAACAAATTAACTTAATTAACCAAGTATAATTAAGTAAGAGTTACAAGAGTGTGTCTTAAACACAATCTTGGCTGTTTTTGAGTATATACTTGGCTCACAGAAATCGTTGAAAACAAAACTTGACCTGTATTCAAAATCACTATGTTTTTATTATTATTTATAAACTTCTTCTTCTTCTTCTTCTTCTTCTTCTTCTTTTTATTATTATTATTATTATTATTATTATTTCAATACGGCGCCTGGTCGTCGTCGTATATGAGACATACGCACTTATTGCGGCAGACGTGACACGTAGTACGGGTGTCGGATTAAGTAACGACGGCCAAAGGGTTGCCGTCACATTCTCACTATACACTTATACGTGTTATATTCATGTCGTTATTATTTTTCCCACCACGTATAAGGCATTATCATTGTTATTACAAGAGAACGCTGCAAATCATCGTTAGTTTTCTACTGCATTGTGACATCATAAGCGACATAAGCATATGTGCATTATCATTATTATGATTGTCAACGAGATTTGATCAAGTCACCCGTGAATTCTTTTCAGCCGCGAGTGCGAGGTAAATAAATATATAACCTCTTCATCCGTGATTCTGAAACAAATTTAATATCAACACTATATTATAAGCTAATAATTTTTATTTTGAATTTAATCTGACGATATCATCGTACAAATATAGTTTAGATACTTCATTACACTTAAACAGATTACATATTATAAACATATTAAATAATGTTAGGAAATAACTGTATAGCGTAGTATGTCGGTATGTAATGGTACTAATGGATGCCGACTTATTAACTGGATAATATTTGAATAGGTACTATTATAAAATTTAAAATAATATTAAATAATAATTAAGAGTATTTAAAACTAACTGATATTTGATAATAAATAGATACTAGCACCTTTTATTACCTAGAATTTAGATTATATTAATTTATTAAAAAGACGTTATGTTCGCATGTACAGTTCAATAACATATCTGTCTTATTAAAACATATTAAAGTCTAAAACAATAAATGTCGCATTTGGAATAAAATTATCAATTAATTCTATCATTTTTATTATAGTTTTAAATTAGCCATTATCAAATATAATGGTAAAAATTATTATCTACTATCTAGGCCCCCACATAGGTTTTTTATATTTTTTATTTTAAAACAACTTATAAATACGTAAAAATTGTACATTTTCTGAATTATATTATTTAATTTTAATATATTGTTTTTTTTTTTTTTTTTTTAACTTAATTTAAATAGTATTAAAACATTTTTAACGTTAAAATTCTAATGATGTGATCTCTAGATCCAACTCTTCGCCGCCTCCTTGGTACGTCGCTAATCTAATATTATATATAGTATATTAGTATAATGTATATACTCGAACGACTTAATTTAATTATTATGTGATCCGATGACGCCATTCACATATATTATAATTTATAATATATGAATAATAATAAATAATAATGTATAAAATGTGTTTTGGTGTCAAGGTCGCTGGAATCGGTCCCATCGAGAACAAAGGATCAGTATTGTAAGTTTGGTACACGATGCTATGAGTTTCGTCTGCAACCACGATTGCGCGGTTTGAAGATTTTTATTGAACAACGGTGCGTGTTATAATACACTATTATAACAGGAACGTACCTAGCTGCTGTGGTAAACTGGTAACCCAAATTCGATAATCCATCGAAGAGCAATGGCCACCACAATGTTTAACTGTTTAGAACGAACAATAATGCATTGTTGTAAACTCAATATTATGCTACTAAATAACTACCTATATAATATTACGTTATACGACTTATACCATCGTCTTCTGATTGAAATTTCGATTTGATGTCTGACACGAGTAGTTGAGAAACACAACGATAAAATTATATTAAGTATTAAATCTCAATTTTATCGCGTTGTTCTCTCTTTCGAGCCCAATATTTATGATGGGTAAAAGTATAAACAAATACCAAATTATCGATGTATATATGGCTTTTTTTTTTACATTAAAAAATTAAAAACTACAGTTTTTATATCATTTATTTTATAATTAAGAGAGTCATACATCTATAATATGTAAAACGTGTTTTCAAAAATGTATTCGAGAGTGTTGTTATTTGATTGATTACAAAATTGATTATAACAATCTTAATCGCAAACAATTCAAATATTAAATTATACAATTTAATTGTCATTGACTGTAAAGTTCATTAAATTTAAGTAATATAGTTATGGGACTTGAGGAACAAACAAGTTTATGAATAACTTGTTCAAAGTATTAATTTAATTTTTAAACATTTTCTTGTCATCCCTGTTAAGTTTAATTAGTTGTTAGTTATTACATATTAAATTCTACTATATATCTAAGAGCTTTAATTATGATAACTCAATTAATTCAAAAACACTACTTGTCTATAAATATGTACTTAAAACAATAAAAATTATTTAAATTAAACTAGTTAATAAAATACATGAATAATAAAATATACAATGGACTCATCGACATGCATAATATTACATTTCATTAATTAAATATACTTACATAACCATTTAACTCTGGGTATTATTGTATTAACTATACGAAATTATGTATGTGTAGTGTGTACTCTATTATTATTGTAATATAAAATGTATATTATATTGATCTATAGACTATTATCTATCAAGTATTATTATACTTTATTGTTGATAGTTATTTTTTTCAATAACCATACTTAATACTAATGTTTATTTTATTAAAATGTATACATTGTCATAACTCATAAGCAATACATAAATAATTTATGAAATACAGACTTCTTCTGATGAAATAAAATAGTTTAGTTCAAAAATACCATTAAATATTAATATATTTAAAAACAAAAGTTTCGTTTAAAAATTAAATTATAAAATATATAGTGGATAAAATAATAATAAATTTTCGAAATACTTGTACTGGATGTAACATTTCGAAATCAAAATTAAATATTATACTTTCACAAAATATAGTTATTATGTTTGTTATAAACTTATGATAATAAATAAGTAAATAAAATAGTATTTACTTCATTATATAATGATCTAAACCAAAGCTAATTTATTCATAAAATAGAGTATATGTATGTTTTGCACTGCTAGAAAACTCAACCGTAGAAACTTTATTGCTATAGAACTGATATTTTACATAATATGTTTTTCCTCGTTATTATTTTGTTGGTACGTATGCCGTATGGTAAAAATATAGATATTCATGATTTTTTAAAATAATTTAAGAGTTTATCTCTGAATATAATACTTTTATACATAATATATTATAATATTTAATTATATTAAATAGATATATATATATATATACCATTTTCTAATATTTACATTTATGTAGTATTTTTAAAATATTTATTTTTCATAACGATCAAGTACTATTGTTTATACAATATATAATATAAATAAAACCAAATCGATGATGTAAAAAAAAAAAATTAAAAAAAAAGTAAGGACAAAAAAAAACAAGTGAGAAAAGCTGAATAAACCAAAATAAAATGAGAATGAATGGATATGGTAAAACTTATCATCTTAAATTATTTTTTTAAATACGTGTACACATAATAATTATCAAGTGTAGGTATACTATATTACTGTGTATACTGATGACACGAAAAGATATTTTGTATACTGCACATGTACAGTACGCGCGTGTGTGATGAGTACGCACACACGTCAGCTCACTAACACAATATTTATTATTTTGTAGTGGGATGATGACGAAACGTATATTACAATCTATTATATTATATTCGTTGTATTTATTTTTTTTTTTTTTTTTTTAACCAGTGTCATACATTTTTGTTCGAATCTTCTATAGCGTCAATTTTTCTTTGACATTATAATAGACCAGAGTTCATTTGACTATGCACGTATATAGCTGTTACAGAAACAATTATTTATATATTTTCAGTTATAAAGACGAGACGTTTACAATGCCTGTCGAGTGCGCAGGGAAAAAAATGAACGGTTCGATAAATACGTGTTACTCGTAGGATTTTTGGTATTCTCTATAGCCGCTGCAGACCACTCGAGTAGCCAACGGAAACGCGTGACTTACAAGGCGGGCCCGTTTCCGTCAGACCTAATATAATATATTATTTTATATAAGTACGTAATATATACATTATACACACAAACGCGCGCACACTGCAGGATATTATATACATCTTGGAATTTTTTTTTCTCTTATTTTTATTACGGATTTAGGCTGGATAAGATCTCGGCGGGATAATATTATTACTATAAAAAAATCAATGACGTGTCGACAACCCAACGAAACCACGTTTTAACGTGCGGCCGTATAGTCAAATTGGACTTTAAAACACAAGTATAATAATAATAATAATAATAAAATGAGCCGGGTTAAATGTATTAATATTAGTATTATTATTGCTATCATCTTTTTCTTGAGAAAACGAATGATAATAATCAGTGCTGCGCGCGCGCTCCGTAGACACACACACACACATACACACATACGCACACAATAAATATATTGTACTTATACGTAGGTAAATACTAAAACTAAATAAAAAAATAATAATAAAATCGGCGAGAAAGTGAGTATACCCATAGTATAGGTAATGCCTGCGTAATGTAGCCTTGATGGCCACATCATAATGCCGAATACAATATTATATTCTTGTTGGCCTCTAGACTTTTGTGAGAACACAATATTTCCCGGCGATGGAAACCTCGTGTAAATGAGATACCTAAGTGTAGAATCTTTATTGGCATGTCCTATAACACGCACGCACACAGAAGCCGGCACAGTGTGTTGTAACTTATGAGACGCGTATAGTGTGCCGCTTATAGGGAATAAAACGATCGAATCGACTTCCTATTTTTTTGAAAACGATATTATGCATTGATTGAGAACAGGTGTTTCTAATCTGATGTTACACGGGGTTTGTATTAAATACAGCGAAGGTAATTCAATAATCTTCCGTTGAACGCACATAGAAGGACAAAGAAAACACATCGTGCGGTGTATTATATTATGTTCGATTTTCGTGAATGAAACGAATTCCTCTCTATTTTTTTTTTTTCTTATTCGTATCTTTTCCTTTTACTATACACTGTACATATTGTAGACGTGTATTTATAATAAAACTCGTTTTCGGTGTGTAGGTATATAGACCAGACCTTACCCCACAGTAATCGAAACTTATGAGACGGTCCGATTATATTATATTCTCCTAAAAATAGATATGATTTGAGAACGAAAAATATTTTCACAAAATTATAGTGCTGCGGTTTATTATTTATTGGGGTGATAAAAAGCAGGTATATTACGATGATGTACACATTACACCTGTTGTTCGATTAAAACGTCGTATTTTATTTATCTGACTACAACATATATATATATAATATGTATAAGTATATTACATATAAACCTATTCAGTCACACGTCATTTAATAACGTTACGAGAGAAATAGAGGAAAAAGGAGGGACATAAAAATTAAAAACCGTAAGAAATACGTTATTTTACCAACCTATGTCCGGCACAAAGACACGCTTGACTAAATATCGTATGAAATGAACCAACAACCAACCACTCTAACGCCAAAAACTTTAGAACCTACTACAGTCTACATTGTATGTAATATCATTAATATCATCAGAAACTGATACTTTAAGTAGTAGGACAGAGAAGAATACAAAAGGTAAAAAGAGAAAGAAGAAGACATTTTGTGTCTGCAGCAAAAGATAAACATAAATCAGTGGGCGTTGGCTAACTCGTACGTCGCACCCTTTGTAAACCCTGTGTTTATTTCGAATTATAGACCCACCGGGAATTGGTATGAATGTAAATATAGGGAAAATCTTTGGTCACGCTTAACTTGACTGTTTCAAACCTCACATATATGTGAGACAAAATGTTTGTGTTTTACTAAATTCGGATTTCACGGGTTCCCGAGAAAAAAGATCAAGTCAAATTGTGTATCCTAAAATTAATATTCAAAATAGTCGGTATATTACTGCCTTATTATTTTTATTCTCAAAAACCTGTTAGATCCAAGCTTCGTGTGCTTTTCAGAACGTTATTTAGATGATGTATAAGAAATGGCCAAAGCGCGTGAGTAATAAAAAAATAAATATTATGTAACGCACGCCGTCCGTGGTAATATATATTTGAACCGTGTTGTTCTACGTCGGACAAAACCGCGTGGGTGAGTTTTATCACCCGCAAAGCAGATTCGCGTGTTAATACTATATGCTTTCACATACGCCCGCGTGTCGCTCTGGCCGTGTAGCGCATTATATAAATATATATAGCACTAGATGTTCGCGCCTCAGCAGCGGCAACGGCCATCGTCTTCGTTTCGATTTTATTTTTACGATGATTTCGAACAATATTATTATAAATAGATGGATTCACTAAGTTTACTCGCCCCCCCGTTTTTTTCTTTAGTTATTAATTTATTGAAATTCTGATTTTTGATATTTTTAAATAATAATCTTAGCTATTATATTTGAAAGCTATGTTTACAAATTCTTTAGATGACGTGATGTATTACCTAAGGAGTGTTCGTGATGATACAAACTTCTTTTATCGAAACAACTTAACAAGAGCCCTTCCCATTTTTTACTGTTAACAGACGTTTTTTTTTTTTTTTTTAATGTTGATGTACCTAATTCAAAATTCGAACAAATAGTTTCTTAATTATTAAAAACGTTTATTCTATGGATAATAGTCTTTATAAATAGTTCTAGAAAAATTTTAAATAGATGTAATGTTGGCTATTTATTATACTTGGACTATTTTTAAAAATTATAAATATTGATAAATGTATTACTAACATTTTCAAATCATCATAACCCTCATATCTCCCAAATCTTTTATTTATAGTAATTACATACATTTAAATAACTCAAAAACTATTTGTTTAAATTACGATAATTATGCAACAATTTAAATATTTCTGCTAAATAATTTACAGTAGAAAAGAAGTTTCATTTGCAAAAACAAAAGTTAATATCTTCAAAGAACATCCTTTAAGAAGTATAAAAAATCTCAATAATTTAAAAATATATATATATGTTTATCAAGTAATAATATCTCTATATTTGTTGTACATTGTATATTTCTCGTGACTAGAATAAATTAATAAATACAATAAATAAATAAGGACTTAAAGTATATTTGAAAAAATCTAAAAATTAGATTTTGCAAAATAACTACAATATTAAAGAAGACAAATAGGGTGAGTATAGTTACTGAATCATCTTGCAGTATACAGTGTATACTGTATACTATACACATATATTTATATTATATCATATACACACAACATATGTATATACTATATGCACAGACTGCACAATATATTATAGTAAATAACACATTATAACATGTAGTAGCTTAAATTGTTGATGGTTTTGTATAATGGAATAGTGTGACGCATAAAAAACGAAAGATCTATTTAACTTCTTATTATCTAATACTTCAGCGTACATACGAGTATAGTTTCTACACAATTTTATCTGGCACCTTAGCCCATTCTAGTAATTGTAGGAAAGTCTGTATAAACATTTTTCGATTTTTATATACCTTATATTTACACATGACACATATCTATGTTTCAAGTATATTACCTATAACCACTGCTACGATACATAATGGCACATAATGTTGGATACAATATCATAGATGTATCGTTTATTGAAACACGTTTTTCATTTTTTTCTCATCTTTGTGAAAGATCGAAAAACTTAGTGACCGATTAACGATTAAGTGTTTCACGTATATTGTATACTTTAATAATATTATCTTTGAACAAGAAACGGCATCTAAATGCACGACGATGGCGATGGTTATATCCTGTCTGCAGCGAGGATAAAATTAATTTTAGAGGTCGATTCGTTTGAAGGTCACAGCACGCACGCACGTTGCAATGTCTGCTGACGCTCGGCTCGCCCGCAACACCGCCGCCGATGCCGCCGAAATAATCGATCCGAATTTATTCCGACCCCTCATTCAGTTGCCGCTGAGGGGTGTGAGCGCGAGCGTCCCTTTACACTTTGCCACCGCCCTCGCGACGCATTTTGGGGTGGTTGCCGACGCCGAAAACCTGTTGTCAGGGGGACGCAAAACTTTCGGTCGAAAAAAGAGGGTGCGCGTAGAGAACGAAAAAAAATAACAACAAAGGCCAACGACTGCGCGGAAATGTGAACGAAAACTCGAGTTTTATGCCGCATGTTACGAATAACCCAAAAGAAAAAAGAAAAACTCTACAACGCAGTTACATTTATTATTATTATCATTTTTCTTCTTCTTTTTTTTTTTTGTAAATCCCACGAAAATGCTATTGCAGTACGGCATTCGTAAACGTTCGTTATTCCCCCGACGAAAGCTGCTCTTATTTAACAACAGACCGATTCGGGGGTTGCGAAAAATGCGGACATCACATAATAATGTATGAGGTTTTTGTGGAAACTACGTCAATCTTATAACGTGCTTTTCTGTACATGTATAAGTAGTGCTTTTAAGAAAATTGAAAATACACGAACGTCTCGCGGCAGTGTCTTGTTAAACGTGTATAACTTATGTGATTTTAATAAACAACAGATGTTTAATAATAACGATAATACGTACGAGTATGTATATATTTATATTTTATATTATATACACATTTTTGAGGAACAAAATGATCGCTTTATCATAATACTAAAATTATCTCACTAGAGTAAAGGTAGGGGTAAATCATTTCACCAAACTTCAATGTTAACATTTTCGTCATTACTTTATTACAACTAGTTACAAGGTGAATATTAGAGGTGAACATAATGTAAGCGCATACGACTTGATAAATTTATTTTAATACTTATTAATTTCAGTTGTTATAAATATTATTATGTCGTCGCAAGTATTATTGAAAGCAATCATTTAAAACATATATATGTATTATATATTATGTATATTATATAGATATACAAAAATGAAACACATTTTTTGAAAACATTAAATTGTCTAATCATTATTTTCATTTATTTGACAAGCAATAGTATAAAATAAGTCTAATAATAAAATGTTTGTTACAATAAATTAATTTATTAATATTAACCCAAACTGCAATATAACCGAATGACAAAATATTATTTTATATTATTTTTGAAGTACGAGTCTTTTTCTTTTAACGATAAATTATTTTTCAAGTAGATACCTACCTACATTTTATGTTATAAAGCCGTTTTAGTCTCGTTAAATAACACTGCTAAAGTTTACAAGCTAAAAGATGATGGTAATTAATCTCCTAACGGATGTGTTTAAAATGTGTTTGAATAATAATTTTCAATAGGAATTCGAAATTATTGAACAGATGTTCCAGACATACCGTGCGGGTCTTCGATGTCACAATTCACTGTGCATTATATAGAACCCGTATTTAGGGTTGACATGCCCACGAAATATACACCTAATCCCAGTAGAATAGAAGTACAGTACAAAAACATTTCATAATTGATAACGATTGACAGTCACTGTTGTGGAAGAAAAATAAACGCACAAGATTTATCTTTCCTCCAAAAATAGTCTCGAACATTGAAATGAACAATACAACACGGTACAACAAAGACTATTCAAGTGTTAAATCCATTAAATCATAAACTGTACGGTTTCCTACCAACATCTTTAGTGGATACGAGATGATAATATTATAATACATGAAAAATTATAAGAATATTCCAAAACTATATTCACAAAAATTTTGATTTTACCAACGATTATTGTAAATATACTTCAATAATTTAATATATTATTATTTTATGTCTATAAACAATTGTTAATATATAATAATATTATATTGAAAATTTACCTATTTTTTATAAGTCAAATAAAAGAAGATATTTCTTATTTATTAACTGTAATTTTCAATAAATTACTGAACACAAAATTCCACTGAGCCATATTCAAATGCATCAAATATAGTAACCCGAGAAAAATACATCTTTTGTTACTATGTTCGTATATAGTACCTAAAATGAGAGGGCTATCATTCTACCGAAAAAAAAATAAGGAATGTTAATACCTTCGTAATAGACGAGTAACGACGACGTTTACATCATCTAAGATGAACGTTACCTGCAAGGTGAGATGATGATTATAAAATGCTTCGTAACAGTCAAAAAAATATTTCATTTTATTTTTTTATTATTATACAAGCAGTGTAATAAGTTCGTCCAAATTTGTTTTTAATAACTTGACGTCAAAATGCAATTAAGTAGCTCACAACCTTGAATATAACATCCGATACACTTGTGTCAATTGTCTCTTATCGCTCGGTTGACTCCACGGAAATTGCCCCTCGTTCTATTGTACATTAGAACAATGTTCATGTCGAATTCCATTGAATCAAAGTCTACACAGAAAATGTATTTGTTCAAAACGTAGTTCATAGACGCTCAGACTAAAAGTGAAATATAGTAGTGCATTACTTAATCACGAACAATCGTTTTTGTAATAAATTTAAATTTTTATCATTTTCAAGGACCGCATTTGGTAATGTATACGTTTGAAATTGAAACGCACAATCGAAAATAACAATCGTTGAACGAAGAAAAAATATGACACAATAATACGTCATGAATATTGTACGATAGCATTTTTAAGGTTGAAAGTGGTTATACAATTATCCGATACCTATATAATTAAATATAATTAAGCGTTTGATGTGAGTCAATTTTTTTTATACAATCGTATTATTATTATTAGGTTAAACGCAAAACGAAAATCGAAATTGTAGAATAAATTAACACAACAAACTTTTATGCCGAAAAATACATAATAACAACCGTGAGCGGAAGCCCGATAAAAATTTGCTGCGAAACCAAAAACTTGCGAATAGATCACCGTCGTTTGTTCTGAAAACAATCCTATATTTTCGGGTCAAACAAACATAATATGTGTGTATATGATACCCAAAAGCCTATACTGTTGTTGTTGTTGCCACGGTAGTACAATATGCGCACGATGTACAGTGGTGCTCTCTCGGTCGGCCGAGTAAAATATTTTCGTTGGGAAAACGGTAAACTGAAGGCCAACGGATCGGACAAGGTTCGTGCGGTGCTGCACTGCGGTGATTAATTATTATATTATTATACTCGTTGCAGTACGACCGCGACCGAAAATAGGGATTTCGGTTGTGTGGGAGTGGGCCGGGGATGACGGGCTGTCGGAAGAACGACGTTTCGAAATTAATTTAAAACCCGAGGAGGGTGGTTTCTCTCGGAAAAAAATCACCCCATCGCAAATACACTGTATTGCGCTGGGTTCTGATGATTCCGGGAAACGAATATCACAAAAACACACGCGTATGAATCCTGTGCATTCAGACGATAAGGAACCGTCAGCGACGACGACGACGACGACGACGTGCTCACGTAAATACGTTATGGCTAAAATATGAGATACAGTCGTATGCGTGTGTATAATATAAGTATACAATTTATATATATATATATATATGTGTGTGTGTGTGTGTGTGTGTTATATACAATATAATATATTATATAAAGGAATATAATAACAGGACGTGTATATATGTATAGAAAAAAAGACCGTTTTGGCGGACGAGGATATTCCGCTGGAAAAAAATGAGGCGGCGGCGGCGGCGTCGTCCGGGCGCAGTAAAAACTGCCGGAGCAGGTGCCTGTCGACCAGACGAGATCTCCACCATCGCCGCCGCCGCCGCCGTCGCCTCCTCTTCCACTGCCGCTGTTGCTGGTGATGGTGCACATGTGCTCAACGTTTATGTGAGTTTTCGTCGGCGTTTTTAAGAGGCCGACGCATTATTTCCGCCTGTACGCGGTCTTTTGATCCGTGTCTTTCACACACACGCACTTGTATATATGCACCATATACACGGTGCATAATATAATATATACCTAATAACATAATATAAACACATTTATATATAGTTTTGTGTGTCGTGGCGATGATGTCTTTTATGTGCATTGTATACGTACACGACGACGACTACCGAGACGTGGACCCTTTTTATGCGCTCGTATATACGTGCTGCCCTTGACCCCTGCAGCCTCGCCGCACCGCTCGGTCCGAGACCGCATTACTACAGCAGCATCTACGATGTATGTATATTATGTATACGCAGGCTTTTCAATATAAATCAAACTCCGTGATCCGTTATAGCTTTCTCGTCGGTTTTCCAAACCGTCTGATATTCTATACCTATACAGATTATAATTATGACTGATACACAAGCGTACATTATATAACATTAAAGCGTTATCGCGCGAACCTTATGTGAATTTCAAAATATTTTCGTTATCTATAGCTATATCATTGTAGTCGTGTGTCATCGATGGCATTGACGTTTAAAGATTTTTCGACTGCGGGACTATCATAAATCTGAGCCGTGTAATAATGTATTATAACATAGTAATGTATTACTTATAAATTTTGTCATGATGAGTTTAATTACCTGCATAGGAAATAAATAAAAAGTCATAGAATCCAACAAAAATGGTATAAAATCTCCTAATGTATTTCCACTGCCATAGTCCTCCATAAACTTTGATGTTTGATCGATAAGTATAAAAGGAAAAGTAATAATTCGCATCAATTCTTCCTTAGAATAAAAATAAAATAAGGTACAACGAGAATGTTTATATAAGTACAATTGAATCCTATGAAAAGAATACATTTTTCTCATTTATAATTTAATAATTATTATCTCGACGTACATTTGTTAACATCTTGTAAACAGTGTAAACTTTTTTTATACGGCAGATAATCTCACATACATTTCAGTGACTTTATATCAGTACTCATTATTTTTATAAAATCAATAATTTATAATTACATGTATAGTGTACACTCTATGTATAATGACCATGGTGCACTGACCTATGTGGACTGGAAACACTTGAAAGGTCAAATAGCCATTGAATGTATGTATACGTATTGTTGCGTTATTTCACACCGCAGGACCTACGATAGTAGTAAACTCTATGAAATAGTACATGAAACCACATGCAGACTACTTTTATTATATATAAACTAAAACGGTTAACTAAACAACGACCATGAAAATAATGAATTCAGAAATGATACAATATAAAGAAATATCTTTAAATCCATATAGTAGGTATATTGATTAAAATTATAATATATATATATCTCAAAGTGGTCAAAATTTAACAAATACCTACAATTAGTTTCGTTAATAATTATTAGGTACTTGATAACGTTTTCTTTATAAATCAAAAGTTTAGAATTGCCTATGTATTATGCAATGACTATATAATTTAATTAAAATATTGTTAGAAAAAACATAAAAATAAAATAATATTGAATTAAAATAAATATGTCAGCAAAACAAAAGTTAACCCATCGTATTTTATAATTAAATTCAAAACTACCGTGTTTGTTTATATACTAGTGTACTACTATACTAATTGTCATTTTTCATAAGCTTTATGGTATTATTTATTTTTCACAATGATGTATTGAAGTGTGACCTTAAGTCTCTTAACGATGATCTGTGAATAATACGTATATAAACAGCGATCGTTCAAGTGCATGATAGTTAGCGAGCCTGTTTTGTGGTGGAATGACAAACATGGGTTTATATGGTCTTTCTATTTGAGAGATTTAAAGAATTTATTATCAATATCGACTGTTTTATAAATTCATTAGTAATAACAACATTTTAATCGAATTCGGGTTCATTTTAAATTATATCACAAAAAGTAATTAACGGAAGTTTGACTACTTATCTGGTACATATTCACATCGATATTTGAAAAAAAAAAATAAATATAAAATATAAAATAATATTGCACTAGAAATGTAGTGGAAGGCTATACTCTATGATAGTAACAATAATTATTGTCTATTATTTTTCGATGTTTATTTTATCACATAGTAAAATATAAACTGTAACAGTAGTCAGTAACTCACGTATAAATTGTTAATATGTTGACTTTAAATTGTATTTGATAGGCGTTTAGCAGACAGTATAATATGTGCTTAATAGTAATAAATACAATTCCATAAATAAATCATAAAATCTGCCAGTTGAGTTACAACGACAACGTTCTCGAAAACATTTATATTTATTAAAATATTCGTATCAATGGTAAAATGGTGTAAAATGAATAGTATATGGTTCGAACGAGAGCACATACCTATACTTGAACATTTATTTTTATTATTATTATTATTATTATATTTTAAAAATCAGTTTATTCGAGTTGTGCTGGTGTACCTGTATAATTAAGAAGATCGTCGCTGTTATTGTGTGCCGACGCGCAACGGTCTACAATTATGAATTTTCGAATCTATTCGACGCTCTTTACCAAAATAAATGTACCGCACACATATACATGCACATAATATTTATCAAACCCCGTTCATTTGTGCGCGCGCGTGTATGTGTGCATTATATTGTATGTATGTGACGACTTTCACTTTCGGTCGGCCCCATAACCGTCAATTACAATCCCCCCCTCATCTTCCACACGGTCGTTTCAATTACCGACAATAGCCCACACGACTGATATAGTAGGTATGAAAAAAAAAAAAACCAAAATAACAGTTTCATATAGATACCTGCAGTATTATAAGTACACATAATATGTACACCTTTATACATGGTATATCATTTTTTTCTCTCTTCTTCCAAACAATGCCAGGAGCGGATTTATCTCAGGCGCATAGAGAAGGCATTTGTATAGCTGCTCTGTGTGCCTATACCTTTCTATATGTGTACATGGGTACGTGTACGTGTATATGTGTGTGTGTGTAGGATATATAATATAATAATTCTGTTGGCAGCCGGATTCGGAGTCAGCGCACACCGCCAAGGACAAAGCCTTGAACCTCGCCGGGCCACCAGACGACCGCCGCTGCCGCCGCCAATACTTGTCAGCATTCCAACAATGCAATATGTGTATTATATTTTTTTTTATTTTTTCATTATTATTATTATTTTATCGTCTTTTTTCTCATTATTATTATACAATATATGTATAGGTTTATTATATATTATATAATATACGTGCAGATCTCACCGCGGTACACGAGTTTTGCGCGATCAACAAATGCCGCGTTTCGCCTGAGTCCCGGGAATTTTGTTTTTATCTCGTCCCCGGTGAGCGCCGGCGCCGACGCTGAACGAACACCAATGCTTTTATCCGACGCTCGCGCACGTATCGCAAGCCGCAAAGTTTGCGCGGAGGATTTTGACGGACCGCTGCATAAGGGGAGAGTACATCGCAATATTCGTCCATCTTCGTAGCAGACGACGCGATTCCAAGCACACTTTACCCGAAAACGTGGTTTTCGCACTAAATCTTATTTGTCTGTATACAGAGTGATTCGCCGAACGTGTACATCCCTATTTTCAATTAGTATATAATACATTTATTTGTATTACATATTGATTTTTAGGATGTACTTTCAAATTCGTGTGATTTTTTTCTACTGTTTAATGAGTCTCCTATGGCGATGCTAATCTAACCTATATAACTTCTGTTTCTCAAATGCCAATCTTCCTTATCTACAGTAAACTATTTAGCAAATAATTTTTCTAAAAATATTGACGTATCGAAACGAATATTCGTGGGAGTAAATTTAAGTTATTTAACTTAATGTACTAAGTATAATAGGTTTTGAAGACATGAGAGTTATGATAGTAAATTGAGAATTCTTATAATTCATATTAGCCTATCAACATTAAATTTATAGTTTGTAAAAATGGAGCAAGTATAATATGTTAATAGTAAAATACTAGACCCAATATTACATACTATGTTTTATAATTTTTTAAAACCATTTTTATTAGAGCTACAATCCTTAGTATTAACATTTTGATAACTGAGAAACTACTCGTTCGAATTTCAAATTAAATACATCAAGATTTTCAAAAAATGAATCACTAAATAATTTACAATTAAAATTATAGATTCTCATTTGAAAAAAAAGGAGTTGATATCACCACGTGACACTCTTTAAGTATAGTACAATAAATCTCAATTACTTGAAAGTGTAATGTTCAATGATATTCAAAAATTCAAATAATCAAAATTTGAAAACAATTTATTATTTAACTTATAAAAATGAAAGTAAGTATGATTGGTGAATCACGCTGTATATAATATAATATGTATTTATCCCTGGCCCCTTGGTGACATATTATGTTTTTTAAAAGACGATCGATGTGTTTACACAACAACACATATACGCACTCACAAACGTATATGTTTTGTGCTATATACCTAACCACATACCTGTGACCTGCCTACACCTACTCACCAGCTACCTGCCTGCCTATACAACTATAATAATATAATATTATTGGTAAATGTGTGTATAAGTGTAAATATGTGACTAACAGCGGGTGAATATAGAATTCTGCTCGTTTGTTCAATTCTCGAATGCACACGACGAGGGTAAATTATAATATTCATGAGGTTTTTATATTTTCCGTTTCAATTTTGGCCGATCATAGTACCCTGGGTATCGTTTTTCAAAATGGTATTTTTGTGTGTGCAGAAAATATGTTTTACGTTCTACCACACCAAAACTCGATTGAAACATGGGTCGTTTGTACACGTCACACGCGTAACTGTGAAAAATAGTACACTTATCTATCAAAGTGAAATAGTTTAAAGTTAAATTTAGTCTGCACAGAAACTCGGATAGCAGAGGTGCATTTCGGATTTAAAAAAATAAAATATTGATCAAATTCTACCCGTCAATATCGAAAGCACTGGCCGAGTCTAAAGTCCGCAGTAGAAACTTGTCTGGTGAAGATCAGTATTATTATTATTGACTAAATAACATATAATATTAAAGAATAAAAACATTTTTTATCTGGAAAAAATATCGCCATTCCATATACACACACATACAATAATCAGTGGAAAAAGTATATGTGTAAGACCTTATAATAAATTTTTAATAGCTTTTCTATCATGATACGATATATTGGCATTCTCAATCTAGTGCAAGCTATATGGTATTCTATTGGCCAACTACAAAATATTTTTTACTTTTTAAATGCATTGAACGTATTACTAAATATATTTAAAGTATTGCACTGTAGTCGTAAATTCATTTTTAATATTGTTCATTATATAGGTATCAACGGTATCATAATGTTTAATAGCGTCGTAATCATGTCATTATTATATAGTCGATAGAAAATAATCTGAATTCCAAAATCAGTAATTTGAAAATGTAAAAACAAACATTAGTTTTAATTTATTGAGTTAACAGATGATTAACTAGCCAAGCTGAACCAGATAAAGTCGTCAAATTCTTGGAAGTAATCCATATTATTGAAAACATCAACGCAAGTAAATTGTCTGTAAAAATTGTTTTAAAACCTTGAAACTCGTAACAATCTATCATTAATAAAACAAACGAGCCAGAATACTTAAGTTTTTATTATTATGACTTGTAAATTAATTTTTGGTACTTTGGAACAAGTCCAGAGAGCTAACGTAATTCTAATATGTAATAACCTTAGATTTCAAAATACGAACAAATTTATTCAATGCTATTTGTGATATTTTAATGTTGCTCGAAAAATACTTCATGTCTAGTAAAAATATATATTTATCTTTTGTTAACAATTTTCAAAACAATTTTTTAAACATTTCTTAGTTAAACTTAACTTTAATAAATACATTTAAAGAAACCACTAAACACGGTTAAACAATTAACAGTTGAAATAATAAAAAGTTGCTGTTGGTTTCACTATTCCTAGTTAAAAATATATCTAATTCAAAACAATAAATAATAGAAATAAATTTAATATTTTACATTTAATGGCACAATATCCGCCAGTCTATTACAAAGACTTATGAATTACACACATTGTGTTTATTTTAATCAAGTTTGTATGGTTAATCGGCTGTTTAATGGTTATAAAACGTACAACTGAACTTATTATCAAAAACCATAATATTTAAACCTACGAATAAATTTATATAAAACTTCACTATTATTTTCGACCCTTTCGCTTGGATTTTCATTTTAATGATTTCGTACTGATTTCTGAGACAAAAATTTACAAAAGCCATATGCTTAAAGAATATTTCTTTTTCGATTTGCGTATTTCCCGGTATGATGGACATATTATTTTAAAAAGTATGTATATTCAATGAATAATATTTTTTCCGTTAGAAATGTATTATCTTATTGCACTAAGTATCCCACCCGCCATTAAAAAGTATACATTTTACTAACCATAATTCCATACTTAACGTATGGATTATTTTCTAATTAAAATAATTCAAATAAGAATTAAGATTATCATTTTAATACGGTTATTCAGATAATAATTTGTCCAACTAAGTGTTAAATTATTAAATTAACTACTTTTTCAAAAAAATTAACTAATTTATTAATAATTTATAACTGTGATTGTAAGCTTACAAAAATAAAAATTTGTTTTCTAAATATCTAAAAGTAAATAATTTACTGGTATATTTTTGCAAATTATGTAAGATCCTAAAATGGTAAAATTGGTTTTTTAAGACATGAATAGCTTTAATATCGTCTGTTACGAAAGTATAACTTTAAATTTTAAGTTCTCAGATTATTCACAAATAAAAATTTAAAATGATTACTGATTAATTTGTATATCCTAATACTAATTCTAATCATTACTATTGACTAATACAGTATAACAGGAAGTGATAATACGGTGTATACAGTATACTTGTATACCCACGCGTATACTATATATATAGATACTTAATTTTTGTCTAAATAACAATTTGAACAATTGAGTTCAACAAAAAGTTCAGTTATTTCCGTGTACTTGTAAACATGACACTAAACACCTTAACATCTAACGAACACGAAACTCTTCGTGTAATGTCATTAGTTGTTTTACAGAATAACAAGATGGGTCGATAGACTTTTAAAAATTATACATCTCTCGTATCACGTGTTAAGACTTCATTATTAATAAACGTAATCAAAAATTATAAAAAATACGCAACTATATACTTATCCATATAATATAATATTGATAAAACATTTTATGTGATAGACTTTATATTTATTATTTATAAGCTAATACTGAAAACGTATGATTATAGACTGTGCAGGTCTAGTTATGCACATAACTAAATAGACTAATGAACCTCGGTGTATACTAAATCTTTTGAAAAATTTGTGTTTATGAATAAAAATTCTAATTCCCTCTTAAAATATGTAGTTAAGTATGCTTGTTACTATTTCGTACTCATGCGTCACATTAAGCAACGAAAAAATAAAATGATTTGTAGGTATTTATATATTAAGCCTTAATTAAACCAATTTAGTCATATGGCATACAGATTTGAGGTCCTGAAAAGCTATCTAATATACGTCCTATCCAAGCCTTCCAATCTATTACCCTTAAAATGATAACCAGAGCTCCATGGTTTATTACTAATGAATCACTTCATAAAGACCATAAAATACCCACCGTCAACGAACTTGCTAAAAACCAGTACAAATACGTTTCCACGTTAAATTATTAAGTCACCCAAATTCACTCATCAGCAACATGTCCTCCTCATCTCTCCATGGTAATGTTAAATGTCGTCTAAAGCGAAATTGGTCCAGAGATTTGCTTTATTAAAAAAATTTTAAAAAAAAAATTCTGAAGTGTTATTGTTAATGAATAAGTCCCTCCTCTACAAATTATTCATGAGCTTATTATAATAAAAATTTTTTGTAAACTATTATTTATTATTTTAAATAACAAATTGTAAATATATTTTAATAATAAAAAAAAAAATGATATTTATAAAATTGATTTTACGAGTAGATTATAAGCTACAGATACCTAATTAGTATGAACAGTATACTCAAAAGTTGAAACCATGTATATTTTATATTATTGGTTGTGAAGATTTCAGTCGCTATGCATGACTCTTGGGTGAAAACGAAAACAAAAGTCCTCGTTGTTTAACCAATAATTCACTGAACGCAGGTAATTGACGTAGTGATAAAACTAAAAAAAGGTTTTAAAAATTCGCACATGCCGCATCACACAGCAGCGTTGTATAAAGTCGTGATAGACGTGGGGCAATAGCACTAAATATAAAATGTATATAATATTATATAAATAGGTACCCAAAAAAAATCATTCGATTATTCTTGTTTCGTTGATCATTCTACTAAACAACAGAGGTCGTTTTGTACACAGCCCAAAATTAATATACGACAGTACAATTTATTTAATAATCATATTATGGATTTTACCATTTTGTTGTGTTGTTCCTGTAATCCTGTGTGACGCAGGCGAACATAAAATGGTGCACGCACAAAATATACATAATACGTGTATAGACACGGTGTACAGAATAAAACGTGAAATACGTGAAGTTAATGTAATACATTATAAAACCGCGTGCGCACAAACAATAATATTAAAATATACGCCCACGACATTTATTCAGAGAGTAAATTAAACCATCTACATAGGGAACACCTGCAATATCAATTAGAGCGTTATTACATCAAAGTCTATTAGAGCAATGCGCTACGTTACCCTTTAAAGTTTTATAGAAAATTCGGCGACAACTTTCGCAAACGAACATATGCCGCTAAAATAATTATTATACCGGAACAAATAAATCACCTGCAAAAAACTATGGTCGGATAAGAAATAGCATAACCCTTTTAATAAGAGTTTTGACATATTTATGATGGAAAAATACGCGCCGGAAGGTTTTAAGTAAATACCTTTCGATGACATATTTTGTACCATTGGGATTTACATAATTTATTATGTATGTATAATGTATATATATAAATAGGTACTTCATATAATATGTACTTATGAGTTATGTATATATTTCATGTACATGTAAAATATGCGCATACGATTGGAACGCATAACATTAGTAAAATAAAATATATTTAATTGCTACATTCATTAAGGTATACCTTTTTTTAAATCTCAAAAAGACATTAGTATACATTTTTTAGAAAGTTTTTATTAATAAATAAATCCTTCGAATAGTTAAAATGTTTAGAAAAGCTAAAAGTTTTCAGTCTAACTGCCTCTTATAGTTAAAACCATTTTTATATTTCAAACAGTCCAAATCCTCTTTAGCTACCTACTCCAATGATTTCGAACACTCTTTTGGAACGATATTTTTTCTGATTTCATCCCATACCGACCCTTCTGACCTTTTTATACGCGCACCGATTACACCCTCCCAAGAAACAGGTAGAATATATTCGAATGTCTGCAGTGGTTACCAAAGTTATGGAATATTATTCTTATCCTTGTACCGAAAAAGTTGTTTAAATTTATCTCTGTAAATATTTACTACAACCCATCATAGTATAAATACAAAATATCGAATGTCATCGTTTAGTTTATGAAACATTGATAACATCCGGCCAATATTGATAAGTAATTCGTGCGTATTTAATAAAATTCATTTAAAATCCTTCTTCATTAATTACGAAATATAGTATTGATTCAATATTATTTTATTACCAATTAAATATTGACGAATAATAAATATTTATTTTAAATATTTCTCGAATAATGTGTAAATTGTTGATAGACCATATGGCTTTTTTTACTATTCCTGCTATGGAGCAGGAAATTGTTTCTATTAAATATAAAAAATTAAACTCAGGAGACGTAGATAATATCGAATAAAATTAAAAACTTTATATTTTAATAAATACAGACGTAACTAATAATAAGTATAGATAAACGTTTATGTAAAAAACTAAAAACCAATTTGGCATACATTTACCAAATAGTAATGTAGCTTAATGTTCATGTGACACGCTTGTAAATCTTACCAAATAAGTAGTTGTAATGTTTCTTAAAACCAACTCATCTGATGTAGGTACGTATACCTAACCGGTCTGAATAAATTATAATTTGTCTGATATCGTTACGCAGAATGTAAACAAACATACACGAATACAAGTATTTAATGAAAAGGTCTGTTGTACATGCGATGTTCCAATTAACGTCGAATATCCCCTATGTAATACACAAATAAATATTTGAATGTGTCTATGTGATGTGTATATACATAGTCGCTCATATATATGAGCCATAATATACTATATACCTGCCAGCTACCTATCACATGCACCTGGCCTTCGATTAACTCAATTCTCTATAGCAAAATGATAAGCTCCAAGAAGACAAATATTATGTTATACGTAATAAGTTATAAACGACGTATACGTTTATATATGCGTATTATAGATAATATTTAATATATCAATTTTTATTTCCACAATAACGTTCCAAAAAGTAATAAATAAACTACAACTTAGGTGTACGTGTGTTATAAATTAAAATTATCGTAAATTTTAATAAAAATTAACAATTCATCAGCGTTGACTACATTATATAATGTGATAACAATAAAGGTATGTTCTATCGTTATATTGTATTTTACATTTTATCAATAATAATTATGATGAAACATTATACATATAGCTTAATAACTCATCTGGAATATAGACTTGTGGTAAAACAGTATTCTATTTTGTTGTTTTATTCTACATTACGTAACGAAATAAAAATGTAATTATTCAAAGACATAGGTAATGTATATTATTACCTTTAAATAGGTGTACAATATATACACACAAATAAATGAATGATATTATTTTTTTTAATCTATATTTATCCATATTTATTCTATGTACCATGTATTAATAACAACGATTATCCTATTATTATTAATTTCATAAAACGTACCAGTGCAGTAATTAATGAATAACTTAAATACTATGTAACTTTCTGATAAAATTGCAAAGTACCTCAATAGTAAAATATGATTAAAAAGTGGTAATTAGTCAACTTTTAAAAAAATAGTATGAACGAAATAAAAATACATAATATGTGTATAGATATACTTTTTATAGCTCGTAGCCTATGTGCTATATGTACGATACACGTACACGCTTAATTACTAGTTGCAAAGTGTTCCGTCTGAAATAATTAATAACTAGTTGTCAATAGGTTTACGCTATTGTAATCGCTTTTCGTAAATGGATTCTTTGAAAACGTAAAAAATTAAACACCATAAGAAAAACGTTAAATAATATGTATACTATCGGACTACAACGATAAAAAAGTTATAATCATTATTCATAATTTTTATAAACTTCTACAGATTACTACTACGAGCAAGATAGGCAGTTTCGGTTTTCTCAGCTTATTGCTTATTTTTGTGGAGTAAATAAAATGTTTAACAAGCGTTTTAATTTATAACAAAATATTATGAAAAAAAAAAACATTTATTATGCATTAATCATTTAATTTATAATTTTTGGTCTCAAAATAATGATTTATAGTAAATCGTTTTGTAAATGGCTGACTAAATATTAACGCACCTACATATTATTTTACGTTATTCCTGTGCCGCATCAACTTAAAAATGTCGTCGTCCTTAATTTGATGGCCAATAGCCGATACGAGTCATTACTTGATTAGTGGATCGAAAATATTATTGTAATTAAATTCGTCGTTTCCCGGGGAACTTTTCCCACGAAACACGAACACTAAACGATGTACTGTCCCAGTATCAACGTCTGTACTTATAACATAGGTAAATATATATAACATATAGGTGTAATACACACATTGTCAACCCTAGGGGGGCAAGCAGTGCGACTATACCAGGCCTCGCGCTTGTGGGGGCCCCACAAATTATGTAATACGAATATCACTTGAATCTATAAGTAATTAATAAACATAATAATATTGTCCCAGTAGTACGCGAGTTATAAATATAGCTATATAGTTACTCACTTACATTTGTAAAATTGTTTATCGTCGACGACGATCGAAGACGGTACAAAATTATATAAAAATAAAGTAAGTCCGTAAGAAAAAAAATATATATAGATATTTATCAATAATTAATAAATCAATACAAGTGGGGCCCTGCAAAATTCTGCACCGGGCCCCAAAAACCATCGAGCCGGCACTGGATACACACCAAAACTTCTGAATATAAACTGCATTTTGAATCGTCACATATTATTATACGGGCTGCCGTCGAACGACCGCCGACGCCCGATGGATTCGCTCGCGGTCGCGCGCGTGTGTGCGCGCTGCAGGGTGGAATGAACGTGGCCTCTGCGACGGACGAGGGCACCGACCGATGTGGCGTGTATTGTGGCGAGCGCATAAACTTCGGACCGGTAACAAAGTTATCCTCGCGAATATCTCCGTTAATTTATAGACACACGAACGGTCTGTCAACCGGTCACCTCGCACTAATGCATAACATTATATCGTCGTGAACTCCGCGTACGTCGTCGTATCATGCGTATATGTTTTATTGTAAGCATGTATATATTATAATAGCCGTGCGCTGTATAATATATACTGCACGCGCAGTGCACACCGTCTTCGCGATAAGATTGAAACGACCACCGGACAGTGTCATTTATTTTTATTTTTAGTCCGTTCTCGGTCTGCATTATCCAATACATGCAGGCGGCACAGCCGCCTGCATGTGGTGTGTGTATGAGTGTGTGAGTGTGTGTGCGTATATACTGTAGAGTGTAGATGCATAAAAATAATAGTATTATTATTATTATTATTATTATTATTATTACGATCTCAAGACTACTATACAGTACTACGGTTTTTAATTGAACCGTCGTTTTCCCGGCACAAACTGCATCGCTTTTATTTAATAGTATAACAAGTGCAACATTATGTACTAATCCTTTAATCTGTTACCTATAGTACGCACGCGGTGTGTAGACGTAGAAATCCAATCAGCTAAAACGATTTTCTCGCACTGGACGACGAGAAAAGTGCGTTAGCGAAACGTCGCTTATTATAATTTATAATATTCACAACTTGTGCAGCGCACAGATACCTGTTGGCTGTTACGTGTGTAGGTACTAAGTTTATATTCAGCATAGCACGTTTTCGTGATACATTTATGATAATATAGGTATACCAATGAAAATGTTTTTTTTATTTTTTATGCGTCAAAAGTTAAAGATATGCGAATCATTTTTATCCAAATTATATTACTCGGTTAGGAAAAATACATAGATATTCGTAAAATAAAACTGCATTCATTATCTATCCAAATTACCTAGGTAAAAGTACTTAGAATTATATAGATAAGTACTCGAGAAATCGACATAACATAATAAACTTTATCCATAAATGAACGTGATCTTACTTTAATGCTTACACTACACTTTCAGTATTATATTCCATAAATAAAATTATATATTAGGTAATTAATTCTTTATTTATCATTAATACTATTTTGTATCCTAATATAATTAATAATATACTCAAAGATCAATCAAAATTGACACTTATAAACTTAATTTATAAAAATTAAATTTTTTGGTTCAATATTGTCAACATCGAATAATTTTATCAAACGTTTTAGTACTTTGATGATATTCTCCTTTTACGATACATTTGAATTAATTTAGAAATTAAACTTAAATATTTATGAAAATCAAGAATAATGTAAAATAATAATAAAATAAAAAAAATTTCGATTTTACAATTAAGTATATTTTTTCAATTTGTTTTATCTATCAAATTAATTAATTTAAACACTACTATAATAATGCTACAATTAACTAAATATACTATCGAGTCGTACATCGCAAAGCGATATTAATTTCTTGATAAAAATGTAATTTAAATTTACGAAATTACTATATTATGACGATGAATTGTGGGGATTCATGGTCTAATCAGAATATTTTCGTATTTTAAACTGTACATCATAAAAAATTAAACATTCTGTATACCTAATATATCGATAATACCTATAAACGTCTATATATATAATATGTTATGGGTACCGCAGCTATTATTATAATATTCAATTTTGGGTTCATTGAAAAATATCATTTAGTTGACATTATCGTGTGCGTCGTTAATCATTTCTCGTGATATATGTAAATACAATACACACTTATATATATATACATAGGGAGACAGAAAATAAAATAATATAATCCGGTGAAAGGGATAAGGAACACAACACGTCATTTGACTATAAACATTAATAATAACATTATATTGTTGTACGTACGAAGAAAAATATTCAAAAAGGGTGGGTAGACTTTCATAAAAAAATTTAACGTTTTCTTTAAGGACGATTGTTGTAACATGACTATGTAGGAAGTTCACATGTATCTCATTTGTGTGACGTGTTTTAAAGACGTGATGTCCATTATGATCGTTTAAAGCAGATAGGTATATACATTATATACATATATATATATGTCATCGTGCCCTATACATTTATACTGCCCCGTAGTGTGTACATATAGAGAACCTATAACAGTCGGTTGTCCGAGAATAACGAATTCCCGCGCGTGCACTACTCTATAAAATATATAATACATACATGGATGCCATTCGGTCTCATCATCATATTGTATGCTGCTGACAAGGATGATGTTTGGTCGAGAAAAAACAAATTTTTTTTATTGTTAATCGTCATCATCCCATTAAAATCAAATCCGAAATGAATTATTATTGTTATTCTTGCATCTGTATATAGATAATAATTTAACTGTAGTAAATAAATTATAACACGAGAAGAATTAATATGTATAATATAATGTACCAATGCGTTCAATGGTACTTCTATATGCATATTGCATATATATATATATATATATATATATGTGTGTGTGTGTGTGTGTGTGTGCGTGTGTGTGTATGTGTGTATGTGTATAATATATATACCTATCTACATATTATTATATTATTATCTTGTTCGATTCTTGAATTTATTAAGGTTTGTAAATCCTATCCATATACGACAAAGAATAGGTCATACCACAAACTCACGATGTATCTTACATATTAAATAAATGTTATAGGTAGTAAATTAAAGAATATACTTATTTACACTTTAAAATTATAATACTCGAACTTTACAACGTTATTAATCAAACTGAAATTTAACATGTAAATATATTTTTAAGTAAACATGTGATGTAATCATTCGTATTGTAAATGCTATTATATAATTTCGATTTGTATAAAAAAAACATATATTCAACTATTTTAATCCTGTCGTAAAAATAATTATTATTATCAGACGATTGTTATAATTGATTATTATTTCGCATCAAATGTATAATATCCCATAATGTTTGAACAGTTGCTAAATAATGATAATATATTGAAACGTATTTGCTATATAGGTGGTATCAACCATACATTAAAAAAAAAAAAAAAATAATAAAATAAAGAATTACGTCAAATCAATTTTTGGACGGTTAAAAAAGGTACAGCTATAATATATTATATATATACCTTCACAGTTTATCGATGAAGATCGACGAGGGAGAGGGTTGAAAAAAACGGCTGTGGGATCTTTAGATTACAATTTTGACTGTATTTTTGTTTGTCAGGTACCTAGTACCTATATAACATACCCCATACGGTGAGCGTATAATACGCGCGCACACAAATTATAACATAATAATATGCATACGGGTACCCTGCGCAATCGCTCTGTACGGCGTTAACCGCCCGGCTGGCCGCGACGACCGTGTAATAATAATAAATGTATAGTATACGATGGCGTTGACGACTAGACAAGAGAGCGAGAGAGGAATGGCCATTGTGAATTAACGCACGCTGCAGATTATGGCGGTAAGATAAGCAAAGGTAAAACGAATAAAAAGAAGAAAGAAACGGTCGCCTCTTTTTATATTTTACAATTTTTTTATTATTATTATATTCATTTTT
The DNA here is from genome assembly GCF_002803265.2 of Melanaphis sacchari. Taxonomy (NCBI): domain Eukaryota; kingdom Metazoa; phylum Arthropoda; class Insecta; order Hemiptera; family Aphididae; genus Melanaphis; species Melanaphis sacchari. Next base: position 5,818,523 of record NW_020271335.1, read on the forward strand.
TGCAGCTCGCGGAGACATATTCGAGAAGGGCTGTTTTTGAACGCGTCGCAGCGGACCCGCATTTTTCACGTATACATACAATATAATATGTCCTTTTGTGCACCACACAAGGCCTATCTCGTGTGTATATACATATATATATATATTATTACATATTATACACTGCACAACAAGTTTCGCATGCACAATATATATAGATATATATTATATGAATGCACATAAGTATATTATAATAATATATAATGATCACGGCGCTCCTTCTTCACTGCCACCATCATTGCCGAGTCTGCGATGAATATGGACAATCGGTCGGTCCCTTCGCATTGAGTATTTCAATATAACAATAATAACAATAATAATAGTAATAATAATAAATGTGTTTTATGGCCACCTGTGGTGAACCAAGACATTCCGTCGAATAAGAGGAATACCTATTATAATATAATGTACATCCTGCGCAGAATACTGTGCGAATACCGGCTACCAATGGGGTATAAATGTATAACTGTATAAGGCACATATTATGTATAGGTATTAGGTAGGAAATATTATATTTTAAAAACTATCGAAAAAACAAATTCATCAGTCGATTATAATATTATAACGTTCACGTTCATTTTTATTGCACATCAACCGCTCGGTAAGCGAGCAAAGATAAATAACCCTCATCGTTTGCCGATACATCCACTTATGTTTATGGAAGTGGCCAGGGTAGGTTTTAGATTTGAGCGCAATGTAAGTTACGCACTAGTTGTTCGTGCAATAACTACAAAGTTATCATGTAAAAATAATAATTCAACTTAGCCAAAACACATTCTCCGTACATACTATTGTAGCAAAATATCGGTATGACAGAATTGACATTATCCACCGAGCTTTGATGATGACCAGAACGAGATTACAAGTTTCCCCGCTAACACGAGATAAGACCGGATCAACACACAGGCAGCAATTCGACTAGGTACTCGATAACTCTCAAGTTGAACGTTCTTGATAGTACAATTATTATTACGTGAATAGTGAATTAGTGAATACCTTTTACACTAGTACCTAACTACTAAATTAAAATGGCAGAGAATTCTAATTAATATTTTTGTTATTTTGTAGGGTTACTTTAGGAATTTAAGGATTTTTCGGGGGCCATCAAAATATATATAATATCCAATAGGCAAAATCAAAAAACTAAATTAAAATTTATGAAAACCTCATTTTTCATCTTCAGAAAAAAAATAATCTCAAAAATAAATTTCCTGTAGGTTGGCAGCATTAAGTTAGTTCACGGGCTGACATTTGGTAGATTTGGTGACCCCGGCAGTATATACGAACAGCATATATATCAACAACGTTTTAATAGTCTCAGCTGGGTCAAGATTTAGTTAATAATCATTACTTTCGGGGTAAAAAAAAAAAAAAAAATATAACGTAGGTCTTACGGTATTACGCATAATATCATATTTTTTACACGATATAATATAATTAATATAAGTGCTATACACATAATAGGCATATAAAAAGCAGTAAGCTGCACTGTCATTCTACTGATTGCGCACGACTGTGATATTGTTGTCATTAGTATTTTATGATTATAATTTATAATATTAAATTTTCAACATAAGCTTTACAAAATCCAACACCCTCTTATATCAAATACCACGCTTAATATCTTCTTCTACAAACAAACAATTTGTCTAATTATGACTTATGTACAGTACATCTAACTATGGGGTACAGCCAAATAGCTATGAGCATAACTAGGATTAAGTAGTTACAGGAGCTAGAATCCTAGAAAAGTAGAAAACCAAATTTCAAAATAAACCATATAGTAAGCATTACTACAGCTTAAAATCATAGAAAATACACTAAAAATAACGGTAAAATTTAAGTTAAAAATAAACCATGAAGTAAAAGTCTAACCCTTCCTTATAATTAAAAATAAAATGTAAGCAATTAAATAAGTAAGTATTTCATATATATTTTATAACTGTGTTATATTGATATTGATATATTACACCTATTATAAGTATAATATAATATACAATATTATTTTCAATAGTCTTTATAAATAATTCTGTATAATATATTATAGCCAGATTACTGAATCTATTTTTGGTCATAGTCGACCTAACCTGATAATCCTTCCTTAAATATAAAATCATACAAGGTACATCTACAGTATTAATAAAAATATAGACACATGTATAATTATTAAATATTTTACCCATGACAGTTCTTTTTTTTTTAATGCAAGGATTTTAATTTTAATTATGAGGGGCTAAAAATTAAAAATATTTTAAGGTCTAAAACAACTATGTGGATATGAGCTCTTCTAGTTATATTAATGAGTGCAGACAATAAAATATCGAACATCAGTATTTTTTATTCATTTTAATCAATATCCCTAACCTTTAACAGTTACTAATCATTTCTTGAGTACATTAGTAACGTATCTTTACAGAAAGACCTTAAAATTTTAAAAATACCTGCATTAACCTCATAATACAAAAACAAAATGTCATAAAAATACATATAAATTATAAGCATCTTAATCCACTTATATCTAATCTTTATTTCATTACTTTTTCTGGCAATCCAACTCGTTGGCTTACGTATAAATGGTATAGAACCTTTAATAATTTAATTCATTATTTTTCCTAAGACAAATAATAAAAAACTAAACAAAAAAATAAATTTAAGTAGTGTTCATGCTTTTTACCCAACCCGTTTTATAATTTTAGAAAACCAACCTTAAAAATATCCGTTAACTTATGAACAAAAGTAGTGTATATATTATACCGTTTCTGATGACGGATGTTATATTTATATTATATAGGTATTTGTATAAAAATATATTATGCAATGTGATTGTGAACAAAAAAAAACCTTTAGTGCGACCTCTGATTTTTTTCGATTTCTAATTTTTAAGCTAAATCTTTTTTAATGAATATTACCAGCGGTCGCTTACAAAGTGGCTAATCCGTACGTTTTGGGTCAAAGTTGTTTGACAGAAAAAACAATTATTTAAACTTTACTGCATAAAGAATAACCGTCGTAAAAACAAAATATGAAACTAATGAAAATTAAAATGTTAAACATGTTTAGCAAATAACCAAAACAGTAGCTTATAGTTAATGCACACTGTTTTCCGTCAACATTATTTAGACAACCGTTACATCAGTAGGAAAATTAATTATATTCCATCCTAATGGTTTTTGTAAAATTGTTTAATGTTTATTATTCGTTAATTAACTCGTATTAAATATTTTCTGATAAATTTCTTATCAGCTTTAATTTACCAAACAAATTTTAACATTGGTTAACCGCTTATTGTTTATATTTTACATCAAAGCTTTTAAGTGAACAACTATTATCCTAAATGGCAGCTGTAACAATAGGTAATTAAGTTTTTTATATATTTTCATTATTTTCAATTATTTATAACTGAAGAAAATTATTATCGATCGTTCGTGTATATATGTATAATATACATACATTAATGGACATGTTAAAATATTATTATCAAGTATGCATATATATTATATAATGTACATAATTTACCTATATAATAAATCGTGATTCCTAAAACCATCATGGCATACTGAAAATAAAACAAAAAATTTAAATATATAAGTATATCATAACTTGACACTTTTATATTGAAAAATTAAGTGATTTGATTTTGATGTTTTCAGACGTTATCGTACTCATTGAAATAGAATCAACTTATATAATTTTTTTAAAGGCCGAGTATAGTGACGCAGTTACACGCTAACTATTCAGGTCTGTATACATGGGTTTTCGCCAATATTATTAATAGAATATCGTTACGCTCTAACACTTCACATTACCATATTATTTCAACTATCGTCAAACCTTTTTTTTTTATTTTTAATTGACGACATTCCATTTTTATGACACTCGTTTTAGAATTGAAAAAAAAATTAGTTAAATTTAAAATATGGATAATTATTGAGTAGGTATTAACTGCAAGTATAGATGCCTAAACCTGCACTAAAAATGAGTTTTTATGAATGCTTTGATAATTACATATTGTTTCAAGGTAATCACTAATAATATATATCTTTAGTATTATAATTATTAAACAATAATCGTCGTTTACTAATAAAAAATGTATAACAATTCAAAATCCAAAATTTTAATTTTATTATGATATCATGTAAAAGAATTAAAGAACACAACAACCTGGCTTATATATAAAACAAAATTAATTCTTAGTTATAAATTTCTATATTTTTACATGGACTATTTTAGTGTGTGTGTAAAAATAATTGATTGAAAAATCTTAAATAATTTAAAACTAAATTTCAATGAAATGCAATATTTTGTAAAGGTAGTTAAATACCTACCTACTTCGGAATGATAATTATCAAAAACGGAATGCAATTAAGTCTAAAGAAAATAATGGTTATATTGAGTAATTAAAATATTCAAATAAACCGATCGAAGACAGTATGTTAACCTTTATTTTATAGGATATTTTATGATTTATTTATACTGCTATTATTAATATATTTTTCTATCAGTAGTAGGTTATGTTAAACTAATTTTTCCAAAAACATCTTGTGTATCATCTTTAAATTTTAAATCATATAGTAGTTATATTATTGTTATTAACTTGAATATCAACCAAAAATAATATAAGTAGTATGAATACCTAAAATTAATCTAAATATTTTAAAAATTCATTGTGTATAAAGAATAAATAAAAATTTTATGTTTAAAGGTAAATAGTTTCAGTCACAAGAAAATAACTGAAATCGTTATTTTTTGTTTAAAAATCCAGTTTAGTCAAAATTTTAATTTTAAATATCATTCTACAAAACAAAATTGTACATAAGTATTTTTAATATTTTTTATTTTTACATAATCAACTTTTAAGAAATGTTGTATTACATTTTCATAATGTTTGATTAAGAAACAAACATTGAAGCTATTAAAGTATTAGGTACCTAACCGTGTTAAAACTGTCAATAATAATAATAATTTATCGAAAATGTATACAATAAAATCTCGAGAAATACATTTATCATAAATCAATTTATTATTTTAAAGTTAAAACATAAATAAATTTCGGAAATTTTAATCAAATAATCGTTAGTTTCAAAACAAATTATCTCAACCAGAAATTTCTTACACTATAATGATAAACCATAAATCAATTCAACAGACTTTTCTCCGCTTCCTTAAAAAACTTCTAACCAAAAAACCAATCCTATCCTAAAGTAGTCCCTGCAGCTCAAGCCAATTCAATTCAATTTTGATTTAAAATCATTAATAAATCTTTTAAACTCACTGTTCATCGGGACTATTGAAAATTTGAAAAAAATTAACATTTTTAACCATTTTCATACAGCGCGGCAACGGAATCACTAAGAATGTAAATTAATTCTAAATAGTGCTAAATAAAAACAATGTAGCGATCCAAGACAAAACCGTACATGACCTAAAGAATTACTATTAGCATTTAACAAAAAAAAAAAAAAACCATGCAATCACAACTTAATCATTCATTTTCAGGCGAATGTGGCCAAACAGTAGGTATTTTTTTTCACGCCCTTCATTTCAAATTCATTTTTAGATTAAATATACTTATTGTACACATATAGAGACACAAAGTAAAGATGGTAAATAAATTATTAAAAAAAAAAAAAAAATATAGATGTATGTGTATTTACATATATACTTGATTATCCTAGATCTAGACTACCTCATTAGTTATCAAATATCTCACGATTAAAAATAAAATAAAAAAAACTTGTAGAATTGAATGATTCTATAAATTATGTTTTTTTCATCGAACAAAAAACTTTGGCCATCATGTTTTATCATAAAAAGATTAATATTTATTAATAACTGCTTAAACTATCCATTTTTTTTTTATTTACAGAATTGAAATATATTCATAATTTTATTTCTACCAAATAGTAACAACATATGACTATACAAAGTAATTGGTCAAGAAAACTTTCACATTTTATTCCTTAAATAATGAATTTTAGAATTTTTTAAATTAAGAACTATATTTTAAATTCTTCAGATATTTTGAACTATTTAAGAAGTTTATTGTGGTGATAAAAACTTCTGTTTTTAAAATGAGAACTCTATTTTTTAGAGTAAATAAATTAGATAAACTATTAAAAAAGAAATTGAATGTATGGAATTTGAAAAACGAACGGTAGCTTCTCAGTTATTGAAATGTTTATTCTAATAATTTTTAAAAATTGTTTTGAAAAAATATAAAACGGATATAATATTAGATTTTATAACCCAATATTACTGATCTAGTACCCTTAATTTATAAAACTAAATAATTTAAAAACTATTTGTTCGAATTTGATATTGATTCGTCAAATTTACCAACAAAATTATCCACTAAATAATTTTTAATAAAGAAGAAGAATTATAATTTGAAAAATCAGAATTTAATTAAATTGATTATTAAAGGAAAAACGGGGGTTTGCATACTTAACGATTCACTCTGTATAATTTACTTTTAGCTATTTAGGCAGATGAATATTATTGTTAAGTTTTATTTCCATTAAACCATTCAGCTGTAACAATTAAATATTATCGTTCATCAGTAAAAGGTAAAAGCCATAATTAACAACCTATGCTTGAATTTTAATTATATAAAATGCATTAAAATACTATTTAAGGGGGGGTAGTTTTGAGCATATATTGTTTATACTGTTTAATAAACATAAAACTCATAATTTGCACACATGTTCTATTAAAAATTAAAAGTTGAGACTTTTCGTTCGATTTCTAATTACGTTTTATACAACATATTATTATAGTTTTATCCAAAGTCGATTTCAAATTTCATTAAAAAAATTAATTAAAATTTGAAAACTTGTATTAAATCTGAATTATTGTATATGATTTTATAAAATAAAAAAGTTCACTGAACAACATATATGTGATAATGTTATAAATATGAATGTAATTAATTGTTTGTGAATTTTAGATACACGGTAGGTATATCTAAAGTAAAGTATACCTTTAGCGCTTTAGCCACTGAATTGTATAATTACTTAAGTAAATAATTTTATATCGTAAATACTTTTAACAATATTATGATCGCTAAAAAATGAATTTTAATACTGAAATTTGTATGTATATGTTAGACTTTTTTACAAATCTATAATTTTTAAAAATGGAATATTACAATATTATTATTTTTTCTCGATGCGCATAAAATTATTGTAATTTTTATTGCTGTGTTGTTATTTAGTTTTTTGCTTTCAAAAGTCAAAGTAAAATTAAATGTAATATACTCAGACTTCTAATTGTTTATACTTGTTCGAGCGTAAGAACTTATTTGAAGTAGAAAATATAGTAATTATAATATTATAATAATTTTACACAAAGTATACCAAATTAAATAGGTATTAAATATAATAACAATTTTTTAAAAGCAAATTTCCTAAAAATACCAATTACTTGAAAAAAATGTTATACGTATATTATATATGTAAAAGTGAATAATCAAAAAACAATTTATACACAAATAAAAAACCATTTTGATATCCTTTTCTTCTTATATTTTGTTAAAAAAATGTTTCATAAAATCAATAAGCCTAAATGAATTTGTCAAGGAAACTATAAAAAATTAAAATTAAACTTTCCTTGAGTATGTTAAATGTCCACATTTTCCCTAAGGAAAGTAAAATTATATTTATTTGATTATGAAAATAAAATTGCCACATTACATTATATCAAAATGTAATTAATATATTTAATTTTAACAATAAAATGAATATAAAGTATACTTGTATATTTACTCATTTTTACAAGTAGTATTTTTAAAATAAAGAATCTATATTATTCAACCAAATTCATGAAAGAAATATTGTTGAATGTTATACCAATTTTAGAAAATAACAATTGTAATATTGATCAATATAAAATTATACACATATTATATATAAAAAAAACTTTTATCACGTTAGTTAAAATATAATCAAATATAATTAAATTCCTCACACAATCAATTAATTCAACTATAACAATTTCAAAATTACATGTCAATACTTTTCAAATTTGTTACAGTTTTATATTTAATCATTTGCAGATTAATAACAACTAAATATTTTTAATATTTTTAAAATATGAATATTTGATGAAACTATTTTTGATACTTGCCTCACACAATGTTGATGATAAACACACGTTATCAATAGATTAATAGATTATAAATTATTTTTAACAATCAGTCAAAAATAATTTTAATAAATAATTATAGGTAATATTTTACGAAAACGCGTAAAAAAAGTATATAATATATTCTTTTAAAAATTATTAAAACAAAATAAAATAGAAGTTAAAAATGCCAAAAAATCAAATTAAGTTTAAACTTTTATAATAAAATCGAAAACATTATAATATTTGTTAGTCAAAAAAATATTAGTAAAACTTAAGCTTTTTACTCCACCCACAGCAGTTTAATAGGACCTAATCCAACCAATTCGATTTCCGTTTACCAAAATATCATTAAACTGCAGTCTAACGAGTACAAAATAATAAAATACTCCTGCAATTCATTGTATCGTATAAATTATAAATACATATATATATACTATTTATTTATGATGATTTAAGGATACATACCTCAAAAACAACTAGATATAGATCATTATAATTATTTAATTATGTATACAGCTATTTTATATTATTATTGCAAACTCTAAAAAAAATTCTAAAACTATGATTATCTCAATAATTTTGAGCATTTTCATTAAATGTAAAAGAATTATTTCAACTGTTAATGTAATATATAATATTTATAAATTTAATATAAAGTAATTTCACTAGCATTGTACACATATAGTTTGAACATTAATGATTATCCTTATCCTATACATAACGGTGACATATACCTGTATATTATATTTTATATTATACGCTAACGATCGCATCATTCAATGATAATTTTTTTCATTAAAATATTGAATATTATTCTTTTCTAAGTCAAAAAATTTGTTTCTACAATAGTCCAGCGTCACTATACACTTGCATATAATTTTTTACTTTATTACGTATAATATTAAATAAAATATGGATAAAATATTGGGTTTCTGTTCTTTAAAAGTTGAATTGTTTTGGTTTTCCAGTTTTCTGGAATTATTGCTTTAAATGCTTTTCACAATTATTATAATAATAATTTAAATATTGGCGTATATTATACGCGCAATATATTATATTATATATTTAAATCAACCGTGCCATTGCTTAAACTTTATAATATACAAGCGAAGGAATGAGACTTTCAAATCTGTTTGAATAAACCTAAAAGAGTCCAGAATTCTTCAGTGGGACTTTAAATAACACCATACGTTATACTTCACAAATGCGTTCATTATATCACCGTTACGAAGCAAACAAATCAGCTGACGTTCGCCGCCTTTATCGCAGCATTACATTATCGTTTTTCGCACAACATTTATGCATATCAACTATCGTTAGTTATTTGCTTAGATTAAAATATATGATCTAAGGTTATTTGGCGACTCGTCTGCAGTTTTTATTATGTCCGAGTACGCGACTTAATAATATAATAACATAATCATAAATTAGTAATCGTTTTTTTTTTTTTTGTATCTCAGTTTAAGAGTGTGCGTATTGATTTGTGCTGCACAAACATTCGTGTCTCTGAGATTCGACAAAACATTCACAACACGACAGTTGAAGGTATAAGTGATCATAAATAAACAACAAGTTGTTGATATTTCTTTTACTTGTTTATTATCATACAACATTACACGCATTGAAATTGATTGCAATGATTATTTTTGTTGTAATGAATGTTAATACAATGTTGACAGATGGCCAACAGGATTTAAGAGCCGTAGTAATCCAGTCCAGAACAAAATAATTTCTTGGAAGCACTTTTTTTTCAAAAGTATATTTTTGTAAAAAAATTTTAATATTTTCCCTATAAATGTTAAGTCATCCAAACATTGTACAAGTATTTAAAAGAATTTAAAACAATAGGTATAAATAATCAATTTTCTAGTATATATTTGATAACATAAAATTACTATTATACTATTATACTATTATAGCATGTACATACTACAGCGAAGTTATATTTTCTCTTTTATATACCTATATGCACCTAATTTATAAGAAAATATATTCTGTTTATAATGTTTCAGAAATGTCTGATCGGAAGTAATAACCTGCAGTAGATACATGCAAAATTCTAGACATTTTCTTTGACAAAAATAACAATAACACACTGCAATATTCGTATATACGTAAGACACTATTGAATATTTGTATGGGTATAATTTGGTACGCAAAACCAATGTTTTATGATAATAATAATATGCGTGCTATATTATAGTTGGTGTACGCCAGTACTTAATTCATAATATTTCTTTGATGTCTAACTATACAAGAAATAGCAGTCAACAAAATGGTGAAACTAAAAAAGAGTGTATTATGATTGTTTTTACGTCCTCCGATATATTTTGATAAAATGATGAAAAACGTGACGTGCATACACATATTACTGTGACTTAATTCTTTGGGGATTTCGTGTGAGTTTCCATTCGAGCGATTAAAAGAAAACAATTAAAAAAAAATATATATAGTAATAATAAAAGAATACTGAGCATAGGTAACATCACAACAAAAGGGACAATGCAGTACACTGACAACGGAATTTCAAAACGTTCAGTACAATAATAAAACAATAACATCGAAACGTATTTTTAGTTCCTAAATCAACTATATCCACACGTTTTTATCTTTTTTTTAACGATATTGTTTTCAAAAATAATTATCTGGACCGAAAATAATAAGTTATTATAAATATTTACTGCACTTGAAGAAGAACTGCACACTGCGGTTAACACCTACATAATTGTTTACGAAAAAACAACGAAGATTAAATATATAAACGTTTTAAGCTCACATAAATACTTATTAGTTTTTTTTTAATCACTGAAGTGATTGATTTTTATTTTTTTGCCTTTATTACAAACAAAAAATAATAATTTTAATATGTTATGTATACTGTATAGTGTGTAGGTATTAAATAATTATAAATTTTAAACCTGATACACGTAATATATAATTGAGGTATATTGAATTATAAATATACTCGTACATGTTTACCGGACTAAAAATACCATATTTATATGGTTGAAGGATGCTTTGTATGGTCACAGAAAAAATGAAAAATACGTACTGTATATGTACTATTCCAGATAGAAAAAAATTATATTACATTATTATAATTATTACAAATATAATTAGGTAGTTTCAATTAGACATATAGTTTAATTGTAAGTTTTAAATAGAAATAAATTCATCATACGTGTAGATTTCAATTAACACATGAAAAGGAAGTAAGATCTTGATTGCACTGATCTCAATCGTGATTTTGATTACGCAAGTTTGATCTAAAGTTTTCAGTAATCTTATCGTATTTCATCTTTTAAAATACATTATTCAGTTTATTTTCACTGAATAAAGTGTATCCGCAGTATGCAAATTAAACAAAAGATAGCACAAAATGACCGTTTACCTATTAACTATTTATATAGAGTTATTATTTTGATAAATTTACTCGTGAGCTATATTATATGATACGCGTTTTCTATTCAGTTCATATAAGTTATATCCGATTTTTTCCATCTCGATATAATATAATATAATCTATTTATATAATGTGATTAAAGAAGGGGTAAAATCAGTGACGTTGAGAAATGTATGTAAACCGCGTGTACCAAAATATCGTCCAACTCTCGATGATTGATAAATCATTGCGACTAAACGTGTGTTAAGCTAAGCCGAATCCCATGAATGTATCATAATAACTCAAGACCAAAGTAATCAGAGCACAATTTATTCAAGTATAACTATAATGTATATATAGGTAATATACGACATTGTATCTAATATTGGTGTAAATGTGTACCTTTTATTTTTTCAAAAACGTTGACTGTGTCTGTGTGCGATCGACAAACGTTTGACAAATATTACAATTTACAACGAGTTATTAAAATTATTCGCAGTTTCCAAATTTTATCCTAATTTAGGTATTTATGTACAATTTAGTACACTAAAATCAGGAATCGTTATACTAAATGTTTATGCAGACCATTTATAAAACTTCCAATAATACAATTTACCATACATTTTAAAATAGAAGAATAATAAAGAATTTAAGAACTACAATCTCTCTTTTTTTTTTTACAATATTACTTTAATGAAAAACCAGTAAATTTTAATTTGACTTTAATAAATAATTGAATTTTTCATTTAATTTAAAATGTCATGTTCCTGAACTCAGGAATGACATTATCGAAATTTATTGTAGAGTCGATTTGTTTTCCATAGATAAAAAGCAATATAATTTTATAACCGTTCCTCACTTATTGTAAACCTTTGCCATCTATTCAGTAATTTCCAAACTTATTAAATTACTTTTTTTCTTTTTTTAAATGTAGCCTAGGGGCAAGCATATAATCATTCAAAAAACTAATCAATTCTTATTGAAAATATCTATCATCATAACAATCAATACGAGTGTCCCATACACATTCAATTTTCTAACTAATCAATGATTAATCCGGAATTTAAAATATCAAAATGACAATATTATATTATATCATAAAATATTATTTAATATTAAATAAATATATCAAAATTTTAAAAATTTTAAATTTATTTAAAGGCACCCCTAATACAGTACAATTTTATACTCCAAGCCAACTGGGCGTTTTAAACCCCTTCCTCTTGTAAATGTACTGCACACTGCACTTATACTCAACATTAGGTTTTAATTTTAATTTTATTAACATGCATCATATACGACCAATGAATTAATTCTGTATCAGGAAAAATAAATGTATCTTACACGTCTTGGAAAAATTTTAATTTGTTTTTATACATTTTTCTCTCGCATATATAATATTTTATTTTTATACACAATACTATCAGTTCTAATAATCAAATCATCTAATAAAAACATCAGCACAAACGCTTAAACGAATGGTTAACCTACATAAAACCATGTTATTGTAGCCAATATACCCGATCGTGAAACATACACATTTACTGAATATATTTATATAATAATTACTATTTTTCAGTAAGAAATTAACTCAAAACTATACTTCGTTTAAAATAGATAAACATTTTAAATTTTTCATATCATAATTGTAGGTAATAAAACAAAAAACAAATTGAATATTTTAATATTAAATTTTAATTTATCATTAATAGTAAGTAAGTAAACGTAACAACCTATGTGTAAAATAAACAAATATTGTTTATATAATATAATTATACTTTACAATTGTTAAAACTATAAAAAATTTATTCAATTTTACTTATCAAAATATATAGTATAGTGACTTGTTAACGATTTGATACATCATTAATTATTTTTAAACAGTATGAAAGTGTATTAGATCAATATTGAAGAATTTATCAAAACATTTCAATTTTAAATAACCCAAGATGGGATAGCCATCCAAAATATCTACTGTAAATTATTGATAAACAATAAAATATATACAGTAAATAAATAAAAGCGTTGATATAATAATTTCAATAATACACACGTATCGAATATATAATATTATATAATATATTCATTGGTCAACACATATTTTAATACTTATAAGGTATGTTTAATGGTTTTATATATAATTTGAATATAGTTAATCGTTTATATTGATTATCTAAACATTAATTTAAGCTTTCTTACTCAGGGTAATTATTATTTATAATATGACAGGGAAACAACTCCTAAAATCATATTATACTGTATTTTATAACCCGTTCAAAAGCAACTCGCTTGTAATTAAATTTTGCTTATTATAAATGCAATCGTTACATAATTTATTGTTTCATTTATAAACGCAGTCCCTAAAAATATATTCGTTTCAACTTAACGGTTTTCCCCAAAGACATTTTTTTTCTAACTTCTGAATCCTTTAGATTTCTGGCATTCCCTTGTAATTTCCTTTTCGCCATGTCTACAAGACTTATCACATGTATTTTTTTTTTCTTTATAACTTAAAGTTTTTTGTTCTTGATAAATATTCATTTTTTGTTGTTAATATTTTAAAAATACCCAACACTGGCAAAACTACTTTGTTTATACAGGTATATAATTTAAACAGTTTAAATTACTGCTAAGATATTATACTTTATAGTTAAAATCTCGTAAAAAAAAAAAAAAAAAAAATGTATATATGTATTAACAGTTCACACACGTATATAATTCTTTAATTTATATCATTGTATTTTCCTATTATATTTTAAAATACATAAAAATTATATATTGCTTAGATATTTATTTAATGTTATAAGTATAGGTAAATATATATAAATATTTTTTTAAAGAAAGGTTTTTCATTTAATGTGTATACTTCTAAATCCAATCTTTGTGATATTTTTAATTTTTATAAATAGTTTTGGAATTTAATTTTCAAGTATACATTATTGAGTCTCCAAATAATACATTACCTTTTCAATATTACTCAATAATTTCGATGAGTTGTTGATCAATAACTAATAAACTGGTTCTTAAATCTGAAATCTCGTGAACCCATCTAAGTAAAATCATTTTACTAATATACAATCTGGTATGTCTATGCTAATATATATGTATATACTATATATATATATATATATATATATGAGACCTAGATAATATTCAACAATTTCAGAATATTAGTTATAATCAATAAAATCACTAATATTAAACCTCTTTATTTTAAACGTCATATAAATTTGTGTTTTTTAAGTAAAAACAGTACAAATGGCTATAATATTTTATAAATGTTTTCATAATCGACCAAAATCATACAAATTTACTCATACTGTTCGTACTATTTTGCCTATCAAGCAATTCACGTTATACATTTAAGCATAGCTGGTGTTTTAACTATAATAAAAAATTAAATAAATCGTCACAAATGAAATACCTTCTTTATCAAATTAAATCATTAGTAATCACCATAAGCTAATTTTTTTATTCAAATAACTAGCTTGTAGTATTCTTTAAAAAAAAATGCATGTATAAATTATAGGAAATTTACATCTCTTAAACTCATAATTACATCGATGTTGGTTATTCATTAACTATAGTTTGTTTAATAAATAACAAATTATTAGTAGGTATTACAAACCTGCAAAAATTTATTTGAAAATATCTTACTTTAATATAACTATCCAGCTTCATTAAATTGGGAAAACAAATATCAACTTGTATTAAATTAATAATACTAAGTCAACTTAAAAATGATCTTTATTGCGTTCCTTTATATGATAAAAAATAAAATTTGATAGTTCCTACTGTAAACTCTTTGTCCTCCTACAATCTATTTCGATAAAATCCTTGGAAACATGAATAACTGAGTCAATTGTTCCATAATATAGTTGTTAGTATATATAGTTAGTGTCCCCGTTCTGTAAAAGATATGGCAAATCTGTTTACAAAACATCTAACTCGTCATAATTTTAAACATACAATCGAATAGATTATTATTGATAGAATTAAACAAAAATACAAAGAAACATTAATTTATTACTATCGTATTTTGAAAACAATATACCAAAATATATTACTATTTATTATTTTTATTTTAAGTGGTATAATATATCAAATCATACTTGAATTATTTCTAAAATACATTGAATGTTGCAATATTATAAATGTGTATATTTTAAAAACGAATTTCTAGTACCCATAAAAAAATATCTACATGTGTTAAAAGTCAGCATTTTTTAAAATTACTTGGGTACGTTAACACAAATTATTCACAAGGACCTTTGGTATAGGTACTGTAATTATCTAATACTAGTAACAGTAACTAACTATACGTTTAATAAGGTAATTGTTTGAAAATAACAATGTAATTATTAGTGTGGTTTTTTATTTCGTGCCAATATAATACAGTGCAAATAATTATACATATAACGAATGCGAATGTTAGAAAAAATAATTCATTATTTCTTTTTTATTTCCAAAAGGATACTGTCATTAATTCTTGGATTAATGTCGTTCACGCAGATTTGTCGAATACAACAGGCCATGCTGACGACGGGTTTCGTTCATTAGTCAAAACGTTTTAATGAATAACCGAGATGAATGCTCGAGGGGAGGGGGCGTCGCCTACTGTACCCTGTGGTTGGTATAGTAATCATTACATTCTGCAGCGATTGATGTTCTCGTTTTGAACCCTTTAAATAATGTGCAAAATTATTGCGACGCCATATAGTTTACCGTCGCGTTTTACGAGTAATTTGAGCCAAACCAAATATCTAGTATGGATATACTTATTTCAACATGTGAATGAAAAAACTATGTATTTCAGAACTTATAATTTTAATTTTTTTTTAATTTTTCAGGATAACGATAAATATTACATAAATTCTATAAGTCAATTAATACAAAATGCTTGTAATACATTCTATATGCATTATGCATATTATTTTTAGTAGTAATTCTCTTCGTCGATGCGTTCATCGCATTTGTACACGTTTGGAAAACAAATAAGTTCAGTTCGAGTTGACTGACTTAATGTGTAGGGACATTTTGCTACTATGTCTCTTGTGGGTACACTCCAAACATTGAAAAGTTCTGGTGAACTAGACGGCCACGAAGTTTTCAGGATATTGCTTGTTCCGGTAACTGAAAACCCTGAGTCTGGAGTGTCTGGACGGTAATTATCCGGAACTTAACGAGTCTTCCAGAGGCATAACTGTAGGAAAATAGTTGGCAATGCACTAACTTTACGGATGTAAATATATAATCCTATATGGAAGTTGCAACGGAACTACGTTCAGCCGCAGTAACAGTGACGCTTTCTCCCAAACTGTTACCCAATAAAACAATGCAATATTTGATTTGAAAAACTAGCATAATCTATATAAATGAAAAACAATACTATACAATAATATGTACAACTTGGATTCAAAATATATAAAAAGTTTACACGTTATATGATAATTAAATAATGATAACAAGACTGCTAAATACAATAACCTATTTCAAATTTCAATGTTCGTGATTTATCTCACTTATATAAATTGTGAAACAAAACTTTATTCTAAATATAATCCTGAAATTGTTAATAAATAAATACATTAAATCCGTCGGTTAACGTGTTACTAGCTTAACTAAATATTAAGTTAAAGTTTTTGAAAGCTATTTCATTTAAATACCGTTTTGTTTAAAAAACTGAACGAATTATTAATTACTTCAGAAAATAAAATATAATACTTATTAGTTATTACTTATTAAAAAAAAAATGTTGCTTTGACAACAGTCACTACAAAATGTAATGATCATATTAAAATGTATACATTTTTAATTCTTATTTATTATTAAATTAATCATAAATTATTTAATATTCATTTGATAGTTTGTTATTTCACTAACGTTTTAAACTTTTACATTGACCGATTGATTAATAAAAATACAAATAAAAACTGTTTAATATGAATTTATTATTATTATTATTATTGATAAGTATTTACAAGTTTGTTTACTTATTAAAAAAAAATTGTATTTCAGTTTTATTAGATAATATGTTACAACTTGAAATTAAAAATTATATTATATTATATAAAATTAAAATTTTATTATATTATATTATATTATATTATATTATTTTAAATTCATATATTTTAATGTATGTACTTATTTTTTTTTTAATAAATAATAAAATAAATTAATATATTATTAGTATTATTATTGTTATACACTTTGGCGCTTTATTCGTGAAATACATCACAAGTCCTTAATTAATTTAAACTTCGCAATTTTTATTAACGATAAGCCGAGGTACTTAATTATACGTTTATTTTGAATTATTTTAAAACATCACAGTTATTCTAAACATTCACTTATTTTGATTTACAAAAGTAATATCTTATATTTTATAGTATAAAAAAAATAAATTTAGACTTTTATTTATAAATTTTCTTTTTAATTCGTATTTCTGAAAGGACCAAATACTTTATTTTATTTTATTTTAATATAGTTATTGTAAACAAATGCAAAATCGTAGACTTTAAAATACTTAATCATTATTAGATTATTTTTTTACGATTTTGATAGTAAACGTATCTAAATGTTAAAAGCAAACAAACTTCATTGAACTATTATATTTTGTTTAAATTGCTTTGTTATAAGTCTGGTGAAATTAAACGTCAAGGCTGAACTACATAAGACCATCACGTAACATAACGTACGCACTCGAGTCCAAGTGTCCGACAATTTATTATCTTCTTTATAGCGAAGTCCTATAGAAAACGGCACATGATGCAGCAGCAGCAAAAGCAAACACTTGTTTTGGTGTGTAATTAAATTCTGTTCGGCCGTAAGTTTATTGGAACACTTTAGATACATAATATCCTAATTGTACCGAACTATGAGCAAGTGGGATGGTGAGATGATGGTGTGGTGCGTTTAAAATGTCTTCGCAAAGTTAGATTATCACGGCAAGCCCAGGTGTTTCGGCGAGAGCGTCTCGTCGTAGATAAAACCCACTGCTGCTGTGGTAACTGTGAAGGGATCCAGTCCATTCCCACCCCCTTCATTATGGGGACCGAATAATTTATATGTGCGTAGCGTCGTAGCCGTTATGTGTATTTGGCGAGAGGGTGCGAGTTTAATAAGGGACCAAGCTCCTGGCAATATTCCTCCTTATAACATCCGCGCGTACACACACATACATAGTGATGTTGGTAAAGAGAGAGATAGAAAATAAGTGCAGATTGAGAGTAGACAAGGAAGAAATATAGAATGAGAGAAAGAGAAAGTAGTATGTGGGGGTGAATGCGAGATAGATGTATAGGAACAGAGAAAACTGTACAGTAGAAATAGAATTCACGTTAGTCTGCGTCTGTATGTACGTGCGTGCGTGCATTCCCCTTTCGGTCGCTCATAAAAGCCACCCTAAAAAGCTCAGGCGCAAGCGCCGCACAACCCCTACACTTATTTTTTCGTATACCCTATATATGCCATGGGGCAATCTTAACCATGTATACCTTGGAAATATCGCTGGAAGTCTACGTTATAAGAAATTTCACTCCACCGAACTTATTCAGACTACAGAGTGATTGTTGTAACTGCACTGTTTCCCATCTATACCAACTTATTATTTTTAAACGCTCTCCGGGTTTTTATGAACAAATAATGTTTAAAGATTAAAATCAATTTCATTTTAACAATACTCGTCTTGTGCGAAAAAATCGAAATCACACATTGGTTCTTGATTTATATAATCAAGCATGTCTTATATAAAAATACATAAATATTTATGAAATATATGTGACATTATTTTTAAATGTAGCTTTCAAATTAAAGCTTTTAGAGTGAAATATTTGTTTGATCAGTTCTTTTTTTATGACATTTAGTCTACGAAATTTTCAAACGTCTTGTATATCTAATATATAACCAAAAATTAATAATTGGTAGGATTTATAGGTTATTTATAAATATTAAAATGTACACAAACTTACTTTAGATTAAGGTATATATGTATATATACATATTTGAAAAATAATTCTAAACAATAAAATGTATTATTTATAATATGAGTCACTTAGTTTCGCGTGTTAGACATTAGTAGACTATTAATAATATTTCGTTTTAATACCCAGTTGCATATTGATTTTATACAAACTTTTAAATTTTAATAAAATGTATAACATTTTATCACAGATAAAATAATAATCTTTATGTGTCTTTAAACCACTTTTTAGTCATTATTGATTAATGGTTATAAATATTGTAAAGTGAAGGTAATAAAGTTTTATACTCGTAGATTTATCTACAAAATATTTTATCGAGTTGATACAATTATAATACGTCTAGTGAAGCTAGTGACATGTTTAAAAATTAAAATCAAACATTTAGAGTTGAATTTTTTAATGAATATTTCAAATCAGTATTATTGTTTAATTTTAAAATAGAAAAAAAATCACTTTAAAGTTTGCATTCAAAGTCATTTGTTACAATTAATAAATTTTTAATTAGTAATTAATTGCTATTTAATTATTATTATTTAAAATTACTATTTTTTTTTTACTTTTTTGAGTGAAAACATACATTTTTAATTTCATATTTTGAGACAGAATATTTTTGATTAATAGTCGTAAAAATTGAAATTTGGAAGAGTAGTTTATAAGTTATGACATATGACTTTTAAATATTTAAAGCTTAGACCGAGTGCTTACAGGTGAGATAAACATTTTGCGGTGTATCTCCGTACTATTCCTCTCCGCTAACCTAAAACTTAAATACTTATAACTCATGAACTATTTTCGTTTAAACAAATAATTAACTATAAAAAACTATAATAATAAAAATATTTAATGTTATTTTATTTCGACTGGAAATTATGTAAAAAAAAATATTTTCATAAACATTAATAAATTTTTAAATATAATGAGTGTTCGATACAATAATTAGCCTGTATATTCCGACAATATACAATCACCAGGTACTATTATGACAAGTTTATAGCTGATTAGACACTATATAATGTAAATTTGTTGTGCAAGATTCTATCGTATACACATCAATGTGTGTGCATAAGCTATTTACAGAGAATTATAACGGTGTGATGTATATAACACACGGTTGTTGACTGTGTGGGCAGATACTGAATAATATATTATACTATTGTTGTGATAAGTTAGAAGCCAATAAACAGAGTGAAAAAAAATAAAAATGATCAGCGGTGCCGCAAAAGTACACATAATACTTTTGATAAACTAGCTGGTGAATAAGCTTTACATTTTTTTTTTAAAACAGCTGTTCAAATTGTGAATAATATTTCCGATATGACCGGGGTATATCATCGCGGAGAAATGATATGAACTGCGAGGTATAATAATATATTATCACAATATACCTACTATATTATTACGTATATCGACTATCGGTGTATTACTACTAAGGTTTTGGTCTCGACAGTTCGTTTTCAATATCGTTATCGAGATATGTACAATAATATTCGGTGGATACACAATTTTGTGACACGCACTAATCAATGCGTATTACATAACAGTCGACCGAAGAGCGCACAAACAACCGCATAATAATATTACGCTTAATTTGACGTCGAGAGTCGACACGATATTATCGTATTGAACATTTCCTCTAGTATCTTTATTGCGAGTTATTCTTGCAAATCTAACTGCGATCGTCGTGACGATTACGAACCATATACCTATTATATATGAATACATTATACGATACTATTATACACGTTTAAAGGGCCGGATCGACTCGGCGAGTTACCGAGTAAAACTCCGGTGCGGGCCGCTAAAAATTTGGGCCGGTGACGAGTGTTAAGTCGTACTTTTTTTTTTCCCCCCCCTATAACAACGACGAGTTAGCGCAAACATTAGTAGAAAACAAAATTGAATCGAATCATCGAACCGTACCCACGGTAGCTGCGTATAGCTATAACCAAACGTTAGAAATCCTTAAACTCGGTGGACCGATACCTTGCCAGTCCAGCGCTGCACGCTTTTGTACAACAAAAACGCGAGCGTGTACGCACAGCTCGGGAGCCACCGTAAAAAAAGTTCGGCCCGAGCCCTACTGCGGGCGGCGGTGGCGGCGACGGCGGCGGCGAAGGGATGGGATGCGCCGCCGACCGGGTTTTTGACATTGAACTTGGGCGACGCGTCGCGCACTCCAGAGTCGTGCTTTGTGCAGTCGACACGCCTTGAGAGTGAGAAGACGTTCCGCGCGCGTGATAATATTATACTATTATTATTATTATTATTATTATTATTATCATTTGTTGTTCCTATCACTGTTATTATTTTTGTTATCATTATTATTACTATTATTGCTATTATTATTGCGCCGCTGCCGGCTGTTTTATTAATCGCGTATCGCTCTCTGCTGCGGTTTATCGGGATTTTCTTTCGCTTTCCCTTCCTTCCCCCCCCCCCCCCCCAGTCATCGCTCGTTTTCGTTAACATTTACCGTGGTCCATCCCATTTACCCCACTTGTGTGCGCACGCGCTAACTTTTCGTTGAGTTATCGGTTGTTTTTTGTTTGTTTGTTTGTTTATTTTTTTTTTTTTTTACACGTCATTGTTTTTAATCGTATATTTTACGTCTATTTAATAATAACTAATAACTAATAATAAGTACCATACCATCGGAATTCATTACTACAGTCATCCGTATCGCGTTCCCGTTTCATCGCTTGTTGTCTTCCATTTCGTCCGTCGTCGATATAGGTAAGTGTTTTACAATCATTTTGTCACTGATACAATTGTTATTATTTAAATAGTATTATACAGTTATATGATACATTACCATACGAAAGAGTGCACGTTACAACAGCTTGTTGTTTGTGACTATATTATGGGCCAGCAGAAGTGGTCTTAAACGCACAAAAATGTCGTCACGCTATTTACACAACGGTAAAATTGTATTAAAACATTTTCTTTAATTAAACTGTTTTTCGTAATTATCCCAATTGCGATTAAAATAATTTTACTGATAAAATGTAAAAAAATATCAGCACGGACTGTTAATAACACAGATGACGGATAAAAATTTGAAAAAAATTAAAAGTCTTAGAAATAATTGATTTTGTCAATTATAATGGTTTTTGCGAGACTTAAAAATGTACAAATATGTTCTCGTTATCTATTGCAATATTATTACGATATAAATGTGATAGATACCTCTATATATTATTATCTTTCTTTCGTTCTTGTACTGAGTACAATCATACAACAGCTGTCTGCCTAACCTCCAAGTCCACCTCAGAACGACGTCTACCTTATACCACACACAGATAGATATTACAAATAGCGTTATTGCGTTAAGTATAAACATGCTACTGTAAAATTGTTTGCGTGTATGTGATCGGGAATGTCGGGAAAATCGTTAATATGTACTGTGAATTGGTCTCATAAAAATTAATATGGATTGTACTTGTAAAACTAAATGGAAAATCAAACATTGATGCGTCATACTATTATATTTCGTATTATATTATAAGTAAATAATGCATATCATTCGTTATCAGTGCATAATATTATCCCATGCATAATATTATCCCATGCATAATGTTATAACATTGTCATAAAATTTTCAACAATGAATAATTAAAACGGATGGTTCATTACTCTGTTGAATTCCAATGATCTCGAAATGTATTTCATTTATACAATTTATTTTTTATTTTAATGTTTTAGATATTCTATTACGAAGAAAAATGATGACACCTATTCACATTATGGTATTATGTATAAATTATGTTTAGATTTATATTATCATAAATTCATAACATTCATAACAACATTGACAACGCATACATTTTTTATTCTTATTTTATAGAACAAATTAATGTATCTACACAATTAATAATTTATAAACTTTATTATACATAGGTACATCGATTCGGTAAAACATTATTTCTTTATTGAAGGAATCATTTTTATATCACATAAAAATATAAAATCAAATCACTAAAAAATAGTGTACAAAAAGTGTAAAAAGTTTAATGTACTAACGTTTTAATATAGCATACTATTATCATTTATTTCTTATAAACCTATAAATGTATACATGACAATAAAATTTCACACGAGGATGAGTACGTACCTATAATATTATATTCTATTAAATGCATTGTTTATTTTTATTTTAATGGAATAATTTTTTAATATATTTTTTCATGGTTATTTTCCTATACAATGTTCAATACTTGCATGCAACTTTACCATATATTTTTATAAACATTTTTCAAACTGTGTTAAGCAAGATAGAAGTTATTATAACCATCATAAGACTCTAAAATATTGAAAAAAAAGTTTTTTTACAAATTAAAAACTCATTAAGTTCAATTAAATTCAAACTTTTTAACTAAAATAAAAACCTCGAATAGATGAAATTTAAAAAAATGTTCCGTTTTAAATAAGCAAAATTATGAGTACTGCAAAGTATAGATAATATGAAAAATAAAATACTTATTTAATTAACTACATAATTTAATTAGTACCAAAAAAGGGCTTCGCATAAAATTGGTTAAAAATATTAAAGTAATCTAAACTTTAAAGTTTTAACTAAAAATAATCCTCAAACAGTGACAATTACAAATATTTACTTACAGAATTTACTTTTTGACATTTATTTTACATTATATAACAAACAAGTAAAACAAAACCCTGATTAAGTTATTGATTATAATACCTGATTTCTGTGAATTTGGTACCTATTTATAGCATATAGTTACATAATATTATGTATTGTTTAGAATACTAATTATTCTAGTAATAATAAAATTGACATATCATTATAATTAATTGATTTTCGCGGTATAAATATATTTAATAAATGTATTGATTAAATAAAACAAAACCTAATAAGTAACAATTTATAAAAAATAAACGTATTCCATAATCATTATTTATAAGCACATGTGTACCTATTTAGATTGATACATTGTGATTCCTATGCATTTAAGCCGTTTTAGGTCCCTATATTTAATTATTTCCCAATTAATTAAATTTCTAACGTTATATAAGTATGAATAGTAATAGCAACTAACTATAAAATTAAAATCATATTTTAAAATCTAAACAATTTTCATAAAAATTTTAAATTCTCATAACAGAATACTATTGCTTGACATGTTCATTCTTTAATTTCTTGTCGTCTGTCATCTTTTGAGAAATTATATATCTCATATTTTAACCTAACCTAACCATATATACCTACTTATACATCTTGTACGTACAGATGTCTGTTGATTATTGAGAATTTGAAATCTCTTTTAATATAATATATTAATATACTATTATAAATTATGTATGATCCAAAGATATTATTAACAATCCTATTTAAATTATGAAAATCAAAATATATTTGTAGAGAATTTCTCTATGAAATATAAAATTAAATCCAACAAAAATGATTAACTTGTTTTTATTAATTTAAATATTATTTCAAACTTTGTGTTATATGTATAATATACACTAATTATACCTAAAAATATACTTTTGTGAACAATAAGTTTTTAAATCAACATATATTGTTATGTAATTAATTAGCAGTTTATGTAAATATTATCTATGGTATAATTAAAATAAATTCAACTGCAGGTAATTACGTTAATAAAGTTTGTAATATGTATGCTTACCTAATAATTTGATATGAAAACAATATACAACATATTTATTGAGCTCATTAAAATTATTTAAAAATTATTTATTCTAATCCAAGTATACTTAAAATTTATTTTAAAACGCATTTAAAACGAAATTGTGTAAAGTATAAAATTTGGTTTATTAATATTATTTGCTCCGACGACAACCGCATTCACTTATTTGTTATTTGCATAAGTTATGACATAAGTATTTACTCAAAACCACTTCTACCTGTACGCGATGTATACGCGTATTTCATTTTAGAAGATCTTGACATACTCATACCAGTCTTACCTAATTTTCAGTATAATATTTGTTTTAAACATAGTATAAATATTTTTTTACGTTGCCTCGTTGATAACAAATATTTGTTAAATTCAATTGTTAAAAAAACAGCATGATAAACAATTTTAAACAAAACAAACCATGCCTTTTGTATAAATTATATTTAAAAAAATGTTTGTTATCTTTTATAACCTAAAGATAAATAACATTAAAATAAGTACAATTAAGTTAATTGTACATATATGTGCCATTAATAATATATTCGTATATTTTTTTTCTTTTAAAAATTTAAATAAATTGTAATTGATAATAAGGTAAATTATTTTAAAATGTATTATCTGAATTTAGATTCACACTAGGGCCTGAATTTAGGAAAGGGCTGAGTGGGCTGAATCCCATTTTATGATATTTAAATTAGGATACAGGAAAAATATTTTATTTATATTTACACAATACACATATATAATTAAATATAAAATGATATTGAACTTTACTAGGACATATAAAAATTTTAATTTTACTAACTAATAAAAGACGTATTTACATTTATTAACAATGAATAATTTCTAAGAATCTAGATAGGATAGGACTTTAAGTCGTCCCTGATGATCAATTTGCACCGTCGATTTTAATAACTAATTATACTAGTAAATGTGTTTCTAAAATAAATACACATGTGGGTTTGGAATTATACGTCAAAATTTCGTAGTTCTTCGCATTTATCTCGTTTTTTAGATTACAAACAGCACTAGTAAAAGATCATTCTCTAATTTAAAGCATATGAAAAATAGATTCCGTACTTCTATAGACTGAGATAGGCTCAATCAACTACCGATAATTGAGCTCTGAGTCAAATATTTAAAAAAAAAAACTTGATTTTCAAAACATTATTGATAATTTTGTACAAATAAAATTTAGAAAAGTTCCAGGCATTTAATTTTAATTACTTGACATTATTATTTCACTTAAAAAAAGGAATTGTGTGAACAATTTTATTATTTGCTATTACACTTTGTAGACCTCTTCTAAGAAAATTATATGTTATATCAAACGTATAATTTAAGATTTAACAAAATAATATGAAGAGCATTAGTATTCATGTACAAATAATTATCTCTTTAAAAAATGTATATAGTATTGTTTTTGATTTAATTATTTATTTCAATAATTATTATAATAACATCAATACCACAGAACAATATTTGTTTTTAATTACATCATTCTTTTCCAAACGAAATCTCTCATAACTCATAAGTATTTTTTTTAATTATATCGAGATTGATTTAATTTATGAAATTGTCAATTGACCTAAAAATATAAAAACTCTAAAAATTTTCCTAAGCCGATCAATTGTACAATTCGTCTAGACCGGTCGAAAAACTATACACATTATATCCATCACACATTAAAAAAATAATAATAAATAACAGTGTCAAATGCAAATGGTCGGGAGTGAAAATGTATTTCTAAAATATCATATCGAATTATACGTGATAATAATATAAACTAAAGTGGTTTACACAATAACCTGCTTTTGCTTTTTTTCTTTAAATAAATTTGATTTAATGGAAGTTAACAATAGATATATAAGATGTATTTATATTTTTTATTTCTATGAAAATTCCTATAATGAATAAGCTAATTCAAAAAAAGTTAAAATCGTCGTTTGAAACAATAAAACATAATATAAATATATATTTAAAAAAAAATCCTTCCCCCCCCCGTTAGAAATTTCTGTGTACACGACATTACAACTTACATGACCTGACCTGTTGGGTGAACCAGTAACGAACACACTAGCCCTCGGCAAGATAGCAACTATACTATACTGTAGGTTCACCGGTAAAAATCGGTTTCACGAATTTTCAATAAGACTAAAAAAAGATAATTGTTTTACCACTTGATTCCCAAAAAAGGCCTACTCGTAATAAACAGGAATTAAATTCAATATAAATCTTGTTTCTTTTCCTGCAGATAGCCAGACACATGTTGGCTACCTATATCAATGCTATGATATAGAATATAAAACAATCGATATCAATAAAAAAAAAAAAAAAAAAAACA
The DNA here is from genome assembly GCF_002803265.2 of Melanaphis sacchari. Taxonomy (NCBI): domain Eukaryota; kingdom Metazoa; phylum Arthropoda; class Insecta; order Hemiptera; family Aphididae; genus Melanaphis; species Melanaphis sacchari. The sequence goes on from NW_020271335.1 coordinate 5,846,054, forward strand.
ATTGTTATTCGTGAAATATTACTAGCAAGTAATGATAATTTCGAAAATATATTTTGGATTTCAATCGAATTATTGAATTATGATTACTCGTACACACCTATAAACATGTTATAAATGCGTCGTACTCGTTGTTCTCACTTATTTTGCGGACCTATATCTACGACTGTATTGAATCGTTAAATATTGTGTAATATCGTATTTAAATCGTTCGACAATAATGCTAATAATAATAATTATTATTATTGGTCATTTCGATCGGTTATCCGAGACATCTGATCACGAAAATAATTATCAATAAGTAACTCGTCTGAAATACCATATCATGGTGTCATAAATCTTGGTGTCCATTGGTTACGTAATAATAATATTATAGTCGGTCACTCGCAAATATCGTTTACGGACGTGACAATGGTTCGGTGATGGGATGAAAAACGTAAACGTATACTACTACACGATGCACATGGACGAAAATCGGCGGTGATCGATTTTTTTACCGTAAATAATAATTATTGCGCCGCAACCATACTAAATACATCATCGGAGTCTGCGGTAATAATAATAATAATAATGATTATTGTCCGGACGCAATTTTCGTGCCGATTACGATTCGGCGCGGGACGCACTATAATAGCGTCATAATAGTACGATATAATATTATGACCGCCGCGCGTAATGTATCGGACGCAAAGCGCGTGTGGGACGACGGCGCGCGCGCTTGTATACAAAGAGAGACGACCTTGGCGGCGGCAGTGGTCTTGTTTACGCGGCCGTTGCACATCTCGCGTGCGTTTTATTATCGCATATTATGATAGGTATATAGGTATACAGAATATAATACTCGGGTAACGTAACGTACCTACGTCGCCGGGACGTGCACACATGGCGTTCCTTTTGTACTTATATATTTATTTATTTATTTATTTATTTATTTATATCCAACTTGCCGCCGCTGGTCATCCAACTCTGTTACCGATGCCGCCGCCGCCGCCGTCGGTCGTCTATGCGGCGCGGTGCAAATGTCCAAGAGACAGCAGCGGGCGGACCGGCGGGCGATGGGGCGACGGCGTGGGGTCAACTCACGCGTCGCGGAGACGAAGGAGATGAAGTAGGAGAAGGAAGAGGAGGAGCAGGAGGAGGAGAAAAGAAGAAGAAGAAAATAATCTAAACTCGCGAGCGGCGGCGTTGACCGGGTTTTGTCGTGCGGCTGCGGCGGCGGCGGAGGTGGGTGACCTTGTTGCCTTGCGCGCGCGCGCGCGTTCTCGCTCACACACAGCACCTTCAGCCGCCGCTGTATAATAATTGGATTGGCTGCTCACGATAAATCAACCTGAGCTCTCTCACGGTCGTGACGGTGAGATCTCATTATAATACACTCGCGCGCGCGCGCACACACACACACGCACACGTATGACTACGCGTAAAGTCTTTGACTCGACTGCAGACAATGCACAACGGTGGCACAAGTTTTTCGCCGCCCCCCCCCCCCCCCCCAAACGTAAGCTCGATGAAACTTTTCCGTGGATCGGTGCGACTTCGTCGCGATATTGAGCTAGATGAGACTGTTATCACGTCGATATCAGCAGGACCCCTCCGAAACGGAGCGAGAGAAACGACACTAAATCGTATAGTAATATTGTGTCCGCGAGTGAACGCCCGCGAAAAGGTTGTCGAGTCGACGTCCTGTGTACGCGCGCACACGACAAGTCGTTTACATCTACAGATATGTATAATAACTACATAGCTAACTGATTATAACTTAAACACTATGATTAAGAAGCCGAAAGCCATATGCGTGGTAGTCAATGTTTTTGTTCGTTATCGCTTTATCTGCAGTTAATATATTTGTGGATTTGGGGCTAAATCTAAATACTTAAATATATTATAAGTACTAAACTGTCTAAACCACTTAGTAAAAAATGCCGATCATTCCCAGGTGGCGGTCGACCGCAGATAATACGCTACAATAATAATATAACGTGATACGCAGAAAATTAAGCTTGTATAAAAATGAATATAATTTAGTATTTACAAATAATATTTTTTATACAATATTTACATGTTGGGTTATTTTGTATCAGCCAACTGTACAATTCCTCAGTACCACAGTGGCCCAGTCAGCCCCTAGTTATATACATTCGTCACACGTAATTAACAAATTTATAGTATATTTAATAATTCTATAATAAATATTTTAATTTATATTATTTTTATAATGATAAAAAATGATAATAATAATTAATGTAAACATTGACTACCACACATATGGCGGTTGACTTCCAAATGGTATGCTAATAAGTTATCTAGTATTGTATATATATATATAAAAACTACAACTGACAACTGCAATAGTATGACTATATTATAGTAGACGATGTTTTCGTAAATTCGAGTTACTAAATAATTTATCCATTTTTAAACGCATTTCGCGATGGGTTAATGACTTGCATCTGGGTGATTATTTGAAAATAAATTAATGCACGATAAGAAAAAAATTATTAACTCGTATGAAATTGACTCATTTCTGTTTGAACTAACTCTTGGACGATAAAATATTATAGTTCTCTATAATTTACCACCACATACTTACCACTATACGATACCATTATCGTGTTTCTTTTTCAATTAGTACCTAAAATCGTAGTATGTTTAGGTACTATACATACCGATATCACATAAAATATTTGTTGATGTATAATTTTAAATTTTAATACTATATAATTTTTATGGTTTAAGGTTAAACAATTTAGTGACTTATCATATTAAACACATATACCTACATTAAAGAGTAAGGTTGATATTATGCTATTTTATAAAAGTTTTCAATTATTTTATTTTTTTGCACTTACATAATATGTACTTTAATATTTATTAATAGTAAAATTATATACTATTATATATTAATCTATGTAATAAATTCCTATTCAATTTTAATTGTTCTCAATCCTAATTTAAATATAATTTATTCCTTGTTATCATAAGGTATTTATTCTTGGTTTATTTAAAAACTCATTGATAAAAATTTCCTATTTCACATGGACCCGCTATACATCTGGTAGAAACCGTATTTTGTTATACCCTCTTCGTAAAATACGTCCTATATACAATATCTATTTATATTATGTACTTATAAATAGGTTCCTTCCAGACCCCAGTACCGCAACTAGATTTTTATAGCCCCAGGACGGCAGACATTTTAATGCTCAAATAATATATAATCTACCCAATCGCCCCAAAATAAAACTAAGACAGTAAGCACGCAGAGCTTATTTTATACTTGATTTCGTCTACTAGATTTATCGCATATTACATAAGGGGTGCCTTCTCTTGACAGGGCGTCGTTTTTCAGTTCACCCACTTTCTCCATCCAACCATCGACCATCGACCAATTCACTTGCGTGCGAGAACTATAGTATGATAATATTAGGTATTACCAATTTCAATGGAATAATATTATGTTAAAAAATAAACTTACGTTAAAATTAAATAAAAATAATTTATTTCAAACAACTGTACCGTACATATTTCTTGTTGCAAGACGTTTAACACTATTCATATTAATTAATACTCATCCCTTCCCATTATAACAAACTACTGAAATAGATATACGTCGTCGATTAATTTGTTCTACGTCATATATAGTATACTACTATGATAATAAACCTAGTATAAACCTGTTTTTTACATATCAAATCAGCAGTGTTATAATATTATGAATTAATAATTATGTACACGTTTTTATAAATTTCAATAATTGATCATTAGATACCTATTGGTTTTTCATACAATATTGTCTCTGTATTTTGTAAACTGTAAGAATTTAAGTTTTTGCGGAGGATGGCATAAAAATAATCAATAATAACAAATAGGTAATAAACAAATAATCTATACCCCCTCTGATTAAATACAAAAATTAATAATATTTCTTACATAACTACATCCTAGATAATTGGCCTAACTAAATAAAATTCAAAAATAAATGAACATCAAAAAAGGATAAAACCTTAACATAATTCACTTCATAAATTAACCTACAAAATAAATTATATAGATATTTAAAAATATCATTACATATAACTTCTGATTTTATCTTTATTTATAGTATGATACATTTAAATATATTAAGTTCGTATTTTAAATATTTATTCTATTCATAAGACATGATTATTTGTATTATAAATAGTATAAAAATTTGTACCTCTCTATAATAGATATTTTCGGTATTTACGTATCTTTTTATATTCAATATAATTTTTACAAAAATATTTATTATTTATTTTATTGAAGTATCTATGTTTGAATAAATAATACATATTTTGGTTTTGTGTAGTTATTTTTTATGGGTTTTCAAAATTAAATTGTTCAACATGTATACTTATATATTATGTATATGCAGCCATATAGATACATTTATAGTTATTAGTTGATGGAATTTTTTGAGAAAGAAAATAAAACAAGTTTCTTTATTTGTAAAAAAAATTCAACAAAGTCATCCATAGATACACCTGTTATCTAATATATACAATAAATGATAGAATTTTCAGGAAAAACGTAACATTTCTAAAGGTCCAATTGGTATGCTAGATGCTTCGTGGATAAAAATTCAATCAAAATCTGTTCGATGCCACAGTCATGTACGTACATATACAATATAAAGAGTAGGTACTCAGCTTTTCAACAAAATGTTTTGATCCTTTAAGCAGTAGGATAAATAGAAAAAAATAAATTCCTCTTTAAATAACTTTCTCTCTTCAGGTGACTTAACATAAATATATCTTAGTTTTATAACAAAAATTGCAATGTTTACTTTTAAAATTGGTTTACATATTTTATTATAAACAGGTACTTACTACTTAATATTCTCATCAATTAATGTACACATAATAAGCCTCAAAATTATAATTATATAATATCATTTCCACTGAAATAGAAATTATACTTTAATAATAGCGATGTATTTTAATAATATTATATACATATAATATTTCTTATGTGGATTGTAGCTTATATATTGTGCTTATATATTTCTTATTGATATTTTATAGTTTGAAATATAAAAATATGTATATATTTTGTATTTAGTGTACAATAATCATTAATCAATACTGGAATATAAAATATAAATCCCTATTTAATGTACCTAATTCATTAAAGAAATCAAATATTATATTACAAAACTATTATAATACTAATTTCTACATTGAATAATATTATTGTTTATAATATTGATATAGAGAAAACATACCTTGATTATAATAAAGCACGAGAAACATTGTTTCAAATAAATTGCGTATATTGTGACAAGTGCCATATTCATATATTTACATCATACAACAAAACCGATTGTTAATTATTTATTTAAAATATGATGATTGATGAGTCATACTATCAACTACCTGTAAAACAATTAACTAAATAAGTTAATGTATAAGCAGAGATATTGATTTCATAGCGCGTAAAGAATTTAAAGTATTATTGACATCAATGACATCTTATGAAACAATTTCATAATGAGTAAAACCAATTTATACCTATTAGGTATAATAATATTTTATACTAAATAAAAAAATGTACATTTAGACAAGTACTTAAATACATACATGGTGATATTCTATATTTATATTTTATTTATAATTACTTAAAATAATTAATTATCATATTTATAGTCGTATTATTTAATTTGATATTATTTTTTTATTTGACATAAACTTAGCCTTACTTATGGGATGGAAATATTAATAATTAGTAGTTGTTATTATTATTATTACCATTAATTGAAGTATTGTATTAAACACTTTAATCTAAAATATAATTTTATAAATCTGTTTAAAAAGTAAATATTATATTTTGAATTTGATAATAAAAATTACTACTTACAGTTTTTTATTTTTTTAAATTTATTTAAATTTTAGTGAAATTAAGTTTTGTTTTAATTAAAAACTTTAAGTTGTCGACTTTAAATTTAAGTTTATTATTTTATACATATTATACAAACTATATTAAAAATGCATATTTTAATTGATTTTATACTTTCACAATACAAAATAATCTAAGTAAGATTCTCAATAATTTATACTTTAGCAATATTATGTATGATTTTTGAAATTATAAGTTATAATTTATATACTTCAACAAAAGCTCACAAATATGTATGATATATATTATATATATACTTATACACTACACAACCTAAGTGTCAAACTGAAACTATATCATAATATAACTACCTACTGTTTATTTAATTTTACCAATCAAAATAACCAAACTTCATATTATAAGCTTTTAACCGGATCCAAAATCCATTTATCCTTTCCATAAATATTGAAAATACTATAATTCAACTAAGTTACATAGTACATAGTACTTAAATTAATTGGTTTTTGAATTATGTATTTAAATTAAATAATAATATTTTATGTATATATATTTTATAATAATATTACACAATATTTCATTATATATTCCTATATCTATCTAGAACATTAATATTTGTAGTATAATATGATTATTTTAAACGCATATTGATGCTTAAAAAAACAATACAAGGAAGTTGTGTACAGATATACAGTACTCAGCAAATCTAGAATACCATCTAAAATGCAATTTAGTAATTGACATTATTAATTTCTTGCTATTAATATTTGAACTAACAATAATTATTAGATGTCTCAAACACAAGTCAAATAAGACATTTTCAGATATGTTTTGACCGTATTAAGTCGCACATTAATAGCATGAATTCAACTATTGTAATAAAATCACTCGATTTTTATTTTATTTAGTTTTTTATAAACGTTTATTGAGGTATTTTGAAGGCCATGTTCTCATTGGCCTCTATTATCGTGTAATTTAAATTTGAGGTTTTAAAACTATTTTGACCTTAGAACCAATACTAAAAAACTTAAAACCACCATAATGATATGAAAATAGGATAAATAATATAATGTGTGTTTAAATTTGTAGCTGATTTATTATTTGTAAATTAAAATATCTGTTAAAATAAATCTACTCATCAAGTTTACAAAAATAGTGTTGGATTTTACTTTATTGGACCATATTTATATTTCTATTATGATGTAATATTTCAATAAGTTTCATTTACTTACCTATATAATTTCTAATACTTTACAATTTCTTCAAATATAAGCTTTAACCTTGCTAGTTGTTTTCACAAAGTACCTTGATTTAGTATAAATCAATCTTTCTTATTTTACCTTCAAAATTATGATTCTAATAAACGAGAACAATTAGTAAAAAAAATAAAAATCAGCTGAGTGACTCCTGTATTAGGCGTTATAGTTTCACTTCACTCGACTTTGATGGAAATTTCACAGGATTACTACCTGTCTCCTTGAGTAAGCGTGTAATTGAAGTATTTATTTAAATATACTACATCAAAAGAGAGAATTTAATCAATTTAAATAGTTGAAATTAAGAATGGTTATAACAATATTTAAGGCATTTTAAATTGTATATATATATATATATATATATATATCGTTATTGTCGAAATACAAATAGATATAATATTTTAAAAATTTAATTCAAATTTTTAATTATCAATTATAACGTCTTTTTCATGAAAGCTTTATAAACTTTGCGTTTTGTATACGTTTCGTATAACCACAAAAATTATATTTTAATTACTAGTCTGTTTAGTTTATTTATTTGGATTAAATTAATTTTTACTTTTTGCAAAATTGAATCATGAAATTATTATCTAAATATCAATTTAAAAAATAAAATAGAAAGTTTTGACTTTTGAGTTTGCAGCGTTTGTTTAACTCAAAGATTTTTTTTTATTTCAATTATATTTTAATAGCATATTATATAATTAGGTAGTTAGAATAGATTTTATAGTTTTGATTTTTCTTGAAAACAATTTGCAAAGTTTTGTATTTTGCAGAAATATTAATAACGTAACTTTGACTATAATTTGCTAAATGTTACAGCGTCATGAAGTATTTAATCCAAGTCCCAGACTTGCACATGAATAACGAGTGACAAACAATTGATGGAGGAAGGCGGATATTAACTTGACAAACTGGTGTTAAAAAAATAACTTAACATAGTTTTGGTTTTAAAGTAACAGTCGTACTAAGGTGGTGGTACTTTTTATTTAGTATTTTAGTCGATACAGTAACCTCGACATAAACCATATTTTAAGATAAAATATTTCTGTGATTTTAAAAATATTATTTTTAAAAAAAATCTGGAGGAGGGATAAAATAATGAATTTATAATACGTCCTTGTTTTCGGCGCAAATAAAACTGAATATAATATGAATTCTAAATCTTGTGTAGTATTTGCTGTATAAACATATTACACAGAGCTATTACGGGAAAAAAACTTGTATGCGAAAATTAAGTCGCCAAGAGGGGTCCTTGTACTCATTCAAGGTTCGAAGACCGTGGCTTGGTTAGATCCAAGACTAATTTGATTTGTTCAATGTCAATGTTAAATCAATTCTGTCAATAATAACTATTCCAAGTTCGTCAACAATTTCTAGATTTTACTAACCATTATATTTTATGGCCGATAGATCATATAATAGATATACATAATTAAAACATAATATAATATTACAATATAATATAATGCACGCATAATATGTACACAGCTATACATATATCACATGTATCACCTCTTTTATTTCTTCAATACTACAGTTTTTCAAAATATAGTTTTTCAAATTTTCAAAAATGCTTAAAGCTCAAATTTTTAAATACTTGAGATTTTTGTACTACTTAAAGAGTTTCCCGTGAAGATACATACTTCGGTTTTCCCTTTTTCTACTAATCTTTAAATATACACAAAATTTCCAAAAATTAGAATTTAAATAAATTAATAATTAAATGAAAAATTAATAGGAGAGAGAAAGTATGCTTAGTGAATCACTTGTATAATATATTTGTCTATGTATATATATCAAAACACCGCTGTTGTTATGTATATCATATTATTGTTGTTGTTGTTGTTTTTGATGTCGTCATCACTCATCGCCACGTACGCCTTAACAGATACAGCTCAGATCAGAACTGTGGAAGGGGTAAATAAAAGATAATATCAAACGAGTCAAAAAGTACATACCACGTTGTTTACCGCAATTCAAAACTTCGTTCTGATCTCACCGAAATTAATTGCACGTCTGCTCTACCGGCATCCAAAAATATCACAATAAATTAATTTCAGAACAACTACAATCGTATACTGTTTTATTATAATTAGTAGTTGTATTTATGATTTAACATATATTATTTATTGAGGATAAAACATAAGTATATACCTACCTACGTGGAATTTGTATTTGTTTAAGAAAAAAAAAATGATATAGGTATACTTAAACATGATTTTACTGTCATCACTTTCCATTAAATTTGTCTTCGTGGTACAACAAACACAAAGCACATACTTTTTAGGGTGACCGAAGTGTGCGTGATATACGATGATAGTTATAAAATGGTTACTGCGGCTAGCCGGCTAAAATCGACTATAATCAATGTTGTCCGGGATATCATTATCGATCGATAGAAAAGTAAATACAAATAAAAAAAAAAAAAAAAATTACATAACATTTAATTTATATTTTGATAAATTAATAATGACCTCTACGCGAAATAGCGTGTGACTGTACACACGGTCTCAACAAGTCCAACGCCGAGATGTCTGAAAAAAGACGGTAATTAATTTACCAAACTTAAATTATTAATACATTATATTATTTTGGTGTATAAAGAAAGGTAAGAATCACACGTCGCGAAGGTTACGTGCTGTGCGAGCTATACACACGTAAATGCATAATACCGATTAATTATTATTTCGTGAATCACTCTATCCATCGTTATAATAATTTGAAATCGATTTTTATGAGCAATTTATAATAACGATAATCGATATGAATTGAGTAAAAGGAGTTTCACGAGTGTTTTTATTTATTGCCCGTTGACAAATTCGTTCGCTCGCGCACATAAGATTTAATATAATATTAATAAGTACAAAAATTTATACGAGTACACTAACAAATACGGTTCATCGGCTTGAGTTTAACTTTTCACACCCGCCAATCGGATGTGCGTATACTCTGACCGTACATTCATTTCATAATCATTTCATGTTCAGAAACAATTTAATTAACATTTATCATTTCCAAATGATGAACGACATTCGTTTGTGTTAAAATGATCTGTAAATTTTCATTGACATACAGATCAAATAGTACCATAATAGACATATCTATCGAAATCGCACCGTTTCCCTTTGTTCTCCATCGTTGACGTTTAAATTGTTGATGTACAATTTATTGCAAAACGTTTAGTGTTATATAGGTTTACGACCGCGACGATAAGATTATCTTTATATTTCATTAAATTTGTCTACATTTTAAGATAGACCGTATACCCACACTGAACGCGTGTGACCTGTTCCATTATTTTTCAAACAACCGTATGAAAAATAATTTCTACAATTCAATTTTCACACAAAACCCGTTAATGAAAATCAATAAATGTATTAGTTGATATGTAACTAACGTATTTATTGACCATCGTCGTGAGCTTTTCCGATGCGGACAATAAATACTTAACTGTCAAAAAGAAAAATACCATGACGGACGGTCTACGATGTGGACTCAACAAGACTACGGACTTTCCGTTTATATATAATACAATAAATGTAATTTCCGTGTGTGTGAACTGTATGTACACGCGTTAGCGGTCGACGAATATAATAATATATATATATATTTCATATCATAAATTTATATATGTGAATAGTGCGCTTGTGTGACAGGTGGTGGAAAACGTGAGTATATAATGTATAATAATGTTGATAGTATTAATAATGTCCCCGGTGGGTCGCAGTGGATGATGGCGAGGTAAAGGCCTAATGGAATTGAACACGTATACACGACAGGTTTTAAATGTATAGTCGTTTTTATTATTTTATATTTTTCTTCGATCGTTTTTTTTTTTTTCGGAAATACGTGTCCGGTGCACGGTCGATTTGGTGCGGTTGCTGAGCGTTCGAAGTTCGATTTCACCACCCGCCGAACGTGACAGTTTTCCGTAAACAGTAAACACCATGCGGTCGTAACCACTACACGACATAAGCTATCTGTAACGTGGAAACTCTTTACTAACACTTATACGCGAGATCATGATGACAGACCTTATTATGATTAAATATTATCAGTAATAGGGTTGTCAAACTTTAATATTTTTGCAATAACGCAATTATATGGTCATATTATGTTCAAATTTATGAATTTAGCTCTTTTTTGTGCTAAATTCTATCTCCATAATGTTTCATTATGTCTAATTACTTGTAGTAAGTTAAAAAAAAATGCTAAACCAGAAAACTTAGCTAACTTTAACAATTTGAATTACTCAAAATTTATAAATCCTCCCCAATAATAATTAAACATAGTTCGGATAACGTCGCAATACCATAATAATAGTATTATACGTATATAGTCTACTCCGGTTAGAAGCCACAACGATTATCTTGATTTCTGATTTTACGGGTTTTCTACATGAAATTAACTCGATCATCCTATAGTTAACCTTGGAAAAAATAACGCACGAAATTGGATGTTCACACGCGTCAACGCGTGTCTATTATATTATATATTATTATATACAAATATAATATTAGATAGTAAATAATATATTATATTAACCAAGTGGCGAAGACAGTATACGATCGATTTTTATATTATTAAAATATAATTACATAATAACAACTATCACACGATTAGAATCGAGTCGATTCTTCATCAATTTCTCGTTTTTTTTTTTGTTTCGGAACGCAAGAATAATATTTTTACTCGTATACAAAATTACCAGCACGGAAATATAACAAAAATATAACATGCATTATTTTATCATATACCTCTCTGTATACTTGAATGACGAGTGCGTTTATCTCTGACGATGGTAATTTGTCAATAGCCCATTATCAGAAATTGGAAACAAATGACCCGACATTTAGATAAAGTAACGTTGTGTTCACTCCATTATCGCCTTGCCTTTGGTGTATACCTTTACTGTTAAATTCCTGACCACTAACGAGGTAATTTATTAGTTATTTAATCAGGTATTCAGAATTCTGTTCTCAAAATAATTAGTAGAGTTGACCCCATGTATTATACATGTCACTGATCTACTTTAAAACTGCCAAGCAAAAGTAGAAATTATACCTTTTTTGACGACTATATTAATAATGCTATAATAAAATATCTACAAAAAATATTTATAACGATCATTACTCGATTTTGTTACTTTAAGATTATGTAATAACACGTATTCATTAATACGTATAATTTATTTGATTCTACGCATCCATAATACACGGGTATTATATGTAAATACTTTTTAGAAAACATTCAGATGCGTATAATAATTTTATTCGTAAACTTGTTAAAGAAACATTAACGAGCCTAGAACACATCGTCAATATCAACATAGACATTTTCATTAGTCATTTGTCGTTGCTAATGATTTTTAGTGACCACCTGCCGTCTTTTTTACTTAATAAACAACATTTAATATGAGCCTAATGACTACCGAGAAGGTTATTATCATAATATATACATTATACAAGCCTACAATTTATTTATCGGGTACAGGCAGTTAAAAAGATAATTTTATTTCTATAATACGATCTGCAATGTTTATTCGAAAATAAAAAACAAATATAATTTCTAATTAGTTTACCTAGCAGCACTACACTAACAGCTATATAAGTTGATACAATATTATAATAATTCTACTTTTAGTTTAATAGGTATTCACATAGCAGATGGTAGTATATTATATAGATTATTAATCAAATTTAATCCCTGGAATTAGATTTTCATAGTAATTCAAGTATATACATTATTTATTAATACTAGATACTTTAATGGTATAGAAACACTAAAATATTACGCATACCTATGGGTATTATAAGTTATTGGTAAATGGTAATGAGAATAACAGCGTATTCTGTGTAAGCGCATTTTATATAACAACAAAAAATACTAGGTATATAGTAATTATCATACAGAATAGTACATTACATTAAAATCAAATTTACTAGGTAAGATATTATAAAATATAACACCGAACTCAAACTATAGGCCGTGTAATAAAAATTAATCAATAAAACACGACAAAGAGATAATTCGATATTATACACAGCCGATAGGTACAACGGGCACCTTCGTCAAGCTGTTATAATATGATATAGCCAAGCAGGTTAAATAGGAGCTGAGTGAGATTTAAATTCATAATTCGATAAGGTTATTATCATTATACAGGCATACTTAGACGGCAAGAAAACTTTGGCTACCCAAAAATCATTTATGCTTTAAAAAAAAAAAATTGATTTTTATTTTTTGTTTCTTACAATAGTTAGGTACAACTAGAATAAAATTTAAAAAAATATCATATTTGATTCAAGAATAAATTAAAACGTGAAAATGAGTAATGAGCTTACTTAAACGATAGTGATATTAAAAAAAAAAAATGAAATTCTAAATAAATTGGTTTTTGGTAACATTGTTGTTATTATCTAGATCGTTCCTAAAACAATTTAAATAAATAATTGTAATAATATGAGTATCAAGTTATTAACTTTTTTTTTCAATATTAAGTAACTAATCAAAGCAATACAATAACTTTTTATTTTATTATAATAGTAACTGTCAACAGACTTGTTTTTTAAATTTAATCTACTTATACATTTATGATGATTATAGAATTAAGATTATTGTAAGAACAATTTACACACAGTAGTAAACATTCGGGATCCTCTTTTGGTCATAAAAACTAATTCGACTTAAAAGTAAAAAATTTCAATTTTATCAGTTTAGTTTTAAAGCGATTATTAAAAATAATAATATAAGATAAAAGTGATACAATACTGCCAACTACGATTATTTATCAATTCGGCCTAGATTACTGTAAACGGTAAATTAAGCTAGTATTTTCAAAATGTATGTCTAATGAATATTATAATTAATAATTATATATAATTTAATATAAGACCATTTTATAAATATTAAATATATTAAGCATGTAATAAATTATTCTAATTAATAATAATAATTATAATCATTTCTAGTAATATAATTATTTTATCTTATTCTTTGACACTCTCGTGTCGTTATTCTATATTTTTTTTTTTTTTTAATTATTCGGCAATTGAGAAATTAATAAAATGCATAATTTTAATTTTTAATCATTGAATGCAACATATACTCGTATGTATAATTAATTTTATATGATTTTATATTAATTATATAAATTATACATAAAATGGATCAAATAAATTAGAAATATATTAAGCTCAAAGTCAAGTAGTTAGTTGAAATACTCGTCTGCTAATTAAAAACTAATATTTAAATTAAATATGAATATTTAATAAGATACATTTTTAATATTCAAAAGCGTATACTATTTTACTTATTATATTGTAGGTAACTATATGTATAACAAGTTAATATATTTTTATGATGTATGAGATATAATGTGTAATGACTATTGAGTAACAAGTATTAACTGATGAATAATAATTATGAAATTGATCATGAAGCATTTTGTTCGTTTTGTTCCAACATATACGTAATAATGTTTTTTTATGAATATTTTTGTACTAGTAACTACATATCAATACCTGGTAAAGTCTACATTATTATTTTCAACTCTGTAAAGCGAGAAAAAATAGTATTAAAACCCCTGTTTTGGTCTTATAGATTTTAAACATAATAAATATTTAGGTCATGAATGTTTTTTATTTGATTAACAATTCGCCGCATAATAATATAAGGCCATCAGTATGTTTTTTCCTGCTGACAAGGAAACCATGACCCATCACAGGTGGCTTAAAAAATATTGAGGGCTTTTTTTCTTTTATAAAACGTAAAGAAAAAAATTACATTAATATTTCAGGGTGTAGGTCAAACAAAAAAATGGTAAATGGTAAATAGTAAAAATGATATTATAAAATAACTGGCAGTGTTGTAATTAAAATTTGAACGAAATAATCTGTTAAATAAAACTATTACTATTATTGTATCTACTATCTAGCATATCATCGAATATATTACGTGTCCATAGGTAATAAGTACGCCTTATAAGCATAAACGATGCGCATACATCTGTGTTCACTTAAATAGTTAAATAATCGTTGGAAGTACGATTTTGTTCTTTGTTTAGTCACTTGTTGATTGTATTGTGAGAACACCTCAATTATTAATGTATTTTTATTCGTGTGCTATATACTCGTACATAAACATCAGTGATGTGACTGTGTGAGACTATCTGTGTGCGTTCGTATATAATAGCTTCGAATAACAATATTCAAGATATAAACAATTTATACGGCAATTTAGGCCCTGGTTTGCACTGCCATTAGTTTTCTATTCATAACTTCAACACGTTTCAATAAATCTACCACGCTGTGACGGTGAGGGATTATATAGTGATTAATCGAGAAGCTACAGAAGTTGAAAAAAAATATTATATGCGCACTATTGTAGCTCTTCAGCTGTCATAGCTCGGAGCTAAACGATGCGATTATTGATAACCAGGGGCACGTACATAATACACTATTTAAACGCACACATTGTCAAATCGAATTCAATAACCATAAGTATATATGCGACATTTATAAATTGTTATACAATTTCAAGCGAACGGTATTGGTAACAAATCGCTGGTATAGATTGCAGGCTGTAGCATCACAACAGACAATATTATGATATAAGAATTTCGCTCTTTCTGTGCAGGCAGTATATGGGCTCTGATATACTATAATAATAATAATATATATAAACTATATATATTACATACAATGTAGTATAGTATAACCAAAACATCAAAACGTTCCAAACTATTGTCCCTACGCATCCAACCCGCGTTTAAATCCCTAAACCATCGCTGCGAGCAACCGTTGTCACTACAATTTTTACGTATAAACATAAGTTTACTGTTCCTTCTATATTTCTCTACAGCCGTTGATACGTAATATTAATTATTATATAAAGATAAACTAAAACTTCTAATAATATATTTATAATTCATAAATTAATACATATGAGTAGCGCGTGTAGAAAATTTATCTATCCTGATTAAAACTGCGCTAACTATGTAAAATCTAAAAAACCTCACTATTGTATTATAGCCAGTGCCACAGTATAAATACAACGCGCATGTATATTAAACATATTTACATATTATATACGTTATAATACGTGGCGACAACGGGCAAAAAGCAAACAACTTTATGGGAAAAAATCGTCTAAACGTCCGACGATTATCGTGTTACACTATCATACGGCCGGACCGGAACAACATGTGATATATTATATATATGCGGTTTGGATAGCGGAAGTACATCAAACGCAAAAGTATAACTCTTCCGCCGCCAAACCCGTGTTCCATGTACATACAGTATACGCGTGATAAAATCATATTATGCATAAAAGAGAAGGGATTGAACAATTAGTCTATAGACCGGGTTGGAAAAATAACGAAGAAAAATAAAATATAAAATATGTGAAAAAAGTGTAAAGCACGGTGATAACCGTCGACTGGAGGGCGGGTATGTGCGACTGACGAGGGAGAGACGGCGGCGATAAGGGGATGGTTTCGCGTATCGACCGCGCGCGCACCCCTAACCAGTCGCGGGGCGGTGGTGTTTCCCCGGCGCGTCGGCTTGCCTCGCTACCGCCACCGCCGCCGCGTGTCCCTGTCAATCGCGCTCACTTCACCCTACCACCACTGCTACTGCCACCGCCGCCTCCTTCACCCAAAGCACACTGCAGGGGAGAGCTCCGCCACCGTTACACGGGGGTGGGTGGCTGGCCACTATATCGTGGCCGGCTGGTGTAGCAGTGGCGACGAAGGGATCCTCGAAATCGGGTATAATATGTTTCCCGCCCTGCGGCGTCACAGGGGCGGGTGTTCGGACGGGCGAGCGGGGAACACACGGACGGACTCTTCCCCTCCGCGACGTGAAAAAGGGGTGGCGGCGACGGCAGGGACCCCGTCGGATAAAACAACGCCGCCGGCAAGCAGTTGTCGTGTGCGCTCACGCCGATTTAGTCGTTCCCAACGCGAAACACCGAGCGCGCCGTCCGAAAGTTGCACACACAACGTTCGTCCAATAAATAAATATTGTAAATTATTATTGTAAACGTGCGCACAGACTTTATTCAGATAAAAAACATCACAACAACAATCGTGCAGTAGTCGTCGCGAGTGCGTTAATTTCGACTCGTACGTACAAAAACGAATTATTCCGCGGTATTTATTATAATATTATATAATACGTTATTATTATTTATATTTTATTTTCAACCGATTCTAGTCCCTTGTGATCCCCGTACGAATTAACACTATAGTACAATACTTTTATTGTTGTTGCTGATGTTATTGTTATTGTAAACAAAAGAGTTTTTACATCGACCGGTATCCGTTTTAACGTAATCGTCAAGACGAAATTACCGCACACAATATCTTTGAAATATCGTGGTCACGACAAGCGCATTTTTAAATAATATCCGTTTTGCGGCGCGCGCGCGTACGTACTCCATCGCCAGTCCCACACCACTGCGGTGATACGGATAAACACTGTTGTTTTCCAGTCAATTTCTCAGCGTCACTCCGTTTCCTTTTGATGAGTCAAGGTGAGTGAAGAAAACACAATAATAATAATAATCATAATCATAATAATAACAACACCTGTTCGACGTCGTACACGGTGGGGGAGTCGTGTGTGTAGTCACTGCTCGCCGGCCGGCCGGTCGTAGTTCCTCCCCCCCTTACCCGAGCGTCGTGACTCCTCCGCCGCCACCGCAGCCGCGACGCATTCTTCAAAACAGCGTTCTCCTCCGGACTTGAAACAAAAGAACGGATAGGGACCGAGTGTCAACGACCCACGGTCCTCGGACGTAATTTTTATTTATTTTTTTTCTACGATCCGAGTTTTTATTTGCTTATATTATATTATGTTATGTCTGTGTACACACAGACTCACATATGTTATGTGATATTTTCGCTCCGTATGTGTATATTACGCGTGTGGTATCCGCCGGGATTTATTATCAGACCGGAATTAATAAATTGTTATTAATTAATCATAAGGTCATTTTAATGACATCGTTTATGAAATATGAATTCAAAAATAATAACTGCAGTATAATATTATAATATTATTATGATATGCATTTTATGTATTTCGGTAACACACTACAGAAATCAAATTCGAATTACACAAAATTATACAAGTGGTTGTCTAAAAATATGCTATAATATTCATTAACATGAAATACAATAATACGTATTATTATATAATTATATCTCCCGCAAACATGACTGTACAATTATAACTTATAAAAAAAAACATAGATTTCGAGATAAGTCTGTTTATATTGTTGTTTTCCTAAAAGTGGCAATCGTTATTTGATGTGAACATTGTAAACTAAAAAGTTGCAATTAATTATTAATATGATGATGTCAAAGAACAATTTAATTACTATTTTCGTAGACAAATTTCATTAAATGTTATACGATCACAATGCACAAATAATTAAACACAAAATTTCATAATGGTGATTTTTTTTTATTAGATGTTTACAATTATATTATTATTATGATAAGACATAATATTTTTCAATTCATGTATATTGTGTAATCTGTGACATTAAAAAAAAAATTTGTGTGGATTTCAAGTATCTACTCGGTCTATTTACGCTAGCCTTCGTGACCCCGTCACCTATGTACCTACTATATTTTAATCTTTATAATTGTTTTTAAAATATATGATGATAAAAACGATTTTTTTTTTTATTTAATGTATTTTAGTCGAATTTTTGAATTCCTTATTTCTTTACATTAAGACGATAACAAAAATATCGATAAAGGAATAAAATACACTAATTTTATTATATTAATTATAATAATTAAACCGCGTGCTTGAAATTTTATGAATCACTCAAAAAGTAAATAGCAATCCAGAAAAAAATATTGTAAATTATACAATTT
Source organism: Melanaphis sacchari (assembly GCF_002803265.2). Classification (NCBI taxonomy): domain Eukaryota; kingdom Metazoa; phylum Arthropoda; class Insecta; order Hemiptera; family Aphididae; genus Melanaphis; species Melanaphis sacchari. The sequence goes on from NW_020271335.1 coordinate 5,865,080, forward strand.
TTCTTCTTCTATGGATAAAATAGTGTTGCTACTTTTTCAAACACAAAAAAAAATGATTACTTTTTTATCGTTTTATTTATTAAGGTATTTTCAGTTGGTAATTTATAATTTTTTTATATTTGATGTATATTATGCGACTCTCAACGAGGCGTCAACCAGTAGGTCTCGGCGACTGACCGCTCGTTTGTATATTACCGTAATGATTTGCCATTTTCGTGATAAATGATTCATGCGTCTACGCCGTAAATGAAAGTCTCATAAAGCTACAACTTGTGTACAGTGTACACTCATCGTAATATCGTACCAATATATATTATAATCGCGTGACTTCACGATCAAGTCGGCTACACCATTAGTCCCGTCTAAATATACATGATTATGCACGCAGTGTGTACAGGCTAGGCAGTGAGTGTTTCAGGTGTATACAGCGTGCCCCAATTAGTGACAAATATAATACTATAATTCACGACCGGTCTAATGCTCTACGTGCAGTATAAATAAAATACAAATTAATGATCGGATCGAAATACCGCAGAACATTTAATGGTATTATCGTGATTCAAATATGTGTAGGTATAACATTGAGTTATTAATACACAATAATATTAATTTATTGGAATATGGCATATTATGTCAGCATCCCACAGAAGAAACGACGATATTATTTAGAGGTGTCTAGAGACGAATCGTCTAGTCGTGCTCGCGAAACATTGCCGACGGACACGTATAAAAGTACAATACATGCGCTCACGTACTTAATAATAAAATGACAATACATAATATAGCTTTGTGATTTATTACCAATGATTTAATATTATGCTTTAATAGTAATGATTATCGCTTTTATTATCATTATTAAATATTATTATTATGTGTCCGACGTCTGTCATTGTTTCACGACACTACTCGTTCGTCAATCGGTGGGAACAGCGAAAAAAAATAAACAAATAATCCGTTTCGCGTTTCGTTCGTGGATTTTTTTTTTTTTTTTTGTCGTCTTACCTGTTCAAAAAACGGAATGGAGAAAAAACAATGTCTCAGACGCCGAGAAACGTCCCAGATGACGTACGACATTAAACGACGATAATACGACGACGACGGTTGTGTTGATAGTCCCTCGTTTTTTTATACTCCCGTTGATCGATGGCCGCCGGTCGAGGCATTTTTTATACCTATCAAGGTACTTACATATCAGTGGCACTGATTCCTATATATGTTCATGTATTGTATAGTCGTCATATATAAGTTATAGGTGGGTGGTGGTCGGTTGTTATCTACTCTGAACCTACTGCCGGGCATCAACTATATTTTTACAGTCACACACTGCTCTGTAATTTAAAGATTAATAATAAACTAATATGAAGGATTGTATATTAAAATATTTTGAATTTTAAGCGATGTTAGTATCTTACAATAATTTTATCTTTGATGTTATTCATTGAGATATAGAATATAGATGATTCAGTACCTATAGTGTTATATGTCTCATTTTTAAGTGTTTAGAACGTAGATATAATTAAATAATAGTTAACATAAATCACTATATGTTTAATGCAAGAAGAATACAACTTAAGTAATAAACATAATTTTTATGTAATACTAATTTAATTTTTGGCAACAAATAACAACAATAATAGTTTTTTTTAGATGATTTAATAAAATAATTAAATTTAGAAAGATCTTGAGGGAGATGTAGTGTGTATTGGAAAAATTAGCGCTGGTGGTTTACAAATGAGTTATTAATAATTGACTTCAGCGTTAATGCTACTATATTATTTCCTACCATGTTATGCCATATGGATACATCATGCATGCGATTTATCTAAATCAATTGACTCACCCTGTAAAGAGACAACAGAAACTGCTTTCGCTTTTCCGTCATCGTTTTGTATATCTCGAGAGCAGAACGATTTGTCTCCCGCGAACAATGGAGAACAAGTTCCCCAGCCTCATTAGTAGCTCATCGCTGCCGGACGGATGGACAAAAGAAAGAAGAGATAGTGAAAACCACACGTGTGGGGTAGCACAATTGTGTACAAAATAAAAAAGAATGCTACAAAGTTTTTCGTCAAAATTCATAGTTTCCCCCAATCCCTCCCAGCTTCATGACAGGCGGTTGATTTTTTTTCTTTTTTTATTTACTCGTTGAAAATTTAATGAATTTATAGTCTCATCAACCAATCGACATCTTTCTTTTTAAACTGCAATACGTATACATATATTATATATTTTAAAGTGACTGCTATGCGTAATAACAACCCGGGAAAAAAAACTAAGCGATACGGAAATATATTTAACAAGACGTTCTGGGATTATTTTTATTCAAAATGTCTCAACAACTCCCTAGACTATTTTCTTAAAGTTACGCGCGTGTGTATTTATACGACCAAATCAAATATTGCTCGAACGCCGCATGCGGCATGCGTTGTCCCTTTGAAACCGAATGTCATAGGATCCGTGTCAATAAAAAGAAAACCGCAATGAAAAAAATAAATAAAACATGATATCAGTAAGCAAAATTGTTTACATGCAATGTAATAATAATATTGTATTGCTGCACGTAAACGGATAAAAAAAACGATGGCGATAAACAACATATAAATAAATGAAACCGTAAATCATATTATTATATCTCTATTATATTATAGTACCCACTTGGAACTTAATAGTATTTTCCTATTGTACGCGGCCATTATAATACGAATGAAGGTCTTGATTCATATACACATTATGTGTCGCACGTACTATGTACCTTCATGTAAACGACGGTAAAATAATAATCATTTATTCAAAAAATTTACTCCCAACACCCAAGAATCAAGATGAACTGTTTCAAAATAAGTTAACGTCAAATTTTCATATTTTGTTTACATTAAATCATTTTATTGTTTTTATTCATAATTTTGTTTTCGGCATAAATAATTTTATGCTGTCAAATGTTCATGATAAATACGAAGTGGTTATTGAAATGTGCGAAATGAACGTTGACACGAAAAATGAATATAATTTTAGTCATTATTAGATTGAATTTTTGTAATCCAAATCCAGATTTATATATTTTTTGCTTATAGTATTTGTAATTGTAAGTTTAATAAAACTAAAAATTGTAGACGATTCGTTAAACGTGAAGTCGAACTAGAAAAAGTTTTGTTTTTGAATAATTGAGAATAATTTGGTGATTAGGTTTGTAGGTTTTAAATTAAAAAAAAAAAATAGGCACTACAACATAATTTTAATTTTGAGATCTACCTTTACATATATTTTTTGTCATTTACCAATGAAATAAAATTACAAAATATTAAAGCATATTTTCTGTCGTTCTTGAGTTATTTTTACGTAAAAAATACATTTTTATCAATTTTAAGAGAATATATTAAGTAGAATATTTTGTATCTTTTTTTAATGAATATTATCATACCTAATATTTAAAGTACTGTTAAACTTAACAATCCAAATTATAAGTTTACAAAAAAAAAAAAAAAAATGGATACATTACACTATTATAGTATTATTATTTATATGTTTAACAAAATAAATAAATTATAAACTTTATGTTCCTCGTTTTTCAATAGTAATATATTTAATCTCCGTTCCTTTGTTCACTGGAACAACCGTGTAATTATTTCAAAACAAACTATGTATAGCCCCTTTGGATTTATAGTTACCCCAGCAAAATCCCATATTAAATGCTCAATTCTCCGCGCACACACTCTGATTATGGTGATAACACTATCATAGCAGTAATAAGTCAGTATTGGAGTATTGCTGCGGAATCGTTTGTGAATCGGAGAAACGTTCATTAAACCCTCCAAACGAAACAGTTTTATCGTCGTCTCTCGTCGCGGAGACGATTCGAGTCGACCTGTCTCGTGTTCCACGAACGTCTGAAGATCGTTTCACTCGCACAACCGTGATGCGTTTAAAAAATATCAATACTATCTCTCAATGATTTGCGGAATTTCGACTTCGCGTCACCTAATTAATTTTTAAGTCTACGAAAATATTACTAAGGTATTATTAACGGTGGCAACAACACGCAGAACGTCATAATATTAATACATAATTTCTGTGAAAGGGGTCGTTGTTTACAAACCCAAAATAAAAGGCGTTCCACGAGATTTGTGCAAACATCGACGACGCGCCTTTGTTGTCGTTGTTTCGTTTGCACGCGTTATGTTTCAATTATTGTATTATTCGTCGTACAACAAACCCACTTTACCCACTCCTTAACCCACACCTAACTCGTCATACGACAACGCGGGTCGAGTAGTGCATTGTTACGCGCGAACGTTGTTCCGACGCGGTCACTATAGTGCGGCGGCACACGTAGGAGCCCTTAGGGCCTTGGCGTGTTTTTCCGCCGGAAATAATAATACGTTGACAGTAGGGATGGGGTCTTCGGTGTGATTATTTGTATCGTGCGGTTCAACAGATTTTTGAGATGTGGGCACACAACGATCGAACACTGTTCAAAATGCACAAGAGTCACTTGTTCCCTTCGATTCTGCAAGAGTTTCTGTCACCGTTTCACGGAACTCATCCCATCCAAGCGTATAAAAATAATAATAATGTCACAACACTCATGACAGTCATAAAACTCATAACACTTAACGATTACGGCAAGCGTCTAACAATATTGAATATCGTCCGAATTGTTAATGCTGTCGATTGGTGTTCGGAATTACATCATATATTCGGCATTATATTTTATAATCATGTACATCAGAAACCGTAGTATGTAGTATACGAAAAACTCAAAACGAAACAGCAAATATTGTATATTTTATATTCCTCATTACCAATCATTCCTAAAGGTGTCCGTCCCATAACCGACGCGTTATTTATTCCAGAGATTTGTTATTGACATTGATTGACGCTTTTTTTTACATAAATAATAACATTTTGATGGTTTTAAACAATCTTTTAGATAACAGAGATATATTTTTAAATTAAATTCTACTAGCTAGATAATGTATTTGTTGAACATTAGTTAATAAATGTATTATGAATTTTCTGAAAAAAAATATTAATAATATTTTTAACTCGCATTATGTATATATAATGTGTACGAAATCGCTTGTTCGGTTGTATTAAAAAGAAACGATCAATTATTATTCAATTTATCAATTTTATTATGATTTATGTTTTTTATATAATATATTTTTTTTAATTTGGAAGTATCCATTTGTGAGCAACTTTTATATTATAGTCAGCCAATGTTTATTTTATTTTTTTTACATTATATGCTAAATTTTGAAAATTATACCTCTGCCTCTATTACTACCACAATATTTCAGCAGTAAATCATTTCATGCGCAAAAACATTGTTGTCATGCCTTAAACACTGAAATGTCATAGATCCGTTCATGTCGAATTATTCGATAACGATGACTTACTCATATCTGTCCACTGATCGATGTATGTATGGTCACGTATTCTCTGACTGGATTATTATGACTATTATGAGTTAGGGATTATTACTATTATTATAATTCTCAAACCAGATTGAGTCTACACGGTATTTTGTACGTTAACGTGCATTCAGATTACGTCATTTCACTAGAATTCGACTTGGCAACGGTCCATAGTGACGGTTTCTGTTTTTTTTTTTGGATACGCGGCAGTCAGCTAAGCTGTTTCGAAGAAAAAAAAGTAATAATAAATAATATTTGCGACACGGTTCGAAACGTTTCCGGAACGAGAGATTTCCGGCTATCAATACGTGGCGGCCCTAAATAATACGAAAGCATAATATTTGTGTGTTAATATATGATTATTTTTATTGGCACCGAATTTTAAACGAAACGGATCGCAACAGACTATATAAAATACTGGTTGCAGAGTGCAGACGTTGCAGTGTACTCAGTCTAGTTCTCTTGTGCGATTGTCGTCTTGAAGAAAACATACTATAACGCACCAACACAATATTATTTCACATAGTCCGTAGTGCATATTTTATGTATAGGTGTATATAGAATAGAATTACGTATTTTATATTAATACATACATAGGTGAAAATAGTCAAATTTTTTTCGGAGGGGACAGTTAAATCTTCCATAATATTAATTTATAAAAACGCGAAGCGAAGCTATCACCACTCCCCTCTCCCAAACTTCCAAACTATGTTATTATCAACATATTTTATAGGTATAATATTTTACAATATTCTAATTTCTATAATTTATAAAAAAATACAAACACTATGATTTGGATCAATTATTACATCAATATATCTATTTAAAATTGGAACAGCTGACAAACATACATGGGTGGTAAAATATTAGGTATATAACATGTTATTCTCTTTTTTACTGAAAAAAATTAAAATTCTTATCTGTGTGTTTGTTTATATCACCTATTAAAAATACTGAATCATAAAAACAAAATTCTAAATAATCTTTTTATTTTCAATAATTTTTTGGGTTGAATTTTAAAACTTTAAATAAAAATTGTTTTATTTAAACTCCTATTTCACCAATATTGATGTGTGTGTTGAGTGCGCGCAAAAAATAATATTATAGTCTGACACAATCTTGTATGCGACATAAGTATGACCTAAGACAAGATATTTTTAGAACACACCCAGACACTGGGCAATTAAAAATAAAAACCAATAATTCACCTTTGACACGCAACTCCGTATTATAGTATAACCTCGACATTTCAGCAGTTAACATATCATTAACAGCCCGCAAAGCTATAGATATTTATTTCAGGCAACCAAAATAGTATTTATTTATAATAATTTTAGTCCATACTAAATTCAAGTTTTGATATTAGGTCAAACTATGATTTAAATAATATTTAATATTTTTTTTTTTTTTTTGATAAATGTTGAATTTCTGAATGAATCGAACCTCATGAATCCCACCCCTTCCACATACATAATTTTAGCGTGATTTCAGCTTTTGTCGGTGTACAAATATTTTACGACATTGGGTGGTTTTCCATTTGTGAATATTACACATTAACGCATTTTATGCATTTCGAAACGAGTTTTTCGCCCGAAACTTAGCAATGAAATCCGTTTAGCGGCGGCGGCACTTATGATGTGACGGTATTGCCAGTATCGCGGTATTATTATAATGTATATTATATTATATAGGTATGTCGTTTATCCGCGTGTGTGGTATAAGGTCTACGGTATATGTGTATTTATACATACATATATATCATATATAATCGCAGGTAGACAACAGCCATGCGTGTTGTTTCGTTTCTCACTCCTATGCGCACAAATGGCCCGTCACTCGCCGAATAAGAGAGAGTGAGAAAAAACAGGGTACATAAATTAACGAGGATGAGCGCGTAGACATTGTGTGTAGGTAATATGTGCGCATGCCACTGCGGCAGTTTAAGCGTAGACGCCGTTGTGCAATCAGGTCGAAAAATCCTATTGAATCAAGGTCGGTGAAGGGGTGGACGAGACGCCTTCATGAGAAAGTAAAGATTTCGGTTCCCATTGTCGTCGGTCTCTGAGGTCGAAAAAATCGGAAAAAAATTGTTCACCTCATCGTTTCTGGTCGACCCTGCAGAAAGAACACCGCGCAAACGTTGTAAAAATACAACATATAGTACACTCTACATCTAACCTATTCGTGTGTATATATATATTACGTTATACTACGCGGCGTGTACACGATCATATTATTATGTTGTTTTGGTCGATTAAAAACACGTTACAATTATTGAGATGTCGATGTGGTGAATTGTTTGTACAATTGTGACTTATCAAAATATCATCATCATAATAATATTATTATGTTGTGCTGAAGCATTGTATTACTATTACACATATATATTATAACGTTAAAACATAACTACCTGGCTACCTATAATATAATTATTTATATTGTATTATATACAATATACGAGTGGCGGGTATATTATTATATATTCATCGAATCATCGTTCAGTAATAGCCCGCGACTTTTTTATATGCGAATTCGTATATACCTTACGTGTGTACACGGCACTTAAGCTGTATACAAATTACAAACCCACTCATAACACTCGCACAGTGGATCCAAAAGAACAAAATTCATGCTTATACTATGGTAGCTGCGGTTGCTCTATTATTATTATAGTTGAGACTTTAAGAGTGTATTGTATAGTTGAAATTTCGTGATTACTGTAACGCCTTCTTGATAATATATATATATATCATTGTGTTATGTATACTTGCGGCTCCAATGTATTAGTTAAATTATTACATACGTTTTTAAAACATTGTCATTATCCAATTACTTCAAAAGTCAGTCGTCTTGACACCCGTAACGGCCGTAACTCGTAAACATATTAAATCATAATTTCCCTATAAGCTCAATTTAATTTTTTTTTTTTGTACTTAATTTCAATCATACGTACTCACATTAAAATTATGTGCCCTCTTCACTTATACATAAAAAAGAAATTTCAAGAACATTACATAATATATACATATAAATGCATATCTTCCATCCCCGAAAAATCCTAAATCCGTTACTGACGTTGATAAACACATAAAAATTTTTTTAATTTAGCGTGTTTATCATTCGTAACTATGCTTTATATCATAATATTAAACATACGTATATAATGTAATACACGGGTAATAAATCAATGCACTGTGATGTTACCTACCGATTACCATAGTTGCTTAACAATATTTTACCGATAAATTGATTTTAATTTGCAGATCCAATAAACTCACCCGTTCGTTTAATATAAGATTATTATACTTATATCATTACATAATATATACGTTTTGGAAAATATAATTGTTCGTCGCAAACGTGCATATAGATCACTGTGCTTGACCCATCATGGCTCGTATATATAAATATATAACATGCTGAGTGCAACACAACGTCATGTAACAAAGACGACAGTTATTGAAAATCTCTCGATTTTTTTTCTTTTTCATTACATTACTCATTATTAATATTGTTATTATTTAAAGTTAATGACGCGTTGGATATCGAATGATTGGAAAGTGGGTATATATATTCGATTGTTCTCCCTTTAACGTAATAGTTTTATTCACTGGAACATCTGTGCGTATGTAACTGGTTTTGATGGAATGGAAAAAAAAATTCGAAGCGAAATTCCGTGTCAAGTCCAATAATTATTATCATTGGAGATGTTGATCGATCTGGGGGAGGGGAGTGTTCCATTGTTCGGAAATACTGTTGGCGGTATAGTATTTCGGTTTTTCGTCGACATTTGTCACGGACACAATACCCTCCACGCTAACACACTGCACATCGTCGCCGTCGAAATTTTGCCGGTTTAACTGGTTTACCCCCACAATAACAATATAATAATATGTACATGTATTTATACGAATATGCCCTCCACAGTGTTTCTACCTCCCTGCCACCCATTCGTCTGCACGGCCGTCGCGCTTGGCTCTCTCGTTTCCGAATAATGACGTTTTCGATTCAACAAGCTAAACGTTTCTATTATCGACCGGGTAGAGTCCCGCTGTGCAAAGGCCCACTGCTGCGGGCACAGGGTGTCCTAATGTCGGAATTATTAATGACGCCCCGAGTGCGTGCGTGTATATATTGTACATACTACCTTCGTAAACCTAAATATGATATTATACCAGTTACACACACACACGCATATATATATATGTATATCATACAATCGTACCTTACGTCCTTACCTCTATACATATTATATATTTATATGTGTGCTGTGTTTGCCGACTTCACCTGGCTCTGCCGCCGTCGCCACCACCACCACCACCGGGTGCTGCAATAATTTTCTGCGTCTCCCCCTCACCACCGTCAAAACCGTGTCGCGTATTACAAAAGCCGCGTTATTAATAATCGCCATATATCCTATTGTAAACTCCGCGCTTTACTGCGCCGCTTCAGTTAATTCCTATCTATCTACCTACCTACCTACCTACCTATATAAATACATATTATACATTATATAGAGGTATACCTAAGTATGTATGCGGTGCCCACCGACCGTCAGCAGACCCTTCCAACCACTGCTACTGTAGTGCTGGTTGCGAACAAGTCGTCCACAAGAATGCACACGCCAAAAAAATAAATAAAGTACTTAAAACACTAGACGTAGTGGTGTGTAATATTATACGTAGCGGTGCGGGTATAATAATACGCGCGATATGGTGGTCCGTCAAGCGGGAAGGGGTCGTCGCGGAAAGACTCGAAAACGGATATCGTACAATATGATGATATTGTGTTACCGTGGTCGTACCGGTTGCATATGATTATACCTACAATTACTAGTACAAGACGACCGGATCGTCAAAAATAATAACGGCAAACTGATACCGCGGTTTCGGACTTTTCTGTATTAGAGGTAATACACTATTATTTTGTTGTCGGTCAGTTTCGAGAACAGTGCACTGATATGCAACTCTATATTATACAGTGACAATAGTCTCAGGCCGCAACGTAATATTATATCTCGTTCGGATCACATCACTACTCTACTCACATCAACAAAAGAAAGTTTCGGGTACACAAAAAAGTATCAAGAGAAGAAAAAATTGAAAGAAAACACGTATACCTACCTAAATACCACCGACACGATAAGTGCGTTGAACTTGTACACATTTTTCGTCTATATTTATGTATATATGTGTACCTAAATATATATACACAACGCGCGCCTCTACCTACACCTATTTAAACGTCTCCACGGAGTATACAAATATGCACGCATATACGCGTTTGTGAATTAGAATTAACCATTGTGTGGTAATATATATGTATGTAATATTTTCGTTTCGTTCGACGACTGCTGCAGCTGCACCGGACAATATGTTTTCGTCGACACCCGATCGCTGCCGATACACACACTTATATAATACATGTACTACATCCCAACTCCGATATATTATTTTGTATCGTGGTGTACACAATATTATAATAATAATATGTTCACTTACTGCTGTCGTTTTTATATTGCTATCACTACTACGGGCTATATTTACGTATTTTACAGTCGGGTGTTTCGTCACTGTTCAGTTGCAGCGTTGCAGTGGGTTGCACACGACGACGGGTGGGAATAGTGAACCCAAAGTATGTGCGCGCGCTTGCTCGTTTGCTCGTTCGTTTGTCTGTATATGTGTTTGTATTTCAGAGTCAAAGAGTGAGAGAGGACAAAAAAACTATACGTTTATGTATATATAGTGTGCTTATAGAAGCCTCGTGCTCGCCTATATAGATTTGGTACGTCGTACGAACAACAAGTGTGTTTGTATATGGTCTTACGTGGCGCGTGCGTGTGTACATAGAGTTCTGTGGAAAACGCGATGTCATTCGACGGTCGAATTCAAGTTTAGACAAATGACCGAAACGCACATCTTGTTTGTGAAGTGTTAATATAATATAACAGTGTCCGTTAAAATATTATATTTTTATTACGCTATAATAAACGTCGGTTATATTATTGTAAATACATGTTAACTGTCAGACGAACTCGTCGAGAGCTTTCAATGACGGGCTTCGATGCTCTTCTTCGCGGCACAACAAGTAAGGAGTATAATGTGTTTTTTTTTTTTTTTTGCAAAACTTATCTCTTCGTTTACACTTTTGTGAAAAGATTACCGTTCACAATCAATCTGATTTAATTACTTTTCCGATTCGTTTTAGTACGCGTTTTATATTATATACAATATAATAAAGAATTGATTTTCCTGGGTGGAGTTTGAAAACGTTACTATGTACATTAAGTGTTTTATTATTAGAGTCGTACGTTGGTCTCAGTAAAGCATATAATTAAACAACGATTGTCGCAAATATTTTGTTTTGTCAACATCTTGAGAATAACCGAAAGGAATTTTATTTAAAGTTTTAGCAGCAACAGAGTTAAGGTTAAAAATACATTTTCACATATTTTCATTAAAAAATACACTAATAATTCACTGTTGTTATGTAATTGACAACAGATAAAAAATAGAAATTTCGTATTAGCTACCTATTTGTATTTAATTGTTAATAATATTTTTTTTAAATATTTCTGATAGAAAAGACTTGATTCCGAAAAAATATCATTTTTTATACTTTTTTACTGATCATAATCCGTCATTTTGATTGTGACGAGCCAACAGCGTGTGAAATAATTAAAATCACAGTATTATTATATTGGCTCTATAATATTCTAAGACCTATTCATTAAATCCACGGTTATCTATACAATCTACAATAATAGCACCATACTACTACAATATGGTAGATTTCAGTTGAATTATTAAATTATTTTCTAGGACATACAGTCATCGGTAACATAACAATAAAAATATAATAATTTGTGACTGTCGATCGGCACTAACACATGAAAAGGTTCAAATTTCATACCGCGCCGCCAGTGTAATGGGACAACCTGCCCATAGCGGTGATATCTTATTATACAACTGTACCTATATACTTGTAATACAGATGGTTTATCGGAACTCTGCGTAGCGTCACGATTTCGTATCCGAGATTAAGTATATATTGACATATTGTAGTTCGAAATCCGATCGAACGCGAAACAATCTGACGTGTCTATAATAATAATGATATGTAGTCGTATGCGACAACAAAACACAACGACGCATGGAGACTCAGAAAAGATCCGAGATCTTGTTTGTTTTTAATCGACGACGCGCAAAAATAAAAAAGACAGATACGACAAGTTCACCCCACTCGCGATCTTCGTCGCCGTGAAGAGTGTGACGGGGTGCTATTTTAGTAATAATTAAACGGCGACCGACGGTTTTACCAAAGTTTAACACTCCCCTCTTACCCGCAATACCACAACGCCCAAATTCAGCCGCTTCCCTCAGCGTGCTGAGTGAGCGAGTGAGAGAGAGAGTGAGTAAGAGAGAGCATCACCATAATATTATGTAGCTCTTACTCTCATACGCACGCACACCCTTTGCCCACTACTACTTAGAGGAACCAGTTGTGTTACCTATCGAGAATAGAATATTATTATTACATACAATATATATACACGCGCGTATATCGTCATATACACATACAAACATATATAGTCGTACGTTTATGTGTTTAGATAATAAATATACACATACATATTATATATACAAATGTACGTGTGTGTGTGTGTGTGTGTGTGTGCGCGCGCGTGTAATATATTATATACGTAGATATGGAGAATACATTGTGAAAGGGTGTGGCGGGGGATGGGTAAACTACGCTGTTATATTTATACGCACACATATTGTATATACATAAAAATAAAACGCAGTTACTGCAGAGCATTGCTCGCACACATCTACACACGAGCACACGGCTGCGTATACAAACACTGAAACACATACAGATCATCTGCGGGCTTTGAACCCGCGAGGTGTACCCGCGTACTCTGCTCGTGTAGACCGCCAATCTCTATACCTACTGTATTATAAATTATAATAAATAATATATAATATATTATATATACATATTTTATATGTCCTTTGTTCCATGCATCGCCCATGATATTATACCGTTTTGACGTCGTCGTCGTTAGTAGCAATCGCATGCAGATGGCACAGTGTTTCTACATTCTACGCGATAACGTCGAGTGTGCATTATTAAAATATTGTTTTTTTTTCGGGGGCGGCTGGGAAAACCGGTCTTTATAGCGGGAGAGCGGCGATTTCCGAGGGTTTTCCTCCGCGCTGTGGGAGCTGTGCGTGGGTCAGCTGAAGCTGGAGGGTCAAGTGGTATCTCCAGCAGTGCACTAGGACCCGGCGGGGTGAGAGGATCACATCGCCCTGTGACCGTTTTCTTCGCGTGTTTGCACAATAGTGTAATCCGATATTATATGATATTGTAATATGTTTATGGTGAGGTCAAAGGGACGTGAGAAACGAAACGTTTCGTCGCGGCCGCGTGCACATTATTTTAAGCAGCAGTCCCATTATGTATGGCTAGCTCATCGCTCGCACAACGTCTAAAGAAAGGGCGTCCACTGAGATGTAAAAATATTTTTCGCCGACCAGCTTGGATTTTAAATTTTATAAATTACATTCATTCTACTTCACGTATTATAATGAACTCTAAAAATGCGCGCGTATAATATGTCCAACAACGGTTTTTGAGATGGGGTTATGTAGCACCTTCACTCTTTGCACATAGGACTTCGAGAATCTAACAAATATTTTTAATTCATTAGAATATAATATAATGTAATATTTTAAAGACAAGACCATTTTCTATATAATTAATTATCAAGTGTTAGAGATTTTTAAAATACAATTAAGTGCACAAGACATCTGAACGTGTTTTTCACGTAATACGCATGTAATTGTGTAATATTTAAGTACATTAAAAATGTTTTTTTAATTAACCTCGACGTTATGCGACTAGTTCATTTGATTTTTAAATTAAATTATTCATTTATTTGTTGTTTTTTTAATTGAACTTGAACTATTCATGTTTATATTTAATCTCTCTCTATATATATACACTGTTGTTACACGTTAATATTATAATGGTTCACAATAGTTTAGTCGTCATTGATATGCAATACTAAAGCCTAGCTGTAACCTGTAAGATTTCTATCAATCACCTTGTTGAATAGGTTTATATTTATATATTATATGCAATAGACTATATAGTCACTTGTCAACACTTTTAATTTCGTTATTTACCACCCATATTATGCTGTATCCATCGTGATTAAAATTATATACGTTATTTTCTCCTAACTAAATCGACAAACTTGATCCATTATTCATTGTATATTTGTATCTAAGCCTGTCCGATACAGATCAAACCAATCAACTGTATACTGATAGGTATAATATGACCCTCCTATAATATTACGGATATTGTTCTTTATGTCTATATGTATTTTTAATTTAATTCATATACTATGCGCATAGTATGATAATCTTTGAGTTAACTTTATGCATACTATAATAATATAAGCGATTGGTTTTTGATTTATTTTAGATGTATAACCAATTAACTTTGAACTAATTTGTACATTGAACTTTGATAGATAACTGGTTAGGAATAGTGTGCACTGTGCACTATACTTAATTTTCGATTCGTTCATTTTTATCCCAAAAGTTTCTCCGTCAAACAATCTCAGAATGAACAATAGCTCCGTGCGTGCTGTGTACTGAAACACAAATATAATATATACGTCATAGTTTCATATTATCGCAATAGCGTAGTGTTGACAATACTATGAATACTATAAACTTTTAATACAAATATTATGTAAAATAATGAAAGAAGACGGTAAACATTTTTTTTATTCACATTTTTTTCTGAGGGCAGAGGAATTGAAAATTATTATTATACGTTTAGTTTTCGTTCGCTATTAAAACCTGTAAAATGTGAATATATAAAAACACATCTCTGGATTGAAAGAAATCTGTTTATCCTCCAAGGGGATTTTATATCTAAAATATTCTAACAAATCAATGGCGTTTAAACTATTGTGCGCATATATTTTCAATGAAACATAAATGGTTATAAGATTAAATGAACCGGATTTAATGACAAAAAACGGAATTCCGCACCATTAAAAAGCCACATTATTGTCAACCGCTACAGAATATATTAGTTGTATGCATACAACGCAGATTCGCTGCTGCATGTATACGCAATTTTTTGTATCGAAGATTTCTCACACTACTGCACTGGTGTTTGTGTGTGCGAGTGCGATCGATACTTCCGGAGCCAAGAGCGAAAGTAAAATCAATTGACCGAGTCGCATACATTTGCATCTATTAACGAAATAAACAATATTATAATCATGTTGTATTATCGAATAAATTCCACTATACCGGTGAACGTTTATTTTGTCGTTTTCTTTCGTAATAGATAACGTGTTCCGACTTGCAGCGTGCAAGTGTTGACGTGCAGGTTAGCTGGTTATACATGCTACAGTATACCTGTATAGGTACATGATAATTTATAATATTATACACGACGATTTTGTCGCTACTCTTTGTTTTCTGTGTTGTGCAATTTACAATAATATTATGTGTGACGCTTTCATAAGTGTATTCGTTCGTTAGACCATAACCGACGTGGCGTCCAACTAACTGATCCTGCAGGATTCTTCGCATGTGAATATTATTCAACGGTTCGGATGAAAATCGATACCTATCGTTTTGTCAACACAACATAACGTCGTTTATCCCCAAAAAAAGAAGAAACTCGTCGGTTATTTTTACATACCTATATTATAATAACGGTCAATCGTTCTGGTCACACACCTCAAACATTAATTTGCTGGACGACATTTTATAAATTATAATGTATAGTATATCACTAGAGTATATCCCTGGGGTATAGATTTTGACACGCCTGTGTTTAATCGCGTTAAAATCCTATACAATCTTCTGAACCTGAAATCGTCATTCGTCATTGATAGATCGATTATTACCGGTTTCTTCTCGTATCGGGCAGTCACATAATATACGCTTTTTTTAATTATTGATTAGTATATATGCCATTTTTTTTGTAATCTGCAGAGTTTGGCCGTTGCTGCTGGAACGAACGAAATCGTAAATCCAAATAGGTTGCAACGGTACCATATGTTACATATATTGTATATACGTTGTAAATAAGATATTTATTATACATAGATGTTCTCCCACGTATGGGCCAGACTAGAGACCAGACGTAACCCGAACCACGTCGTGCGGGCATCACACGTGCAGTGTTTTTCGACCGACATTTCCTCTCTTTCGGCTATGTATATAATAATATTTTGTGCATAAAGCAGAGGAAACGCGACACTTACGCGACACGACGACACGTGTGAAATGTGCACCTCCCAAACGACCCTGTGGTAGTCGAACCTCCCTGCAGCACGCACACGGTTAAGTGAGGATTGGTGTGTCTTTTCTCTCTGTCACTGTTTCTTTCTCTTTCCGTTTCTCTAATGACCTACCGAGACACTTAATATTGAGCTATCCGTTTTTTTGTTTTTACACTCAACGCGCGCCGAACGAGGACGTATAATATTAATATTATTATGCACACGACGAGAAGCCTTGTGTCGCCGCGAACTATATACGAAGACGACAATGACAACAAAGCCAGTTATTTCCGCCGCCACCATGTAACACTATACATGGTATATTTTCCAGAGTATAACGCATTATGCACTGCACGCGTATCTTCTGGTCTCCTACTTTAACATTGAAAAATGATAATGACTATGATTATTTGTAGTTCAGAATGCGTACCTCTGACTATAATAATAAATTAATAAATAATACTATGTCCACTACAGACGGACCGCCACCGCCACGTCTCAAAACAATGAACCAGCGGCACACCGGACGCGGCGGCGTGTCCGTATCCATCTCTCTACATTGTACATAATAGGTACAATTTACAATTAATTGAATAACTATATTATAATCGATAAGTATCAATATATAATATATATATATATATCAGATATAATATATATTAATAATATTGTATACAAAATGTGAAATTTTTGATTTGTTGTCGTGTGCGATCTTTTGTTGTACACCCAACACGTGATTAGGATTTTCTTCTTTTTCTGCTGCGCTTCTTTTTCCTAAACTTGTCGTGTCATTCACGAGAAACAATTTACTGTATGTCTGTATGTTATAACATTTTATGCAATGCGTTTATTAGAATTTTTCATAAATAATAATCCACCTACCGAATGTACACTTTTCCCACTTCGCTGTGCAAAGTTAAAATCATTACTATTATTATCATTGTATATTCAAAGTAATGTAGCATAGTAATAATCGATAACAGAGGTTTTCACGCATACATGATAAATGTAATACATGTCGTTTATGTCGTATAATATATTATGTATACACTGTCCGTCAATAGTATAACGATAAATTCTGCGAAAAATATGATAATATTATCATAACAATAATAATAATAGGCTAATTTATTGTGTTATACATCCGAGCGCCTAAGCGTAACGTATAATAATAATAGTAATTTAGCGTTCGATAAGAAAAAGTAAAGCAGTCGAATAGTTTACTTATTAATTATTTTATTTGCGTGATTGTTGTTTTCATTCATTATAATTATTATATCATTATATTGACATACTAAATTGAGTAGCAACCAGCTATATAGTCTTCGTGCAGTATGTGGTAAAATAATAATTGTGATACCAGTATTTATAAATTATATAAAATAATATACACATTTATATTTGTGTATATTTATGATTTTTGTTCGCCACACAGTCTGTCTTTGGTCATGTATAAAAGGTGACGGTGGAGAGTGATAAATTAATGGCTCGTTGAATGGTTTTTCCGAAGAAGATTTAAGTCATCTAGTCTCTACGTGGTGATGGCATTGCTGGGGAAAATGATTTATCGCGCAGGAAAAGAAACGTTTCCGAAAGCACACCTATATCTACTGTTCGACGAGACGCCGTGCGTAGCCGAAGTATTAAAAACTTCTCGGTCTCGATTTTTTTCTCCGGTTAAATCGGCGAACAAGAGTGTCGGTGGGGTGAGGTGCTGCGGAGGATGCAAAGTGTAACAAAATCGTAAATCCCATCGGTGCGTAACGAAGTCACTCTCGGTCTCCCGAGCTTTATCGGTCGTATACTGTGTATAAAATATATTATGTATATTATTGTAATTGGCGTGCACTCTCACGTATACATATTATAATATATTATATTGCACACAAGTTCATGCACACGATTGATGTATGTACGATGGGTATGGCGAAGGAGGTTCGGAGAGGAATAAGTAATATTACGCAAAGAGAGGTTTTATTATTATTATTATTATTTTTTTAATTAGAATCGTTAAACATTACTCTGATGGTCGGTTCGTGCTAATAAACCACGTTTCTCTCTCCGCTTTCTGCAGCAGTAGTTATTTCAATATATCAAAACATGCAACAAATGCGAACCATTTAGATTTATATTTAATATTATTATTGTTGTCGCGCCGTCGCCGACGCCGCTCTATTGTCTCGATATTTCTCCATATTATATTATTATTGTTATTACTATCACCATCATAATTATTGTACGAGTTTTATTGTATGCACAAATGCACAATGTGTGTTCTTAGGCGTTTTAATTACTACAGTAATAATGTAATAATAATATTATATTATCTTGTAATATAAAATATAAATAGTGTATAATCATATTATATAAAGCTGTATTTGTTTATCGTTACTATTATTTTTATTGTAAATTGTCCGGATGTTTATGACTTACCGTGTCATCGATGGCGTCGACGACGACAATGAAAACGACGTATGTGCTCAGAGCGAATCGTAGGTATATAATATTATATTATTGTCACGAAAATATTCTCTTTTCGACTCTTTCCGGTTTACGATGCGTACATTTTATTCAACATGATAATATTTGTACGTGTACAAACATGGCAATTATATTGTTTATTTATATTACAATAATAATGTAGTAGGTACTATATCTTATTTTTTGTATACTTAAAAGTTACTATGGCAGCGTGCGCGCGTTCAATGTTCATTCGTCATCCTCGTTGTTTCGTTTCTTTTCCATATATTATTATAATTTATTAAACAATATGTGTGCTTTTCATATTATTTGTCATCACGTTATTTCATGAAAGTACTTATGTAGTTATGTGGCTATGTATTATAATTTATAATATTATTTTGTTATACAATAGTATCATTAGCGCTGGTTCTTTTTGTACAGTACGTGTAGGTATCTGCATACGTTTTTATTACTTGTATTTTCGGTAGTAACTTTTTAGACCAAACCTGTACAAATATAACAAACTCGGTGAAACACTATAATAACATGCGTGCATAAAATGCCTTTTGAAACGTTGTAGACTGTATGAAATATTAATCATTAGATATTATCGATATGTTCGTGTTTATCCGTCTTATGGCACAGAAATAGAAATACTTTTATTCCACGTATTATAATATCATGTTTACAGCAGTGTACAAATTATAGATTCTTGTTCAGTAATGATAATATGTATTTACTCTCCGTAGTCGCGTATGCACTTGATATTACTTACTCATTCGATAAAAGTTGAAATGTCAAATGAATAACAATTATTTACATAATATTTATTTCACAAACACGGGAAATAAACCTAAATAACATCCAGATAACATGCAGAAATAACATAAAACAGCGTATAAATATATAACCATAGATTAAATACATTATTTAATCTATGATATAACTAACAGCAATGTATTTACTATTTAATCTCAATTTTGGACAAAATAAAATATCTATAATAATATACATAATATTTATGAAATACGTAAGTCATTGTGTTGTAAATCAAAAATAAAATATTTGATAGATTACAAAAAAAAATCCTGTAAATCTACGCGTTAAACTACAAGCTGTAGCCTACAACACGTTTCTATTGAGCGTGAAATATTATCGATTGAAATAATTTAAATTTTATTTCAAATAAAAATTCGGATTGTAGGATTTATATTTTATATTAATCTATTATTACTATATTTCTGTG